>NC_092126.1:81483991-81811241 GCF_043159975.1 Macaca nemestrina
TTCTTTGCAACTAGTGATGCTGGTATTTGGGGACTGGGCTATAGAAACACATGTGACAGTGTTTAAAAGTAGTAATAGCTTTGACTGCACCTCCCCGGCTCCTTCCCCACTATTGCCTTTCTCTTCATGGAAATATGGAGAGGGTTTCATGTGGAAGCTACCCCTGGGCTAGCAGTAAATCTGCAGAATTTAAAGGTCCTAGTCATTTTTCTGAATGCATTTTCCTTTGAGCTTTGGAGGTTGATTTCAGTTCAAAGTGCCAGTTGAGGATGAAAAGGTTGCTAGAGAATTTGCCTATTCATGATGCAACCCACTTTTCATCCAAATCCCATGTCCGGATCACTTTTAATCTTCCCGCTGCCTTCTGTAATGACTGCTTGCTCCTCCTTTGAGCTACCTTTTTTAGTGTAAAGGATCAGTGGCAAGAAGCTAGTGTCTCCATGGTTAGAACCAGACCTCCTATTTAGGTAAAGTGTCATAGCAGAAATATGGATTCCTGAAGTCATTAGTTACAGTGATTTTATGGAGTACTAAGGACTATACCTCACATGAGATAGCAAAAGCGATAATGGTGCCTATAATCTAAGACTCCAAAATATCCTTTTCTTAGATAGGTAACTTATCCACTATAATGTTGAGCAAAATTGTGGAGCTATTGCTGTATCACACATTGTCCCCAAATGTAATGACATGAAACAGAAATTATTATTTTTCATGAATCCATGAATAAACTGGACAGCTGTGCTGGTCTAGGCCAGACTCTGTACTCTCATATGTCTGTGGTCAGCTGGCAGGCCAGCTGGGCCTGGCTGGTCCAAGATGTGGCTGGCTGGTCTTAAGGTCTAGTCTCAGAACTGGCACATCATCACTTCTTGCTGCAGTCTTTTGGCCAAAGCAAGTCACACTCCTAGCCCAGATTCAAGAGGTGAGGAAATAAAGTCCACCACTTCAAGGCAGGAGTTGAAAGTCACATTATAAAGAGAAAAGATACACATCTGGGTACAGAATTGGGGTCAGTTTTACAGTCAACCCCAATTGCTTTTTCAGATGATGAGGGGCAATACGGAAGTTCCCTCATATACTAGATTACACCAACTCACTCATGGTAAGCACCACAGGTCAAAAGCAAGATGTGAGGTTTTGAAGTTTTGAGTAAGCTCTAACCCTCTGTGAAGTTACCTATTGAAACAGCATTTAAGAAACACAACTAGACAGGCCGGGTGCGATGACTCACACCTGTAATCCTAGCACTTGGGGAGGCTGAGGTGGGTGGATCACCTGAGGTCAGGAGTTTTAGACCAGCCTGGCCAATGTGGTGAAACCCCATCTCTACTAAAAATACAAAAATTAGCTGGGCGTGGTGGCAGGCGCCTGTAATCCCAGCTACTCGGGAGGCTGAGGCAGGTGAATCGCTTGAACCCGGGAGGCAGAGGTTGCAGTGAACTGAGATTGTGGCATGGCACTCCAGCCTGTGTGACAAGAGTGAAACTCCATCTCAGAAAAAAAAAAAAAAAAAAAAAGAGGGAAAGAACGAAAGAAAGAGAGAGAGAGAGAAAGAAAGAAAAAGAAAGGAAGGAAGGAAAGAAGGAAGGAAGGAAAGAAGGAAGGAAGAAAGGAAGGAAGGAAGGAAGGAAGGAAGGAAGGAAGGAAGGAAGGAAGGAAGGAAGGAAGGAAGGAAGGAAGGAAGGGAAAGAAAGAAAACTAGACAGCTTCATAATGATGTTCTGTACTGGTTAATACATTTCTGCAACATTTGGCTTAATAGATATATTTTCCCTATGTAATGGAGTCTTGATTTCTTAAATAGTATGTTCTCAAAGTGTTTCTTCTTGTTTTCTTTCATGTGTGTGTTTATAAATGTATGTATATGTATGTATATATGGATTTAAATGTATACACATGTGTATATGTATATATATTCACATATGTGTGTGTATACACATTTCCTACTTCACTTGTGCCAGCATTCCAGCATCCTTGTTATTCTTTAGCACTCCGAGGTACCACCTTATGGTTGTTTACTGAGGTTGCTGATTATTCCAAAGGTCACTACCCAGAGGAGGAGATGTGGAAGGGAAATGTGGAAGACAATGGAAGGGAAATCTAGGTGAGGATGTTAATAAGCATATTTATGCGTCTTTTTTATGTGGTGGTTCTGATAAAAATTCCATAGGCTCAGCAATAGAGGGCTCAAAATCTGGCCCATAATTTTACACCTGGGATAGCTGCATGTATAATCCTCCATCAGTTGTGGTGTTGTCATCTTCATTAAGAATTTAATGAGCACCAACAGGCCTAGCTAATGTATGGAAAACAGAGGTGTAGCCACATCCTCTGCCCAGCAAGCTGTTGCATGATTACAGAGCTTCTGGTGTGCATGAAGAGCTGGGACCTCCCCATTTTTACTTACTTCATAAATCTAGACACAGACTTCACTTTGGAGCTCATATTATTAAGAGGAGACTACAGAGGAAAAATCAACCACGTTTGGTAAAGTAAATGGTATGCCTGCCTCTGTAGCTACCCATGGTTTATTACTGCCGTGTGTTATTTCCAGCAGTTATAACATATATGTGATATATATGATCACTTATAACAGTGATCATAAAGGACCTATAAAGACTTGCTGATGCCTCTTGGGCAGTTTCAGAATAATACAGTTTATCAATTATTCTGCCTACAGATCTTGTGTCTTCAGGATTCCTTTTGCCTTGCTTTGTTTGTTATGAGTATATTTGCATGAAAACAGGTTATTTGGCCCTTTGTGCTTTGAGAGCTATTGCTTATTCTTCCCTCCAACTCAGGATCATGCCTTCCATCCCGTGGTCACTTCCATAACCAAATGAAGATTTGTGAACTACAGTGAGAGACACGACACAGGAACATACAAAATCCTAAGAAACCAATGTGATCTTACTGAGATTTGTTTTGTTCGTTACTTTGTTTAACTTGTTTATTGTTGCGGATCCAAAGTTAGCTACTTGGATTGCAATTTAAGTGTGTGCATGTGTCGAGAGGAGATGTTTACATTAGAGTGACATTTAATTGTACAACTTTTGTAGATGTGTCAGAGGCATGTAAAACAGAGCAACTCCATCTTAAATAGGAGCTCAGTAAAAAAAAGTCGGAAACCTACTGGGCTGCATTCCAGATGATTAAGGCATTCTAAGTCACAGGATGAGACAGGAGGTCAGCACAAAGTACAGGTGATAAAGACCTTTTTAATAAAACAGGTTGCAGTAAAGGAGCCGGCCAAATCCCACTAAAACCAAAATGGCCACGAGAGTAACCTCTGGTCATCCTCACTGCTACGCTCCCAAAGAGTTTACAAATGCCATGGCAACATTAGGAAGTTACCCTATAGGGTCTAAAAAGGGGAGGCATGGATAATCCACCCCTTGTTTAAAATATCATCAAGAAACAACCATAAAAATAGACAACCAGCAGCCTTCAGGGCTGCCCTGTCTATGGAGTAGCCATTCTTTTATTCCTTTACTTTCTTAATAAACTTGCTTTCTCTTTGTACCGTGGACTCGCCCTGGAATCTTTCTTATGTGAAATTCAAGAACCTTCTCTTGGGGTCTGGATCCGCACCCCTTTCCTATAACAGATGTAACCTAACCCTCTGCTTGCAATAGAAGTTTTATATTAGAATCGGTAAACTATATGTGATTATTTTTAGTTCATGTGTTTTTTATTTTCCAAAGATATTTAAAATATGAGATTCTATATTCAAGCTTTATTTGTTGTTCACTCTCATTCTGAGAGAAGTTAAAAATAAAAGTACCAAATATCCTAGGTATGTGCAGTTAAACTTCTATTTTGAGTCAAGAAACATACATACGTACTAGGATTTGCAAAAAAACATCTGTACAGTTTTAGTTCAGTATTTTACAAATGTTGTTACTGGAATACCTGTCAAAAATACAAACCTTGGCCCTTCCTCAGTCCTGCTGAATTAGGTTCTTTGGGAGTAGAGGCAATGTATCTCCATTTTGAGTCAATCTCCTAGGCAGTTCTATGCATGTTAAAGTTAGAGAAACACTGCTAATCCTATCTCCGAATTAAATTTGATTATCAGAAAACTGTATAGAGAGACCTCATTAATTTCCCAGAGAATTGCCTTCATGGCACAATGATTCACTATTTTGTGCTTAATTTTTTAAATCAAAAATCAGTATAAGAAATGACAACATGTAAAGTCAATCTGTACTTTTAAGAAACTATCATCAAACAACTAACATCAGTTTTTGACTAATATACACAAACCTGCTCCGAACATTTCTTTACAAAGATTTTGTAAGTACCTTATGTATTTCTGTGAGGTATACACCTGATAGTAAAATTCCTGCATCATATGGCATGCAGATATTGACATTTAGTAAGATACTGTGAGTTTTCCAGAAGTGTTTACATAAATGTGTCCTTTTATGTCCAATACTCCAGTTGTTCTGTCCATGAAAACATTTGATTTCATGTGTATTCATTTTAGTCATTCTAGCTGTGTGTGTGTAATGTTAACTCATTGTGATTTTAATTTATACTCTCCTGATAATTAATGACATCTATTTCATTTTCTTATGTTTATTGTCATTTGGATTTTCTCTTTTGTGAAATTCTTATTCCAGTATTGTGCCCATTTTTAATGTATGGTTTCTGCCTCTTATTGTTTGTTTGTAGAATTTCTTTCTATGTTATGAATCTGGTTCTTTGTAAGATACATGTATTACAAATATTTTCTCCCATACTGTGACATACAGTTACACTCTGTTAATAATGTCTTTTAGTGAAGAGGTTCTTAATTTTAATATAGCAGGATTTATCATTTTGTTATTTTTGTGTTTCATCTTTTTGAGCCCTGTTGAGAATCCTTTGCCTATTCAAGGCCAATAATATATTCACTTATTTTTTTTCTCAAACCTTTCTTGTCTTACCTTTTACATTTAATTCTACAACCTATCTAGCAATACATATAAAGGATAATATGCCTTGCCCAAGATGATTTATAACAGGAATTCAAACATGGTTTTGCAACTGAAAACTAATCAGTGTTGTGCACCATATTATTAGTGAAAAAATAGGACAAAACTATATGATCATATTAACAGATACAAAAAGGTGTGTGATAAAATTCAACACTCATTACAATAAAACACACCCACCCATATACACACTTTATTTTAGCAAATGAAGAAATAAAGAAAACTTCTTAAATCAGATTTTTTAGGACCATCTGTAAACATACATATAGCAAAGATGATACTTGGTGGCAAAATGCTGAAAGCATCCCCTGGGATCAGGAAAACAGGACAAGGATGCTGCTTTCACCACTTTTCAGTATTTCGCTGGAGGTCCTGTCTAGCCTAATAAGTTAAGAAAAAGACTTACTGGAAATAAAGATACTAAACTGCTATTATTCCTAGATGACATAATTATTTGTCTATGAAATCTAAAAGAAGCTATACACTATTAGATCTAATAAGTAACTTTAGCAAGGTCACTAGGTACTATGTCAATAAATAGACTAATTGTATTTCTGTATATCAAAAACAAACAAAAATGAAGTTTTAAAAGACATTTATAATCATATTAGATATGTATAAAATAGAAAAAACAAATTAGATGCAAGATGTATAATGCCTAAATAAAACCTCAAAATATTATTGAGAGAAAATTACAGAAGACCTAAAAAAATAGAGGCATATACCATGGCCAAGGATTGGGAATGATATATAATTCTAACTCAATCATAATTAAGATTTCTGCAGCATTTTGAATCAGTAAGCTTACTCTAAAATGTATGAAAAAAAAAAAAAAGATCCAAGAGGAGCCAAGAAATCTTGAAGAGTAAGAACAGAGCTGACAACTTTCAATGCTAGATAATGCTATAGTAATTAACATAATACATTATTGGTTCAAATATGAATAAAGAGAACACCGAAACATAATAAAAAGTCCAGAAAATGACCCACTTACGTAGATCAATTGGTTTATGACAGGGAGAACCCTGCAGTGCAGTGAGTACATTAAGTGGATATATTCTATAAATGGTGCTGGGTTCATTGAATATTCATAAAGAAAAAACATTAATCTTGACTTCTACCTCTTACCACATGCAAAACATTTTACATTTAACTGCACAAAGATATGTGTCTTTTCTAAAAAGTTAGTGTTTTTATTGTAAGGAACTATATTTTAATTTGTTCATTTGTTTTTGTTTTGATATCTAGGAACTCACAGCTAAAGCATGCCTGATCACAGTAATTTTCTTTAATCTAAGGTTTCTGGCATAACTCTCTTGTCCCTTTTATTGCATGACAATTGTTCTTTCATCCTTGCTTTAACGATTCTATTTTATGGGTCTCTTTTGTGTGTGTGAGTTATTTTAAATCATTTTTGAAATAGACAAGGTATAAATAATGAATAAATCAATCCATGAGGCAAGTTAAACTTCTTTTGAAATTTTGGAAGCCTGATTGAATTGTCAAAAAGAATTATAGCTCGTGTAGTAATCCCAGTAATTATACTTTGATAAAATTGTAACTGTCTAACATCATATTGCTAATACATATTATGCATATAAATATTACATGGAATGTTCTTTAATGGTTAACATGTGTCATTATTAAAAATCAGTAGCATTTACATGGAGAAAGATTCTACTTTTTATAGACTGCCTGTTATATAGACTGGGACAAAAAATATAGAATATTTGTTTCTCTTTGGGAAAAGTTGCCTGAATATTGAAATAACTTTTTCGTATGGATAAAGTGTCTAGAAGAAAAAGAATAACTAGTTTGGAAGGTGGGAAGTGTAGCAACTGAGAAGTGCTTCAAACCCTGTTAGTGATTAAGAATATGAGATTTAAAGTTATTAGACCTATCTACATAGGAATCCCAGCCCTGCTGGGATTAGTGACTGTGTCATCTTGGAAAAGTTACTCGACCTTTCTTAAGACTCAATTTCTTTATATCCAAAATGAGAATAATAGTGCCTATCTCACATACACTTGAATCTGTATATGGCTGAATGTATGCATGACATTAATTTTTTGCAGAGTGTAATATTTTCATATTTTAATATTCATCCTTTAAAATATTTAATTTTGAGATTTGGAAGAGAATGAAATTTGAGCACCTATATGCAACAAGCAGACTGAGTATGGAATAACTCAACTAGGAGAGCAGGTGAAAAACCTGAATGATGTGGGACAAATAAGAAATTCTGCACACTGTGTGCAGCCCATCAATTGCAGTGAGGACCTGGGGAGCTGTAACCTTTGAAACTGTAGATGCTGTTGCTGTACTGGGAAGCACTACTGCTCTTACAGGCTCTCTGAGCTCCTATTCCACCTAACACATGTGGCAATAAAGTGCAGCGCATGGTGTCCATATTATAGCTATATCTTCAAAAAAAACATTTTAGTGACTTCTCTAGTCTGCATTTACAAGGATGATTTTAGATCTAAAGTCTTATCTTTTTCTAGGTTAATACACCTTCCCCCCTCAGATCCCTGCATTTGGGGAAATTTCTGTCATGGTGTATTCCCAGAGAGTACTGTGTCTCATTCAAAATACCCAAAGGAAACCTTTTATCTAGAATGTAAGTTCAGCAGCCAGAATCAGAATTAAATGCTTCTGGTGGTGTGAGAAGTCTGAATATATTCAGAAGGTTATATAGGGACATTTTTGTGTCCCTCCTTCTTCCAATTCTTCCTCTTCCTCCTCCTCATCCTTCTCCTCCTCCTTCTCTTCCTCTTCCTAGTCTCCTTCTCCTCCTCCTCCACTTTCTCCCCCTCCTTCTTCTCCTCCTCCTCCTCTTTCTCTTCCTCTTCCTACTCTCCTTCTCCTCCTCCTCCTCCTACTCTCCTTCTCCTCCTCCTCCTTCTCCTTCTCCTCCTTCTCCTTCTCCTTCTCCTCCTTCTCTTCCTCTTCCTACTCTCCTTCTCCTTCTCCTCTTCCTTCTCCATGTGCGTCTCCTTCTCCTCTTCCTCCTCCTCCTTCTCTTCCTCTTCCTACTCCCCTCCTCCTCTTCCTCCTCCTCGTCTTCCTCCTTCTCCTCCTCCTTCTCTTCCTCTTCCTACTCTCCTCCTCCTCCTTTTCCTCCTCCTCCTTCTCGTCTTCCTTCTCCTCCTCCTTCTCCTCCTCCTTCTCCTCCTCTTCCTACACTCCTTCTCCTCCTCCTCCTTCTCTTTCTCCTCGTCCTTTTCCTCCTTCTCCTACTTCTATTCTTCTTCCTACTCTCCTTTTCCTTCTGCTCCTTCTCCTCATCTTCCTTCTCTTCCTCTTCCTGCACTCCTCCTCCTCCTTCTCTTCCTCTTCCTACTGTCCTTCTCCTTCTTCTCTTCCTCTTGCTACTCTCCTCCTTCTCCTCCTCCTCCTCTTCCTCTTCCTACTCTTTATCCTCCTTCTCCTTCTTTTCCTCCTCCTTCTTCTTCTCCTCTTCCTCCTCCTTCTCTCCTTCTACTTCTCCTTCTTTTTCTCCTCCTCCTCCTTTTCTTTTCCTACTCTCTTTCTTCTCCTTCTCCTCTTCTTCCTCCTCCTCCTCTTCTTCCTCCTCCTCCTTCTCTTCCTCTTCTTCCTCTCCTTCTCCTTCTCTTTCTTCTCCTCCTTCTACTCTTCCTCCTCCTTCTCTTCCTCTACCTACTCTCCTTCTCTTCCTCCTCCATGTCTGTCTCCTTCTTCTCCTCCTCCTTCTTCTCCTTCCCCTCCTCCTCCTTCTCCTCCTCTTCCTTGTCCTCCTCCCCTTTCCTCCTCCTCCATCTCCTCCTCCTGCTTCTTCTCCTCTTCCTCCTCCTCTTCCCCTTCCTACTCTCCTTCTCCTCGTCATCATCCTTCTTCTTTCCTCTTCCTTCTCCTCCTCCTCCTGCTCTCTTCCTCTTCCTACTTTCCTTCTCCTTCTCCTTCTCCACTTTCTCCCCCTCCTTCTTCTCCTCCTCCTCCTCCTTCTCTCCCTCTTACTACTCTCCTTCTCTTCCTCCTCCTCCTCTTCATCCTCCTCTTTCCTTTCCTGTTTCTTTTTTTTTTTTTTAATTATACATTAAGTTCTAGGGTACATGTGCATAATGTGCAGGTTTGTTACATATGTATACTTGTGCCATGTTGCTGTGCTGCACCCATCAACTCGTCAGCACCCATCAACTCGTCATTTACATCAGGTATAACTCCCAATGCAATCCCTCCCGCCTCCCCCCTCCCCGTGATAGGCCCCAGTGTGTGATGTTCCCCTTCCCGAGTCCAAGTGATCTCATTGTTCAGTTTCCACCTATGAGTGAGAACATGCGGTGTTTGGTTTTCTGTTCTTGCGATAGTTTGCTGAGAATGATGGTTTCCAGCTGCATCCATGTCCCTACAAAGGACACAAACTCATCCTTTTTGATGGCTGCATAGTATTCCATGGTGTATATGTGCCACATTTTCTTAATCCAGTTGGTCACTGATGGACATTTGGGTTGATTCCAAGTCTTTGCTATTGTGAATAGTGCCACAATAAACATACGTGTGCATGTGTCTTTATAGCAGCATAATTTATAATCCTTTGGGTATATACCCAGTAATGGGATGGCTGGGTCATATGGTACTTCTAGTTCTAGATCCTTGAGGAATCGCCATACTGTTTTCCATAATGGTTGAACTAGTTTACAATCCCACCAACAGTGTAAAAGTGTTCCTATTTCTCCACATCCTCTCCAGCACCTGTTGTTTCCTGACTTTTTAATGATTGCCATTCTAACTGGTGTGAGATGATATCTCATTGTGGTTTTGATTTGCATTTCTCTGATGGCCAGTGATGATGAGCATTTTTGCATGTGTCTGTTGGCTGTATGAATGTCCTCTTTTGAGAAATGTCTATTCATACCGTTTGCCCACTTTTTGATGAGGTTGTTTGTTTTTTTTCTTGTAAATTTGTTTGAGTTCTTTGTAGGTTCTGGATATTAGCCCTTTGTCTGATGAATAGATTGCAAAAATTTTCTCCCATTCTGTAGGCTGCCTGTTCACTCTGATGGTAGTTTCTTTTGCTGTGCAGAAGCTCTTTAGTTTAATTAGATCCCATTTGTCAATTTTGGCTTTTGTTGTCATTGCTTTTGGTGTTTTAGACATGAAGTCCTTGCCCATGCCTATGTCTTGAATAGTATTACCTAGGGTTTCTTCTAGGGTTTTTATGCTATTAGGTCTAATGTTTAAGTCTCTAATCCATCTTGAATTAATTTTCGTATAAGGAGTAAGGAAAGGATCCAGTTTCAGCTTTCTACTTATGGCTAGCCAATTTTCCCAGCACCATTTATTAAATAGGGAATCCTTTCCCCATTTCTTGTTTTTCTCAGGTTTGTCAAAGATCAGATGGCTGTAGATGTGTGGTATTATTTCTGAGGACTCTGTTCTGTTCCATTGGTCTATATCTCTGTTTGGTACCAGTACCATGCTGTTTTGGTTACTGTAGCCTTGTAGTATAGTTTGAAGTCAGGTAGTGTGATGCCTCCAGCTTTGTTCTTTTGACTTAGGATTGTCTTGGAGATGCGGGCTCTTTTTTGGTTCCATATGAGCTTTAAAGCAGTTTTTTCCAATTCTGTGAAGAAACTCATTGGTAGCCTGATGGGGATGGCATTGAATCTGTAAATTACCTCGGGCAGTATGGCCATTTTCACGATATTGATTCTTCCTATCCATGAGCATGGTATGTTCTTCCATTTGTTTATGTCCTCTTTTATTTCACTGAGCAGTGGTTTGTAGTTCTTAAAGAGGTCCTTTACATCCCTTGTAAGTTGGATTCCTAGGTATTTTATTTTCGTTGAAGCAATTGTGAATGGAAGTTCATTCCTGATTTGGCTCTCTGTTTGTCTGTTACTGGTGTATAAGAATGCTTGTGATTTTTGAACATTAATTTTGTATCTTGAGATTTTGCTGAAGTTTCTTACCAGCTTAAGGAGATTTTGGGCTGAGACAATGGGGTTTTCTAAATATACAATCATGTCATCTGCAAACAGGGACAATGTGACTTCTTCTTTTCCTAACTGAATAGCCTTGATTTCTTTCTCTTGCCTGATTGCCCTAGCCAGAACTTCCAACACTATGTTGAATAGGAGTGGTGGGAGAGGGCATCCCTGTCTTGTGCCAGTTTTCAAAGGGAATGCTTCCAGTTTTTGCCCATTCAGTATGATATTGGCTGTGGGTTTGTCATAAATAGCTCTTATTATTTTGAGATACATTCCATCAATACCGAATTTATTGAGAGTTTTTAGCATTAAGGGCTGTTGCATTTTGTCAAAGGCCTTTTCTGCATCTATTGAGATAATCGTGTGGTTTTTGTCTTTGGTTCTGTTTATATGCTGGATTACGTTTATTGATTTGCGTATGTTGAACCAGCCTTGCATCCCAGGGATGAAGCCAACTTGATCATGGTGGATAAGCTTTTTGATGTGCTGCTCGATTCGGTTTGCCAGTATTTTATTGAGGAGTTTTGTATCGATGTTCATCAGGGATATTGGTCTAAAATTCTCTTTTTTTGTTGTGTCTCTGCCAGGCTTTGGTATCAGGATGATGTTGGCCTCATAAAATGAGTTAGGGAGGATTCCCTCTTTTTCTATTGATTGGAATAGTTTCAGAAGGAATGGTACCAGCTCCTCCTTGGACCTCTGGTAGAATTCAGCTGTGAATCCATCTGGTCCTGGACTCTTTTTGGTTGATAGGCTATTAATTATTGCCTCAATTTCAGAGCCTGCTATTGGTCTATTCAGGGATTCATCTTCTTCCTGGCTTAGTCTTGGGATAGTGTAAGTGTCCAGGAAATTATCCATTTCTTCTAGATTTTCTAGTTTATTTGCATAGAGGTGTTTATAGTATTCTCTGATGGTAGTTTGTATTTCTGTGGGGTCGGTGGTGATATCCCCTTTATCATTTTTTATTGCGTCTATTTGATTCTTCTCTCTTTTCTTCTTTAATAGTCTTGCTAGCGGTCTATCAATTTTGTTGATCTTTTCAAAAAACCAACTTCTGGATTCATTGATTTTTTGGAGGGTTTTTTTGTGTCTCTATCTCCTTCAGTTCCGCTCTGATCTTAGTTATTTCTTGCCTTCTGCTAGCTTTTGAATGTGTTTGCTCTTGCTTCTCTAGTTCTTTTAATTGTGATGTTAGAGTGTCAATTTTAGATCTTTCCAGCTTTCTCTTGTGGGCATTTAGTGCTATAAATTTCCCTCTACACACTGCTTTAAATGTGTCCCAGAGATTCTAGTATGTTATATCTTTGTTCTCATTGGTTTCAAAGAACATCTTTATTTCTGCCTTCATTTCGTTGTGTACCCAATAGTCATTCAGGAGCAGATTATTCAGTTTCCATGTAGTTGAGCGGTTTTGATTGAGTTTGTTAGTCCTGAGTTCTAGTTTGATTGTACTGTGGTCTGAGAGACAGTTTGTTATAATTTCTGTTCTTGTACTTTTGCTGAGGAGTTCTTTACTTCCAATTACGTGGTCAATTTTGGAATAAGTGGGATGTGGTGCTGAGAAAAATGTATATTCTGTTGCTTTGGGGTGGAGAGTTCTATAGATGTCTATTAGGTCTGCTTGCTGCAGAGATGAGTTCAATTCCTGGATATCCTTGTTAACTTTCTGTCTCGTTGATCTGTCTAATGTTGACAGTGGAGTGTTGAAGTCTCCCACTATTATTGTATGGTAGTCTATGTCTCTTTGTAAGTCTCTAAGGACTTGCTTGATGAATCTGGGTGCTCCTGTATTGGGTGCATATGTATTTAGGATAGCTAGCTTCCTGTTGAATTGATCCCTTTACCATTATGTAATGGCTTTCTTTGTCTCTTTTGATCTTTGATGGTTTAAAGTCTGTTTTATCAGAGACTAGTATTGCAACCCCTGCTTTTTTTTGTTCTCTATTTGCTTGGTAGATATTCCTCCATCCCTTTATTTTGAGCCTATGTATGTCTCTGCATGTGAGATGGGTCTCCTGAATACAGCAAACTGATGGGTCTTGACTCTTTATCCAGTTTGCCAGTCTGTGTCTTTTAATTGGAGCATTTAGTCCATTTACATTTAAGGTTAAGATTGTTATGTGTGAACTTGATCCTGTCATTATGATATTAACTGGTTATTTTGCTCATTAGTTGATGCAGTTTCTTCCTAGCCTCGATGGTCTTTACATTTTGGCATGTTTTTGCAATGGCTGGTACCGGTTGTTCCTTTCCATGTTTAGTGCTTCCTTCAGGGTCTCTTGTAAGGCAGGCCCGGTGGTGACAAAATCTCTAAGCATTTGCTTATCTGGAAAGGATTTTATTTCTCCTTCACTTATGAAACTTAGTTTGGTTGGATATGAAATTCTGAGTTTAAAATTCTTTTCTTTAAGAATGTTGAATATTGGCCCCCACTCTCTTCTGGCTTGTAGAGTTTCTGCCGAGAGATCTGCTGTTAGTCTGATGGGCTTCCCTTTGTGGGTAACCCGCCCTTTCTCTCTGGCTGCCCTTAAGATTTTTTCCTTCATTTCAACTTTGGTAAATCTGGCAATTATGTGTCTTGGAGTTGGTCTTCTCGTGGAGTATCTTTGTGGCATTCTCTGTATTTCCTGAATTTGAATGTTGGCCTGCCCTACTAGGTTGGGGAAGTTCTCCTGGATGATATCCTGAAGAGTGTTTTCCAACTTGGTTCCATTTTCCCCCTCACTTTCAGGTACCCCAATCAGACGTAGATTTGGTCTTTTTACATAATCCCATACTTCTTGCAGGCTTTGTTCATTTCTTTTTCTTCTTTTTTCTTTCGATTTCTCTTTTCGCTTCATTTCATTCATTTGATCCTCAATCGCTGATATTCTTTCTTCCAGTTGATCGAGTTGGTTACTGAAGCTTGTTCATTTGTCATGTATTTCTCGTGTCATGGTTTTCATCTCTGTTCATTCGTTTATGGCCTTCTCTGCATTAATTATTCTGGTCATCAATTCTTCCACTCTTTTTTCAAGACTTTTAGTTTCTTTGCGCTGGGTATGTAATTCCTCCTTTAGCTCTGAGAAGTTTGATGGACTGAAGCCTTCTTCTCTCATCTCGTCAAAGTCATTCTCTTTCCAGCTTTGATCCGTTGCTGGCGATGAGCTGCGTTCCTTTGGAGGGGGAAACACGCTCTTATTTTTTGAATTTCTAGCTTTTCTGCCCTGCTTTTTCCCCATCTTTGTGATTTTATCTGCCTCTGGTCTTTGATGATGGTGACGTACTGATGGGGTTTTGGTGTGGGTGTCCTTCCTGTTTGTTAGTTTTCCTTCTAACAGTCAGGACCCTCAGCTGTAGGTCTGTTGGAGATTGCTTGAGGTCCACTCCAGACCCTGTTTGCCTGGGTGTCTGAAGCAGAGGCTGCAGAAGATAGAATACTGCTGAACAGCGAGTGTACCTGTCTGATTCTTGCTTTGGAAGCTTCCTCTCAGGGGTGTACTCCACTGTGTGAGGTGTGGGGTGTCGGTCTGCCCCTAGTGGGGGATGTCTCCCATTTAGGCTACTCAGGGGTCAGGGACCCACTTGAGCAGGCAGTCTGTCCGTTATCAGATCTCAACCTCCGTGTTGGGAGACCCACCACTCTCTTCAAAGCTGTCAGACAGAGTCACTTGCGTCTCCAGAGGTTTCTGCTGCTTTTTATTGTTGTTGTTGTTGTTGTTTAGCTGTGCCCTGTCCCCAGAGGTGGAGTCTACAGAGACTGGCAGGCCTCCTTGAACTGCTGTGGGCTCCACCCAGTTCGATCTTCCCAGGGCTTTGTTTACCTACTTAAGCCTCAGCAATGGCAGGCACCCCTTCCCCAGCCTCGCTGCTGCCTTGTGGTTGGATTGCAGACTGCTGTGCTAGCAATAAGGAAGGCTCCATGGGCGTGGGACCCTCCCGGCCAGTTGTGGGATACAATCTCCTGGTATGCCCGTTTGCTTAAAGCGCAGTATTGGGGTGGGAGTTACCCGATTTTCCAGGTGTTGTGTGTCTCAGTTCCCCTGGCTAGGAAAAGGGATTCCCTTCCCCCTTGCGCTTCCCAGGTGAGGCAATGCCTCGCCCTGCTTCAGCTCTCGCTGGTCGGGCTGTAGCAGCTGACCAGCACTGATTGTCCGGCACTCCCCAGTGAGATGAACCCAGTACCTCAGTTGATAATGCAGAAATCACCTGTCTTCTGTGTCGCTCGCGCTGGGAGCTGGAGACTGGAGCTGTTCCTATTCGGCCATCTTGCTCCACCCCTATTCTCTCCTTTCCTGTTTCTACTCTTCTCCTTCTCTTCCTTCTCCTCCTCCTCTTCCTCCTCCTCTTCTTTCTCTTCCTTTTCCTACTGTCCTTCTCCTCCTCCTCCTCCCTCTCCTCTACGGTCTCCTCTTCCTTTTCCTCTTCCTCCTCCTTCTCTTTCCCTTCCTACTCTTCTTCTCATTCTCCTTCTCCTCCTCCTTTTCCTCTTCCTCCTCCTCCTTCTGTTCCTCTTTCTACTCTCCTCCTCCTTCTCTTCCTCCTTCTCCTCCTCTTCCTCCTCCTCCTTCTCCTTCTCCTTCTTCCTACTTCCTTCTTCTTTCTTCCTCTTCTTCTTCTTTTGAAGTCCATATACTGATGTCTTTAAGAACCATCACCTTTGGAAAAGGTAGATTTTGTCAGCACAGTGGACCTCAGAAATCTTTTATTGCAAGGGAGGTTTCTAGGTTAATTGTTCTCTTCTGTTGACACCCATAGCTATTGGCACCTGCAAAGGTCTTATTTGATGGTTTCTGTTGCTTGGGTGATGAAAAGCACTATATCAAGATGCAAATAAGGGAGGATTTTCAATATTTAATATTAAACCAGCCCTCCTACCTAAAGGAAACTGCCACTTCTGCAAATAGTGTGGAATATTTTGTTATACAACAGGGAGTGGAAGAGCTAAATATGCCCTGCACTTGAACAGCACCCTGTTCTTCTAAGAATTCTGTGTCCCTTATATTACACTGGAACTATCTGGATTACAGCACACAGACTAATAGTCAACCAGCCAAAATAAAATCAACCAAAGACTCAATGCCATCGTTAAAAATCTTACTTTAGAAAGGAAGGACCTAAATAGATACTTTAGTAATCAAATCTAAGGAAGTTCAATTTTACTTGGTTGGGAGAAACATGGAGTAAGCAAATACCTAAAATTAAACAATACTAAAGAAAAAAATAAATTTACTTTTCAAAAATGACTAAAACGTAGAAGTGAATCTGCTATCGCACAGTAATTTACTAAACTGAAGCACAAGTTATTTTGGATTGAATTTGTTACATAGCTCATGCATGAAATGATCTGTTGCTGTTCTTGTGACTGTGAAACAGCAAAGGGGAAAAACATATTCTGTCTAAGGCATTGTAAAAATATTGAAAGCTTTGAGCCTTTTGTAGAGGTATATGACTATAACTTGTCATTTATACTTTACAGGCCAATAATTTTTACGCCAAAATCGCAGATGCTTAGCTTTCAGAATTATCTCAATTTATAATGGGTTCAGAAACTCAACTCTGGCACCGTGAGACTCACTCATGTGATTACACTGCCACCATGTGGTTTCAAAGATCCTTTTCAATTAAAAAAAATCAAAGAAATGGCCTCTTACAAAAAAGAAAATGATAATTGAAGTATTTTCTCTATTTTTTGGTCGTTTGTTCTGTTACAATATAGGTAGTGTATGGATTCTCACGGGAGATATTACTGGGGCAGACATGTAAGAGGTGGTAATATAAGCTAATAATTATTTGTAGTTCTTCATGAATTCAGCTTCTGCTAAGTGAATACCATCAAGAACTTTGCTAGCAGGTGCTACCTTAATTGACCTTTTCTGAATAAATATAGCATTTAAAGCATCCAGAAGAATCGAAAAAATTCCTTACAGAGGTCAATAGGCAAGTGGCTCTCAAACTCGGTTCCTAGACCAGCAGCATGAATATTCTTGGGAAACGTGTTAGAAATGCCAGTTATTCAGCTCCACCCCATGCACTGAATAAGAAATTCTGGAAATGGGGCCCAGAAATCTGTTTTAAGAAGCCCTCCCAGGTGATTCTGATGCTTGTTAAAATTTGAGAACCACTGTTAAAGACAATCACATCTCTCTTGGGAGAGATTAACACACATTTCCCTAGATAGTGCTAAATTTAGCCACCTGCTTCTGGCCCCTAAAAAAACAAACAACAACAACAACAACAACAACAACAAAAATCCACAGAGGAGTGAAAGACAAAGGTGCCAGGGCTTCCTATCAGTTTGGTTGACTAGCACCCTGAAGCCCTCCCTGGGAAGGAAGAAGCCGGTCATCTGATCTGGGGTGGTTCCCGTTCCCATCAACTGCCCTATCGGCTCTCTTTCTTCCCTATTTAACTGCACCTGAAAGAGTTGCTACAGCCAATCAGGAATAAATCTTTCAACCTTTTGGGATTATTGGAACACAGTCAATTATGAATGTATATTATATACAAGACCACTTTTCATACATTAAAAATATAGTTTTTGTATATAAGCTAAATATAAGCTAAAATATAGTTTTTATATACACACTAAATATAAGCTACAAATTAGAAAGCCTCCTAGGCTTTAAGAATGTTAAAGAAGGATGAGATGGTATGAATTGGAGACTCCATGCCCTGTCATTAGAGCCAGACACTAAACTGCTTCCCAACTCAGTTGTCTGTGGCTATGCAGAAAGGTTGGCCCTGTGCTGCTAGGACTTCTGATATTCATAATATGAAAAGTCAGAAAGAATAATTTTTATGTAAAATATCAAAATTTTAAAGTATGAATTCAAGTTTAAGTTCATGTATAAATAAATGAAAACATATCTGCCAGTTTGTTTCCATCTACTGACCTCCAGAATCTTGTTTCTGGGGTAAACAGTTAAGGAAAATTGTGGTTATCAACCTCAGCACACATTTATGAACATATGCATGTCTGGTGTTGAAGTAATTTGTGTCCGTGCTTTTTCATCTTTGTATGTGTAAATGCATATCCTTTCTCTTCCTCTTCTTCTTACTCTCCTTCTCCTTGTTTGTGCTTCCATAGAAATTTTAGGATTGTTTTCCTATTTCTTTGAAGAGTGTAATTGGTATTTTGGTAGGGATTGCATTGAATATATAAACAGCATGGAAACCTAGCATCTCAACACATGGGGGAAATATTTTATTTGATAACGAAGTAGCTTCAAACTGAGTAAAAGTAAAAAATCTGAAAGGTGCCCGAATTCAAAAAGCACATCTCTAAAGTGCCATGCTTTATAGAAGAGAATGTTTGGTATTTTTACTAACGTGAAACATGTTTTCACAGAATTTAAAAATCTTTCAAGATCTTACAAATTTCACAGCACATGCAAAATAAAAATACTGAGAATATACGAATTACTTGTATTGTAGGTTATTCTTAGGGACATATAAAATACTTAAAAATATCAAGATTAGGAATAAAATTAGGCACTCAATTAGAACAAAAATCAGATTTTAATTTTTTTTTATCCCTGGCTATGAAAGGAGTGCTTAATAAATAGCAGCTGAACTAATAGAAGAATAAGTATTGGTCAGGTGTTACTGAGATAATTTTCTATATAAGGCGCGGTCTCTGCAGCTTAATCCTCAACTGTCCTCGCTGTGTCCAAGATTCAGAAAGTGCTGTCTTATATCATTGCAAGTTGGAGGTTTTCTGAAAAGGCTTTAAGAATAACTTTAGATAGAACCTTGGTTTTTCTCTGTGGTTTCTTTCCAAATCTAGTAAAATTTCAGTGGCTGTGCTGAAGATAGTTTGTTTAAGAATGATACAACTAATTCTGGGTTAAATTACAATGTACACACCGAGCTGAAGATCATTCTGGTCACTTGGGGCCAATGTCCCCATCCCTTGGCACAACAGAAGCTAGTTTTTCAGACCATTTCCAGACTTAATGAAGAGCTCCTACCCCAACTATCTTGACCTATAGAATATCATTGTGGTTAGGATTCTGAACATGGGGATCCTTTACTTTTCTTCCTCATGGATTTTAGAGTTTCAAGATTATCTCATAAAAAAATGCATATTCCGTAGTCCCCACTTACCCTTAATGTATATGTTTCAGTATACCCAGTGGATGCCTGAAACCACAGATAGTACCAAACTATATATATACTATGTTTTTTCTATCCATACATATGTACAATAAAGTTTAATTTATAAACAGGCACAGTAAGATATTAACAATAATAATAAAATGGAACAATTATAATAATATGCAAACATAACTACTCTTGTGCATTGGGGTCATTAAGAAGTAAAATAAGGGTTACTTGGACACAAACATTGTGATACTGCCAGAGTCAATCTAAAAACTTAGGAGGCTACTAAGTGACTAGGAAGCAGGTAGGGTCTATGGGGCGAGTACTCTGAACAAAGGGATGATTCAAGTTCCCAGTGGGAGAGAGCAGAAAGATATGGGAGGGTGTCAGATTTCATCACACTAAGAATCGCATGCAATTTAAAACTTACGAATTTTTTACTTCTAGAATTTTTATTTAATTGATTTCAATTTAGAATTTTCAAATTTTCTTAAATGTTTGATACATAAGAAGTACATATTTTGGGGCTATATGTTACATCTTGATACAGTCATATAATATAAATTGATCAGATCAGGGTAAGTGGGATATCTGTCTCCTTAAACATTTATCTTTCCTTTATACTGGAAATATCTTAATTATTATCGTCTAGATATTTTGAAATATGCAACAGATCATTGCTTACTATAGTCACCTTACTGATTTGTCAAACACCAGGTCTTATTTCCATAATCTAACTATATTTTTGTTCATATAAATCAATCTCACTTTATTCCCTCTCCTCCAACCCTGGCCTTTCATGGCCTCTGGTAACCACAAATCTACTCTTTATCTTTATAAGATCACCTTTATTGCCTCCAACATATGAGAGAAAACATGAGATACTTGTCTTTCTGTGCCTGGCTTATTTCACTTAACATTATGACCACCAGTTCTATCCACTCATATTGCTGCAAATGACAGGATTTCATTCTTTATTATGACTGAATAATATTCCATTGTGTAAATATACCACAGGTTCTGTATCCATCGTTGGCCTCGTAGGTTGATTCCATATTTTGGCTATTGTGAATAGTGCTGCAATAAACGTGAGACTGTAGATATCTCTCTGATATATTGATCTCCTTTCTTTTGGATATATATCCAGTAGTGAAATTGCTGGATCCTATGGTAGTTCTATATTTTGTATTTTTAAGAACTCCCATGTCATTTTCCAGAATAGTTTTATTAACTTACCTTCCTAGCAACAGTGTAAAAGGGTTCCCCTTTCTATACAATCTTGCCAACATCTGCTATTCCTTGTCTTTCAGATAAAACCAATGTAACTGAGGTGAGATGATAACTCACTGTGGTTTCCCTTTGCATTTCTTGATCATTAATGATGTGTAATTTTTATACACTTATGGGCCATTTTTATGTCTTCTTTTGAGAAATTACTATTCAGATCTTTTGTCCATTTTTAATTGGATTATTTGTTTTCTGGGTTTTTGTTTGTTTGTTTATTTTTGAGATTCATATATATTCTGGTTGTTTATCCCTTGTCAAAAGGATGGATCACAAACATTTTCTCCCGTGCCGTGCATTGTCTCTTCCATTTATTGGTTGATTCCCTTGCTATACCGAAGCTTTTTGCTTGATATAGTCTCATTTGTCTATTTTTGCTTTTGTTTTCTATACTTTTGAGGTCCTGCCCCTTGCTTAGCCCAATGTCCTGTAGCATCTTTTCAGTGTTTTCTTGTAATAGTTTTGTAGTGTCAGGTCTTATTACATTTATGTCCTTTAATCCACTTTAAGTTGATTTTTGTATATTTTCATATACAAAAATCCACTTTAAGTTGATTTTTGTATATCTTCATATACAAAATCTTCATATCTTTCACCGTATACATATGTACATTCTTCTGCACATGATTATCTAGTTTTCCTACCACTATACATTGAAGAGCCTGTCTTTTCCCCAAAGTGTGTTCTTTGTGTGTTTGACAAAAATGAGTTGACTGTAAATGTGTGGATTTATATCTGGATTTTCTATTCTGTTCCATTGGTCTGTATGTCTCTTTTTATGTCACTACCAAGCCAGATACCATGCTGTATCTTTGTAGTATATTTTGAAGTCACGTAGTGTGATGCCTCCACCTTTGTTCATTTTGCTCAGGATTGCTGTAGCAATTCGAGGTCTTTTGTGCTTCTGTAGAAATTTTAGGATTGTTTTCCTATTTCTTTGAAGAATGTCACTGGTATTTTGGTAGGGATTGCATTGAATATGTAGATTGCTTTGGATAGTATTGACATTTAAACAACATTAAATTTTTCATTACATGATCACAGAATGTCTTTCCATTTGTTGTGTCCTCTTCAATTGTTTTTCATCGATGTTTTATTGTTTTCTTTGGAGAGATCTTTTATGTCTTTAGTTCAATTTATTTCTATGTATTTTATAATGTTATAGTCATTGTAAATTTCTTAATTTCTTTTTCGTATTGTTCACTGATGTGGCATATAATACTAATGATTTTAGTATACTGGTTTTATATCCTGCAAATTTACTGAAGTTGTTCATCAGTTCTAAGAATTTTTTGGTGGAATCTTTAGGATTTTCTAAATATGAAATCATATTGCCTGCAAACCAGGATAATCTGACTTCTTCCTTTCCAATCTGAATGCACTTTATTTTTTTCTCTTGCCTGATTACTCTGGCTAGAATTTCCAGTATTATGTTAAACAAAAATGGTATAAGTGGGCATCCTTGTCTTGTTTCAGATTTTAGAGTAAAGGATTTCAATTTCTCCTTATTTAGTATGATGTTACTTTGAGTATGTCATATGTGGCCTTTATTGTTTTGAGATTATATTTCTTCTATCCCCAGTTGGTTAAGTGTTTTTATCACAAAGGAATGTCAAATTTTATAGAATGCTTTCTCAGGATCCATTGAATCATCACATTTTTTTTTATTCTATTAATGTTATGTATAACATTTATGATTTGCATATGTTAAACCATCCTTGCATCCCTGGAATGAATTCCATTTGATGATGCTGGTGAATAATCTTTTAAATGTGTTGTTGAATTCAGTTTGCTTATGTTTTGTTGAGGATTTTTGCATTTATGTTAATCAGGTATATTGGACTGTAGTTTTCTTTTTGTTGTTGTATCCTTGCCTCGTTTTGGTACTACCAGGGTAATACTGGTCTTGTAGAATGAGCTACCTCTTTCTTCACTTTTTTTGAAGAGTTGTTTATTTATTTGTTTTGAGACACAGTCTTGCTCTGTCGCCCAGGCTAGAGTGCAGTGGTGTGATCTCAGCTTACTGCAACCTCTGCCTCCTGGGTTCAAGTAATTCTCCTGCCTCAGCCTCCTGAGTAGCTGGGATTACAGATGCATGCCACCACATCCAGCTAATTTTTATATTTTTAGCAGAGACAGGGGCCAGGCTGGTCTCAAACTCCTGACGTCAGGTGATCTACCCGCCTTGGCCTCCCAAAGTGCTGGAATTACAAGCGTGAGCCACAGCACCTGGCTGAAGAGTTTTAGTAGAATTGGTATTAGATTTTTAAATGTTTGGAATAATTCAGCAGTGAAACTATCAGGTCCTGAACTTTTCTTTGATGGGAGACTTTTATTGTGCCTTTGATCTCATTATTTACTATTGGTTTGTTCAGATTTTTTATTTCTTCATGGTTCAATCTTGGTAGTTTATGTATTTCCAGTAATTTACCCATTTTTCCCAGATTTTCCAATTTGTTGTCATGTACTTGTTTGTAAGAGTCTGTAATGCTTCTCTGAATTTCTGTAGTATCAGTTATGTCTCCTCTAATATTTCTGATTTTATTTATTTGGGTCTTTTCTCTTTTTTCTTAGTCTAAATAAAGGCTTGTTCATTTTGTTTATCTTTTCAAAAAGTCAACTTTTCATTTTGCTGATATTTTGTGTTTATTTAAGTCTCAATTTCATTTATGTCTGGTCTTTTATTTCTTTCTTTCTACTAAATGTGAGTTTAGTTCTTTGTTGCTTTTTTAGTTCCTGAAGGTACATGATTAGGTTCTTTATTTGAAGTCTTTCTACTTTCATTTGTTGCTATAAACTTTCCTTTTAGCACTGCTTTTACTGTATCCCATAGATTTTTATATGTTGTAGTTCTTTTTTCATTTGTTTCAAAATATTTTTAAATTTTATTCTTAATTTATTCATTGGCCCATTGATCATTCTGGAGTACGTTAATTAACATGTGTTCATATAGTTTCCAAGGTTTCTCTTGTTTTTGACTGCCTGTTTTATTCCATTGTAGTCAGAAAAGATAATTAAGATAATTATACTTTTTTGGAATTTTTTAGATTTGTTTTGTGTCCTGAGATATGGTCTTTTCTGGAGACTGTTCCATGTGCTCATGAAAAGAATGTATATTCTGCAGCAACTGGGTGAAAAGTTCTGTATATGTCAGTTAACCCTATTTGGTCTAGTGTGTAGTTTAACTCTTACACTGCTTGGTTGATTTTCTGCATAGATTATCTGTCCATTACTGAAAGTAGGTTGGTAAAGTCCCCTCCTGTTATGATACTGCAGGCTTTCTCTCACTTTAGATCTATTAATGTTTGTTTTATATACTTGGGCGCTGCTGTGTTGGGTGCATAGGCATTATAATTGCTATGTCTTCTTACTGAATTGACTCTTTGGACCTTCTTTGTCTTTTTGTACAGTCTTTGGCTTGTGATGCATTTTACCTGATACAAATATAGCTACTTCTGCTCCTTTTTCGTTTCAATTTGCATGAAATGTCTTTTTCTCTCCCTTCACTTTCCGGGTATTTGTGGCTTTTCGAGTGAGATTTGTTTTTTGTAAGCAGTATACATTTGAGTCTTATTTTTTTGTGCACTCAGTTACTCTATGTCTTTTCATTGGATAATTGAGTCTATTTACATTTATGGTTATTATGAATAAGTAAGGACTTACTACTGTCATTTCGTTATTTGTTTCCTGGTGGCTTTGTAGCTCCTCTCTTCTTTCTCTTTTCTTTGTGGTGTAATGATTTTCTCTGGTAGTATACTTTAATTCATTACTTTTTATTTTTAGTGAATTTATTCTAGGTTTTTGCTTTATGATTGCCATAAGGCTTACAACAAACATTCTATAGATATAGCAAGTTATTTTAAACAGATGACAACTTGTCTTTGGTCACAAAGACATATTTGTTTTTGACATATTTGTCTCTTAGTCTTGATACTAGAGTTACGTGAATTGCATGCCACAAGTACAGTGTTAGAGTATCCCGAGATTGTGTACTTACTTTTACCAGTGGGTTTTATATTTTCAAATGTTTTATTTTTGCACATTAATATTTTTTCTTTCATATTGAAGCACCCCCTTTAGCATTTCTTGTAAGGTGAATCTGCTGGTGATAAATTCCTTCAGGTTTTCTTTGAAAGACTATCTCTCCTTTTTATTTGAAGGATAGCTTTGCTGGATACAGTATTGTTGGATAATGTTTTCTTTCTTTCTTTCAGTACTTCGAATATATCCTCCCACTCCCTCCTAGGCTGTATGGCTTTAATTGAGAATTCTGTTGCTAGACAAATTGGAGCTTCTTTATATGTTATTTGCTTTATTTCTCTTGCTGCTTTTTAGGATGCTCTCTTTGTCCTTGACTTTTGAGAGTTTGATTATTATATACCTCGGAGTAGTCTTACCTGGGTCAAATCTGTTTTATGTTCTCTAACATTCCTATACTTGGATGTTTATATCTTTCTCAAGTTTTGGAAAGTTTTCTGCTATTATTTGAGTAAGCTTTTTACCCCTTTGCTCTTGCTCAACTCCCTCTTGAACACAAACAATTCCTAAATTTGCTCTTTGATGTAATTCTGTACGTCTTATAGGTGTTCCTCATTTCTTTTAATTGTTTTTTGCCTTTGACTATTTTTCGTGTATTTTCAAATAGCCTGTCTTTGAGTGTACTGATTCTTTCCTCAGCTTAATCCATTCTGCTGCTGAGAGCCTCTAATAAATTTTTTACTTCGGCAAATATATTTCTCAGTTCCATGATTTCTATTTGATTTTTAATAATTATTTCAATCTCTTTGTTAAAATTATCTGAATACTTCTGAATTATTTTCCTGTTATCTTAGATATTACTGAGTTTTCTTAAAACCGCTATTTTGAAATCTTGAGAGCTCACCTGTTACTATCTTATTAGGAGCAATCACTGGCTCCTTGCTTTGGCCATTTGGGAAGGTCGTGGTTCCTCTCCAACAATTTGCTGTTGTTACTTGTGGATGTACATCTGTGTCTTTGTATTAAAGGGGAAGTTATTTATTTCAGTCTTCTCTATCTGGCCTGTTTGGGTTTTTATTGGATATGTTTGCTTAGAGATTTTTTTGCAATTGAATGTGTTTTTTGCTAGGTCACTGCCTCCTTTTCAGCAATAG
The DNA here is from genome assembly GCF_043159975.1 of Macaca nemestrina. Classification (NCBI taxonomy): domain Eukaryota; kingdom Metazoa; phylum Chordata; class Mammalia; order Primates; family Cercopithecidae; genus Macaca; species Macaca nemestrina. Next base: position 81,509,429 of record NC_092126.1, read on the forward strand.
ATGATGTCTTAAAGCCAGATTTGCTTTGGCTTTAGCAACATTTGGAATGCTACCCATTCCATATTTGGGAGGTCCCAAAGGGGATATGCTAGAAGTATGGGAAGGCTGGCTAGAGTTTTATGCCTAGGGGACCCTTGGAATGTACCTCCTAAGGTTTGGGGCTGCTGAACGGCCACTCTGATTTGTCATATCTTTTGGGCAAGACACAGAGCAGAGTTTCCAGGGCTGGGGATGGTAGTCCCGCCTCCCACCTTTGTCTCTAGCTGTCCTCAGGGATATGTTTCCCTTCAGGCCCTGCAAATATTCCCTGTGGGTTGAGGCGGGAACAGGTCTCCTGCTAGGGAACACAAGACAGTGGGAAAGCTGGATGTCCACTTCAATCTCTCTTTTTCTAGTATAGTAGCCCCAAGTGAGGGAGGGGGAATTTTCCACAGGCTTGGGGCCTAGCAGAATAGGAAAATGGCCTACCAGATATAAAAGTCCAATTCTTTGCCATTTGAACAAAGACTCTTGATTCTCTGTAGCCCCAGGAGCTATTTCCTCATTTATTTATTTATTTGAGACAGGGTCTCACTCAGTCACCCAGACTGGAGTGCAGTGGCACGAACTTGGCTCACTGCAACCTCTGCCTCCAGGGCTCAAACAATTCTACCTGCCTCTCGAGTAGCTGAGACTACAGGTGTGTGTCACCACACCTGGCTAATTTTTTGTACTTTTAGTAGAGACAAGGTTTCACCACGTTGCACAGGCTGGTCTCAAACCCCTGGGCTCAAATGATCTGCCCACCTTGGCCTCCCACAGTGCTGGTATTACAGGCAAGAGCCACCGCACCTGGCCTCCCTAGCACATTTAAATTTTGGGATGTTGCTAGTGATAATCTCAGCATTGTGTATTTGTTTTGCTCTTTTGGGGGGAAAGTGAAGCAAGCTTGCTTCTGCCTCACCACTTCGGTGACATCTCCATTTTGTATTTTCAGACGACAGGACCATAGGTAACTGAAACCATAGAAAGCAAAACCGCAAATAAGGAGAGACAACTGTACTCTTGGTAGGGATTAAAATATAATGTTTTTCTCATCTACTCAACAAATATTATTAGGAATTTGGCCTTTTTAACTGGAGACAACCAGACAGATACAATGAAGATTTCTGTGTAACTCCTGAACAGGAAGAGTCCAGGCACCAGGACCCAAAGTCAGTAATTGCATGACAGTGTAATTAAGGTCAGAGCAGAGTTTCCAGGGATGATGATGGTCCATCCTCTCCTCTCCTTTGTCTCTGGCTGTCCTTAGGGGTATTTCTACCTTCAGGCACTCTTTTTTTAATTTTGGTAAATTATTTAATTTCTCCCATGATGATTTAGAGGGACCATCTTCCAACCAGTACAAATATTTCATAAATAGTATCTGGCCATTTTCTAACCAATTGAGTAATTTGTTGCACAATAAGCCACTTCACATCTTTCAGCAAGATATACATTGAATTTGAATAGTGAAGACATTACACAATAAGTTAGGACACAGTTAAAATTTGCTTTATATATTTCTTTGGGGGAGAGGACACCACACTTCTACTCAGTGAAGAGAAACACTTTTGCAGTCCAGAGGTCTTTTACTTTTCTACACCTATTTGCCCTGAATCCATAGGGAATAGGTTCCAGCAGCTCAGGCTCCTCCCCACTGGTTCTCCCAAAGTGTACTTCTCTGGGTGGAGCAGGCTGGCACCTCTGTTGAACCCAGGTACCTTTCTCTTTGGCTAAGTAATCTGTCCCAACAGATCTAGAACGACTACACAGAGTAGTTAATGTTTGAACTGGGTCTGCTAGAACTAATAAGCACTTATCTGGTGCAGGAAGAGGAGATAAGATGTGAACATATCAAAACCTAGTGTTTTCTTGAGGCTACAGTATCTGCCAACCATTGTATCTTTGAGGCCTAGCACATAACCCCTATAATGAATTTAGTAACTATTTGAATTCGAGAATAAATGAGAGAATTAATGAGTTGAATGTATGTAAGGCAGCATGAGCCATAGAAGAAATAAGATAAGAAAGATTAGATAGGGGAAGAGATTTGAAGACAACACTATAAAAATTCAATTTTATTCTGTACATTAGTGTGGTCTCATGCATCAGGATGTATTGAGGTACTTTTTCAAAATGCAGATTCCTGAATTTCACCACAGTCTAACAGAATCAGATCTCCTGGGGACTGAGTCAAGGAATCAGCATCTTCTGCACTCTGTGAAAGCTACTTCTGGAAGCAGTGCCCAGTTTTTAAAATGTTACTTTTGAATTTGGGGGAGGGAGAGCTAAATATCTTAGGGGATCTGTTGAAAGCTAGGGAAATTCTTCCTATGAAAACATATATACACATTCATTTTTACTAACAATTTCAGAGAGATCATGAAACCCCTGAGATTAACCTATGGACTCAGGTTAATAACCCCAGAAACCAAGCTGGCTAACATTTGGCTTAGGAAAATCAGATCAGAACCATTGTAACTAAGAGTTACAGTGAGAAGGCCTTTAGGTGAAGTTGAAGAATGTAGACAGTTTCCTCTAAACAATTGGTCTTCTTTTGTAGAGGACCAACCTAATCTCATCCTGTCAGTGTTTACTATAAAAGAGACGTCCACATGTGAAAAGGGAAGAATTTACGCTGGGAGCCAGGAAGCTTCTAGGTCATTTCCATCTTAAGTAAAGCATTTCATGAAAAATTGGAATGTTTCAAACAGAAAAAATGTACTTATTGAGCATTTAGAAATTGATTTTTTTTTTGCTCTGTTTCAAATAACGAAGTTGTTGCAATTCTAGAAAATGTCCAAGTGAACTGTTTATGTAATTAATGCTTCAAAAATTTAGATTATATCTAGAAATCTTGGTCTCTTTCTGATAATCTAGCATTTGGGAACCATAGTGTGGTTCTATTTCCACAAAAATTGAGACCTCTATCTGCAAATAACAAGTAAATGGTCTATTGCTAGAGATATGTCACACAGAACAAGATAACGTCTATGAAAATAGCCCTTTAAAAAAGTCATGGCTGAACTGTAATGACCTAAATTATTTAATGCAAACATTGTGTGTAACTTTGGAAATTTAGGGCAGCTCTCTCCCTGCTGTAGTCAACTGAAACAAGCCTGTTTATGTGAAACCAATGTGGAAGCAGAGTTCAGAGTCACAACGTGCTATTCGTTGTACCTGGGGCAAAATCACTGAACTTCATCTAAACTTGGAGCTGACTCAAAAACCGGGTGAGAAGGAAAGTACTTGATACCAAGAGACAGAGAGTGTGCTGGAATACGTGGGAGGGCTTCATAAGCTGCAGAGCATTATACAGAGTTAAGAAGATAACAGTGTATTCAGTTCACAACTTATAGTCTTGTTCTGTTGGCTTTTAATTACTGATTAATAAACAACATCATATTATAATTCTCAACCCACAACTTGTTTTTCCACTCAACATTGCTTTGGAATTTAGTTTGTATTTATATATGTTGACAATGTCCATTTCTTTTAAATGTGTAAATGCCCTTTTGTATGAATGAGCCAAAACTTTGCTTTCCATTCTAAAGGGAGATAGAGGTTGTTTTTAATTGTCTAGTATGGCCAATGGCTTTTCAACAAACATTTCTCTGCATATCCCCTTGTGCACATGTGGTAGGGTTTATTTAGGGTTTCTACCAGCCGTGAATTTGCTGGGTCATAGGATACTGCATTGTAAACTTTGTTAAATAATTTCAAATTGTTCTCCAAAGTAAGCAAATCAGTTATGTGAAAGCTGTAGTTGCATTACTTTGTTGTCTACCTTGTATCAGCCTTCTCTGATTGCCAGTGAGGTTTTGCACCTTTTCATACATTGTCTCTTCAAGTGTACTCTTCCATGAATTGCTGGTTAATATTCTGTGCCCATTTTTCTAGGTGCCAAATGCTAATCTTGGGATCAGTTGGGATACGCCTATGAACAAAATAAAGAGCACTACTCTCTTTTTACATTCCAGCAAGAGGAAATATATAATGAAGAATAAGCATAATAAATAAGTGCATTTTATAGCACAATAGAAGGTGATAAATACTACCAGAAAAAGACAAAGTAGGACAGGGTAATGTAAAGGGGATTGGGACCACAGTGTAAGTAAAACATTTTATAGTGTTAAATAGAGTGGTCAAGGTGGACCTCCTTGAGAAGGCAGGATTTGAGTCAAGATGAGGAAGTTAAGAACAGCCAGAGGCCAGTGAGTCAGAAGTGGAGACACAGGAGACAAGAGCTATAGAAATGAAGTCAGAGAAGTAGAGGGGAAGGGTTGCTATATAGGGTCTTGGGGGCCATTGTAAGACTTGGCTTTTAGTTGAATGAAATTGGCACACCACTGAAGGGCTCTGAGCAGAGAAGTAACATGATCTGGCTTATGTTATAAAAGAACCATTCAAGGCCTGGCATGGTGGCTCATGCCTGTAATTCCAGCACTTTGGGAGGCCGAGGCAGGTGGATCACGAGGTCAGGAGATTGAGACCAACCTGACCAACATGGTGAAACCCCATCTCTACTAAAAATACAAAAAACAAAGCTGGATGTGTTGGCACATGCCTATAGTCCCAGTTACTCAAGGGGCTGAGGCAGGAGAATCACTTGAACCCAGGAGGCAGAGGTTGCAGTGAGCCAAGGTCATGCCATTTCACTCTAGCCTGGGTGACAGAGCGAGACTACGTCTCAAAAACAAACAAACAAACAACAACAACAAGAAAGGGCCACTCACATTAAATGCTGATGTGCTATAGTTTCTACATAATGAGAAACATAATGAAAAATTTGGCTGAGTAATTTCTTCCTTTTGGAAAATCTATCCATTAATAGAACATCAGTAAAGGCTGGGAAACATTGTTGTTGAATTAAAAATTAAAGTTTAGAACTTGCATAAGAAGGATGAGTTCTAACAGTGACTTTTATACTTTTTCTTCTGGCAGCTCTAGGCTCTTGTCTTTGACCTTTGTCCTTTAACTTACTTGCTTGTTAGGAATAAAGTTACTTATTGCTATTGTTGCCAGCTTTATGCCAGGGCCTGGGCCAGCTGTTGTTTGAACATTATCTCTAATGCCTGACAGCACAATGTGTGGTAAGTATTGTCATCTTTATTTTGCAGAGCTAGGATGGAAGCAAATCTCACCAATCCCTTATTTTCCCATTATACCATGGTACACACTGTGTATGGTAAGGCTGTTATAGAATGTCTTTAACTAGATGGCACTGAGGTTTAAAATAATATGCTTAAACAAGTTGGTACTGAATAATGCTTAAGACCACCATAAAAATTGTTAAAGAGTAACTATCTTAATTTATATGATTCTCTAATCTACCTTTTATCTTTTTTGAAGCTGGCATCTAACAAAAGCTGCTTTTCCCCTTTCTTGTTTGGTTTGATACTAGAAACAAAGTTTATGGAATGAAGTTTGGGTATCCAAAAATATTTGTCCTAGTTCTTCAAAAAAGTGTAAGCTTCAATCCAATGGAGTAATCTAATATGCGAACCTGTTATCAAAACCCAACATAAGTGACTGGTTTCAAGTGTTTTAATAAACTCAAAAGTTGAAAGAAAAATAAATTTCTCCCCAATGTATAGTGAATAACAAGCTATGTTTTATTTTCTCCTACCTGAGTTGAGAATAGGCCACAAAATGATAGATCTTGTCTCTTCAGATATATCTGGACACACATAGTTCAAGACCCATGTGGATTCTATCAGTTTTCAAATTAAGGCAAAAATTTATGTCTCCAAATTCAGGACTGTTCAAAGACAATCTTAGCCAAGAGACGCCTCTGTTATTTTTTCCATAACTGTTTAAATTCCAAATAATAAGACTATATTTTTTCCTGAGCCTGGAAGTCTATGATAATTACACATTGTCTTTTGGTACAGTTTATCTTTAAACAAGCTTCAGACAGGTCAGAATAAATTGTTTTAATGTTAGATTGTAATAAATTGCTAGGCATATCACCATTTACTGCAAATAAATGTACACGTCCGAAACAGGAAAAATTGGGCAGAGGTGAATTCAACCACCCAGCCATTTACATGAAATAGCATTACTCAATGCCAGTTTTAACTTCCAGCTTTGTCTAGATGAGCTCATTCAAGTTCACCTCAGTTGGGTGAACTGAGGAATCTGGAGATTAAGATCCCATGCATGCGTGTGACTGTGTTCAGTTAGAATAACATTTTCTTCTTGAAGATCATTTATTAGAATTTTTTAAAGGCAAAACAAAGCACACAAAACAAAGTTTGCTGAAAATGATGTCAGTTTATTTACTTTGAAAAATCTACTTCTATAAGTTCATATATTAAAAAAAATTAAAAGATAAAAATGATGTCCTAATATATTTCCTATTGAGGAAGCAAAATAATTAACAACCTTCATTAGTTGTCTAGGAAAATAATTGCCTCTTCAAGAAAGTTGCCTCTATTTGCTAAGCTGTCCTAACCAAATTTCCCTTTATCACACATGAAATTTAACTGAAAACACTAGTGGTCTGTTCTCACTTGATTTTTCTGCATAAGAGTTTAAAAGGCAGGGTTATTATGTAATCTAGTCTGGTAAATTCTTTTTTGCCTAGGCGAAAACACTAGTTTACTTGTTAAAGATGATAAAGAGTTAAGTCCAGAGTTCATATCATGATCTTATCCCATGACACTCCATCCCTCTTTCACTTGATGAAAATATGCTCATGCGAAGTGAATTCTGAAACTGAATCCGCTGAACATGTTCAGCATTTGGTACCAGATTTGTACTGGGACATTCAAACTTCTGCCATGGCTATTGCAATGTAAATAGGAAATTCTAAATGTGATTTGAATTGCCCTTTGGGGAGTTTTACAATGAGAGACGGTACATTTCCAAGGTAGCCAATAGTTAATATGGAGCAAGCCACAGTGGTCGGGTCGGAGACTGTTCTGCTTCGGAGCACAAGTTGACAGGAAACTCTGCACGCCTTCAACCGGACCGAGGGAATTCAGCGGTTGACATAGCCATATATAGTTTTGAAACATTTTCTCTTGTTAGAAATGTTTTAGATTAGCCCATGAAAATAAGCACCTTCATTATTCACATACAGTGATTCAGTTTCGAGTTGACAGCTGTCTACATAGATCTTAGTGTAGAGATTGGCACAAGCAACGACTGTTTTTTAATTAGCAACAAGCTTTTGTAATTATTAGAGGTCAGCATTTGCTGTAATTGAATCATGTATGCTAGCAAATATACTCTCACAGCAAGCTGGCGTGCTCAGACCTTTGCCATGAAATGCAACTATGTAGGTACCATCGTGTTGCACACAGAAAACGTATCGTAAGTTCGAATTGTACAAAGATGTTTCCAAGATTTTGAAAGAACTACATTCAATGGCATTGAATTTTATATATGTTGTCATATTAAATGATATAAAATTCTAGTTGTTTCTACCTATAAATTTAGACATTGGGACTTTTAAGAAAGGTGCATTACTGAAGTTCTCCACAAGAGGGCCATAGCTCCTTCATTCTTTTAAATTTGGATTCAAGCTCAAAAAAAAAAAAAAGTAAATGCTATTATTTTCTCCTCAAACTTGATGTTTCATATATCTTATACATATCATAAATATGTGATATTATCACATGTTTTCAAAGAATAATTTGAAAAAATGATGGATGCATAAGTGTGTACAGTGAAAGATTCCCTGCTGGTTCCCTCTCCCCCCCAAACATAACCACCTTCAAAGTGTGCTGGAGTTCTTTCCACATTTAAGCTTATCATATATTTTTTTTTGCACAATGTGATTTCACTAAAGATTTATTTTATGTTTTGCTTCTTTGTTTATTCACTAACCATATATTGTAGGCATCTTTCTATAATCAGTCTACACAGACCTGCCTTTTCTTGTATATGGTTTCAGAGTATTATTTTGTATGTCCCTAAAAGGCATTAATAAATCCCTTATAAATATTTAGATTGTTTTTAGTCTTTTGCTATTAAAAACAATGCTGCAGTTAAAAATCTTGCATTTTTTTCTTTGCACAGATATAATTTCTCTATATGTTAAATTCCCTAGCTGCATAATTATAGAGCTTATTTGTTTAAAACTATGGTCTATCCCCCTCAGAAAAGAAGGTTTCACTGAATTACACTCACACCATATAGGTGTGAAAGTACATTTAGCTCTGACTCTGACAAATACTGTGTATGTCAAACCTTGTAACTTTTGCCAGTCTATGAAAGGAAAGAAATAGTATCTTGGCAGTAGTTTAAAAAAAAATTCTAGGTCTGTGATAACTTACTCCAATTAATTATTTAACTGTCCCTATTAATTTCTTTTTTTAACTTTCAAAAATGGAAGCAGAGTGACCAGAAAAGACATCTTCGGGCAAACTGACCTGGCTTCCATAAACTAATGAGAGTAAAACCAGTGCTATATCTAAGCAAGCGCTTAGTCGTTGCTATAATAATTTTATATCATTTGAAAATTTTTGTTTATTATAAAAACTCTATAAAATAAGGTGGTCAGACATTAGTATTTCTATCATACAAATTAGACTGAATGTTTGGACAATGTTCTTTTTAATTCTTCGTTACTGTGAGCATTAGTTTAAAGAACTTCAATAAAGAAACTTGAATTGTCTTATCTAAATTTTACTTAACCTTCCAAGCCTGTTTTTTCCTTTCTCCTTAGAGATTGTCTATCACAATTTGCCCATTCTTTTCTTTTTATTCTAAACTACAACACCCACCCTTTCCTCTCAGTTTTTAGCAAAGAACAAAATGCCCAGAATTGAAATGTCAAGTATTTTTTTCCTAACAAAATATTTTTATTACTAGGTTAAATATACACCCGAAGTAGCAGGTTGAAAATAATTACAACAGAAGCTGGCTAGTTTACTGAACCAGCTTTGTTCACTTTCCTTTGAGGAAAACCTGGTTATTTCAGTGATAGCCATATATATTGTACATGACCTAAAACTAACTCTCCCATCAAGTGACAAGCCCGTTTTGGAAAAGCGCAAAGCAGGCAAGACACGTCTACTGACGCTGCAACCATCCCCATATTTTTCCCATCTGAGTGTTGCTTTCCTCCTTTCACCTGCCACCTAACTATGTTTAGTTTTGTCTCAGCAATCTCTACAGGGAGTGAAATATTCTGAATTTTCATATTAGTTGAATATATCTACCGAGGTGTGGAGAGTGCATCAAAGGAGAGCTTCTCTTAAGGGGATACTTTAAGGAGTGGTGAGCAGGAGATGTATTTTCAAGTACTGAATATTTCATAGGTGGTTTCTGTGCCTGCTTTCATGGACCATCTCTGGCTCTATGTAAATGCAAAATTCCAGATGTAGAAAAATAAGATGGTGAAGAAGTATTAGAGGTACTAGAGTAGCACTGTGTTTTTGTTTGTTTGTTTTTATGTAACGGTTTGTGTTTTCTCTGGGTGTTTCATTTGATTGTTTTTGTTTTATTTTGTTTTTGTCACTTATGCTTCAAGCTTTAGAATAGTATGTTCTAAATCCACATTCCAGCTTTTGTGGATATGTGGATTTTGTTAGACTTTGCCTGGTGCTGAAGACACAGCCCCCTCCTTCCTGTCTCCTACCCCAACCAGATAAAAATCAGTGTAACTTACAGGCCTCAATCATTTCTTATTCTGCGATCTCTGAGTTTTTAGATTGTCCTATTTCCATTTTTAGTTATTAATTAAATTATTTGAGAAAAAGGAGATGAAATGAAGTGGGATTGTTGTCATTAGCCGCCAATTTGTGAACTTAAAAATATGGCATTGCTACAAAAGGAAAATATATATGAACTAGGAAAAATGAGTTCGTTATTTACATGGATATGATTTTTGTTTGTGAGAAATGAGTTATGTATATAGGATGAATTCCTGAGTATGAATGTTGTCATAAAAAAATAATTTAATAAAAATGCATTTATACCAATCAGAAAGAAAAGAGACTTGTATAGATAAACTTGAATTTATTTCATCCTTGTGCTATAGTTTTTGTGTTGAAAAATGTGATTTTGGATTAAAAGCTCCAACTGTGCAGTAATGTCTTTTTTTTTTTTTTTTTTTTGAGGCGGAGTCTTCACTCTGTCGCCCAGGCTGGAGTACAGTGGCACCATCTCGGCTCACTGCAAGCTCTGCCTCCCGGGTTCACGCCATTCTCCTGCCTCAGCCTCCTGAGTAGCTGGGACTACAGGCGCCCGCCACCGCGCCCGGCTAATTTTTTTTGTATTTTAGTAGAGACCGGGTTTCACCGTGTTAGCCAGGATGGTCTCGATCTCCTGACCTCGTGATCCGCCTGCCTCGGCCTCCCAAAGTGCAGGGATTACAGGCGTGAGCCACCGCGCCCGGCCAGTAATGTCTTATCAGTTGTGTAAAATAACCTTTGGACTGAATATTTCTTATGTTCTATATTCTCCATAACAGATATTGTGCATAAAATTCTCCATGCTTCATGTTAGAGGTGTAATGAATAATTTGACAGAGGGTCAAATGCTTTTAAACATGATTGACGAAACTATTTTTAAAAATTAAAGGTTTCCAAGTGGCTGAAAAGTATATGCCCAGAAGCCTAGAAACAAAGTTGGTTAATTTGCCATATACTAAAGTAGTACACAGAAACAGGTTCTGTATTAAAGAAAAAAGAGAGAGAAAGAAGCTGATTTGTTATTTTCCATTTTCAACTTGTTTAGGTGGATTTTTGTGGCTGGAATTGTCATCAAGTGTGTGACTGTCAGTCTATCTGAAGGACTTCTCAGTGCCTCCCTGACTGGGGTTGGAGTCAAAGACAGCAATAGAGTAGACAGAGCCGTTCCACCTCATGAACATGGGGGTGTCACACTTGTAGTTTTCAACTCCCCCCATATTATCCAATAAATTCCTGCAGTTAAAAATGAATAAAATTCCGGTTAATGAACATACATTCAAATAAGAAGTTTCTTACATCCTATTCTAGTGTCAACTTTCAAAATATCTACTTAAAAACATCTTTACGTTGATATTTTGGGAAATAAGTTGTTTAGTTCCAATCTTTTAAACGACAGCCTCTACCTCATACCATGGAGTAGCTAATCAGTTCAGTAATTCAAAAGAAAAAAATCAGACCAGTTAGGTTAGACAAAATAATCAGATGAAAAATTGACATTTTTATGTTTCAACCAGTGCTTTTGACAGCAGGTTGATAAGGTCACATAAGAGGTACATGAATGTACTGGCATCCTTAGTTGTGTTTGTATCCTGCTAGTATCCTTAGGTGCATATGCATGCTGTTAGCATCCTCAGGTGTGCTTGAATGCCACTTTGTATTAAGTTGCATTCTCCAGAGGCACAAAGAAATGCCGATGTGCTTCTAAATAACTAGCTTGTGCCAATGTTTAAACACTTCAAATTTCACAAGAGCTTACCCTTTGGCAGACTATTAAAAGGAGAAATATCTGTAGTGTTTCTGGAACATATCATCTTCGGTTGGAAACATTGGATTACAAAGTATTTTGGGAAGAACTTTCTGAAGGACTTATTTGCTGTTTGTGTAGAAAAAATAGTTTTTTCTAGAATAATTTTCAATAATGTTTTACAAAACCATTGCTTTTATAGAGACATCAAGAGTAATAATATTGAATCATCATTCACATCCAGACTCATAACAGAGTCCTACCCTCTCCCAGGTCTGAAGCAGAAAAGTAAATAACAAATATAACCTTCTAAAATATTGGAATCAGTGTTATCTTTTAACGATCTTAAACTTTTTCAACATTTAACTTTGATTTAGTTTGGTTTTAAAAACTGGATTTTATTCCAAGGCTGGAAGCTTTATGGTTTCATAATGTGATTTCTAAAGAATTTGGAGCGGGAGTGAATGTCTGGGAGCACCTCCAATCTGAGTGCTATGATCAAATGGATGCCCATGGAAATAAAGATTCTACAGCAGCATCATGAGCTGCACACATTTTGAACAGAGGGTTAAAACACTTGATTATCACACCTGTAATCCCAGCACTTCGTGAGGCCAAGGCAGGCGGATCACCTAAGGTCAGGACTTTGAGACCAGTCTGACCAACATGGAGAAACCTTGTCTCTACTAAAAATACAAAATTAGCTGGGCATGGTGGCACGTGCCTGTAATTCCAGCTACTTGGGAGGCTGAGGCAGGAGAATTGCTTGAACCCGGGAGGCAGAGGTTGCAGTGAGCCAAGATGGCGCCATTGCCCTCCAGCCTGGGCAACAAGAGTGGAACTCTGTCTCAAAAAATAATAATAATAATAATAATAAATAAAAATAGAAATACATTTGGATGCTGAGGCAGGTGGATCATGAGATCAGGAGTTCGAGACCAGCCTGGGCAACATGGCAAAAACCCATCTCTACTAAAAATACAAAATTAGCCAGGCATGGTGGTAGGTACCTGTAATCCCAGCTACTCAGGAGGCTGAGGCAGGAGAATCGCTTGAACCCAGGAGGCAGAGGTTGCAGTGAGCCCAGATGGTGCCATTGTACTCCAGCCTAGGTAACAAGAGCAAGACTCCAACTCAAAAAAAAAAAAACCAAAACAAACAACAAAAAAAATAACAATAAAAATAAAACTGGATTCATTACAAGAGGAATACAGGGACTTCTATGGATAGCAAATGGTCTTAGAAATTCAAGACAAAGCCTACAGCCTTGAGCGTTATATACTCAAATATACTTCATTTGAGTATATAAGGAAGTGAATGCAATAAATATGAACAATTTCATAAACTTTTGCTCAAATATTGGAAAAGTAAAAAGAAACCCCAAAACTGAATTTTATAAGCATTTCAAAAAATCATATATGCATTTTAGTTTCTACCTCTGGTTTCTAGCTAAAACTCAGTGGAAAAAACAGCGTTGGTATCTTACACCAAAAGCAATAATGACCTGTTATTATTGAAACTTCCAAGTCTTTCTTTTCCTCAGTTGTGGATCCACACTGCCTCAGTTCAGTTCAACCAACATTTAAGGAAATTGTAGTCTAACTCATGACATGATGAAATTTAACATACTTGTAAAATTTTTATTTGAAGATCATGTTTGGCCCGGCCTTAACTCCCGCCTAACCAACTTCACTGCACTGCTTTCATTTACCAAAATTAAGCTTGTCTTTTGCAGACCAGATTCTTTCCCCTTGTCTCCCTGTTAGCAACCTTTTTGCTCCCTCCCCTCTCATCTTCATCTAAATCTTGCAAGTAAACCCACTACAAAATATAAATAACTAATTTCATTTGGTTGCAGCAAGGAAGTTGAGACAATATTACTTACGTTTCCGGATAGTTTCCCTTTTGTTGTTTCACTCATAATCAGAAAAACTTTGTCCCCAAGAACTATGCAGTTAGCAAGCTCTCAGAATGACCCTATTTATTCATCAAACTATTTGAACCTATGGCAAAGTTTGTTCCTTCATATTTTATTAAACTCAATTAAGTAATGGGGTCTTTTGTCATCAGTTTCAACTTCATCTTCCAAGGAAAACCCACTGCACTTTGCAGTTTGTAAGATGCCAACCATTCATTGCTTTGTGGTGTTGAAGGTAATTTGATTTATGTCTTGCTCCCGTTAAGATGCCCAGGTCTTTAAGCATTTTTGACTCAGAGTTAGAGGCTAAGGTCAAGTTAACAATGGTAATCTGTCTCTCTGTTTGCAAACAATGAATCATCATTTGGATTTTAAGATTGTACGATAAGCTTTGACTTGGCAGCTTGGTTCAAAGGTTGTCAGCAAAATGTATAACAGTGGCCTGTTTCTGCAACCTCTGATCATAGATGGCAAGGATTTTCTAACAGGGCCACCAATATAGTTGTGAATAATTGGTAAGAAGGGGGTGTGGTTAAAGAAACATTAGTCCCATGCCCAAGTTACACTGGATTGATTTGATCCAGACTTAATAATATTAAAAGCTTCTCTAGTCATTCCCAGGACACAAACGATAATGCTTTCCAATTATTAAGAAAGAATGTGACTTATTCAAGACAATATGTAAAAAGAGAGTGATAAAATGAAGTACATAGTTCATTTCAATCTCTTACTTTAGACCAAGTAAACTGCCACTAGGAAGGGAGAGAGCTTCATTGAGAGTTATAATATTTTATTACTAATTGAATTGGAGTTTATTTTGAAGAGTTGGCAGTTAAAGTAGCTGAAGTTGAGATGAACAATTCATAAAAGTTAGGGTACAATTGCCTCAAGCATCTTGTTCTTATTCGTAAGGAATTCAGACAAAGAAGTGACTGAAATAAAGAAACCCCTGACATCTAGTCAACTTTGAGCTTTTCCCACATAACCTTAGTACCTGTGGCATATTAAGCATTGAATTAATATTTGCAAATTGAATGAATCTTTATTAGACACTTATGTGTGAATATTTATATCCTTCTTTAAAATACCAGTGTCAAGAAAAGGGCATATGTTTTCACAAGCCATGACCTGAAAACATGATTCTATGATTTGAACTGACACGAATCTACTTACTCTCCTATGGTTATTAGATTGTATTGCATCATGCAAAGTAACGTTAACTGGTACTTTTCTAGTTCTATTTTTTTCCATTTATTTATCCATAGTGATAAAGAGGGGATAATACTCAAATGGCCAAACAGAACCTGCGCAGGTCAGAATTTGAACTGGTCTCTGATAAAGAAATTTCATTAGTATATTGAATTATTATTTGTTGACTTTCAGTTGACCTTCATGATGATATAAATAAATCTTTTTATTAAAGATTTATTTTATATGGATACTCAAAATTAACATTCCAGGATCATAGTATAAAAGCAAGTGCCTCTCTCTGGTAGCAACTCTGAAAAGAGGAGATGGTTACTATTAACTATGCTGCTTTTACCTCCCATATTCTGTAAGTATTCTAAATGTATTCTTGCATATACATTTCAGGGAGCATTAAGATTCTTGAGTTGAATCACAAACACTCAGGTATTTTGGATTCGAGAGCTTCTTTCCTACTAAGTAAGCACCTCCTCTTCTTGGCCCCTTCTTGTCTAATTACCATATTGCTCATTACCTAGCCTGTTTGAGTTCTAAGTGGATATTGCTAACACTTTCATTACCATTTTGAAGGAGAATTCTTGCCTCAAGTATGATTGCTGCAATCCACTAACTCAGGGCATTGAACATGGGTATTCCTTTTTTGTGTGTACAACTCCTGTCCTTTAAATTCCACATATCTTGAAGAAAGTCATTACTGGTCATATAGCATTTCAAACTTAATGGCTAACTGTTTCATAGGAAAGAAAATTATAGGATCTAATCTAACTTGTCAGTTACTATGGTTTTACATATAGCAGGACCAACTTGTTATATACACACAATGAGTAGATTGTACCAGATTCCTGTTATTAGTGATGCTTTACTGATCATTTTTATTTCAAAAATATTTTAATTTTAAAACTAAATGGGGCAATATGGTCCTCAGAGATGAGGTAACATTTTTAGGGTAACACAGGCAAGAATCAATAACTCAGCAGTTCTTCCAGACCTCTTCTCACTGAACTATACTGATTCTTTGAAATGAAGTAAGGACATGGGTCATAGATCCTTCTGCAAGTGCCCATAAATCAATATGGTATGTTCATAGTCTTCTGTTAGTGTATTTGTAGTAATTTCTGGGACACAGTATCTTATCAGGAGTAAGAATGCTGACTCCGACTATATAAACTTTAGACCAATGACTTCACATTAGTTTCCTTACTTTCCTCTGTAAAATGAAAATAATAATAGTTGTTCCCTCAAGTGGTTGTTTTGGTCATCAAATGAGATAATACAGGCAGAGAGTTTAGAACAATGCCTGACACATAGTAGATACTCAGAAAATGTCAACTATTTTCATTGTGATCCTTTCCTCTAGTCTCCATGGTATTACTTTGTTAAACTGATATCTCATCATTTTCACCTTCTATTTCTGCAAATTTCTCTTTTACCCCTTCCTCCCTTGAGTTCATGCATTCTGAAAATTTGCTGATGGTTAGTATCCTCACTACAGGTATTTTGACCATGCTACTTATTTTTACCTTTTAGCAGCTGGAGAAAATACAAGAAAAAATGGAAAACATGCGTGAATAAATTAACCCTTGGTTTTACTGGATGGGTATATATCTTCCAGGAGTATTCATATAATCTATTAGCATTATATTAAAATTTTAATGTTTCAGAATTTAGATTCATTGTTCAGTTTTTGTCTGGAGCACTGATAGGGGAAACTGTTGCTAGGTATTTATGGGCACTATCCACACATTTGGAGTACAGCAACCAGCAAATTTCACAAATGAAACAGCAGCTGTCATCAGTGCCCTTGGGGATGCCATGCTAACAATAGTACATAAGGTGCCCATTGCAAAAAGGAACATTATCACTTTGAATTCAGCACTGAAACACTATGAACATTTCCTTAGGAATTGTTTCCTAGATGAGCATATACTCAGAAAGCAAGCCTAAAAGGAATGAACCAGGTAGAGCTTATTTTCAGGACCTGTCCTAGAGCCATTGCCTTAGGACCATCCCTCTTTTCTGATTCACATGCTCATGTTGCTTCCCAACCTTCAGCCCCTGGAACGTCCACAATCTGTATCTCTTACAATGCCTCTGCTCTGTCTTGTACCTTCTCTAGTCAGTGCTCCTACTAAAAAGGCAAGCTGAAAAAGCCTGTTTTTATAAACATAAGGAAGTCCGCATGTTGATTCAGATGTGACTATTTGCTGTAGCCTTCTAAAGTCAGTGTCTTAATATTGTTTAATCTATTCATAACTAGAATGTGAGAATCTTAGACCATTTTAGAAGAGAGAGGTCACATGGCAAGAATAAACAATGACAACAAACAATGGAATAAATAGTTAGGAACAGATAGAGCCTCTCCTCTGGTTTTTTACACAATCAGTCATCGGTACTTTCCGTAACACCTCAAAAAGATCTTTTGGCATAGCTTCTGTCCCCGTTCTTTTCCAGATCTCTGGTTCTGCTTCATGTTATCTCTTGCTGGAATGCCAGCAATGGCCCCAATTGGGCTACCATCCTCCAATCCAATATGCACTTTGTCATCAGTCTGATCATGACATTCCTATGGCCACCTACGTGCCTAAGATTAAGCTTTCAGCAAGGTGTTAAAAACTCATCACTTTTAAGGAGCCACACAACTCTCCAACATCAGACATGTCCCCAAATCCTGTCCTGTAGCCATGAAGCAAATGTAATTATGACTTTCAATAAAATACTTTACTTATTTACACTATTTCTTCTGACTGGTGAATTTTTACTCACTCTTCTAGCCCCAATTCTAATGCTACCATGTAAGGACACCCTAATTCCCTCCTGATGGGGTTGACTATTATTTAGGATGCTTTCATCCTTTTTACAAGTCTCTGTTAGTAGCACTTGTCAGATTGTTCTGTGTTAATTTTTCACATATCTTCCTGAATCAGTCTGTTGACACAGAGTCTCTCTCTCTTGATGGGGGCGGGAGTGCAATGGCACCATCTCAGCTCACTGCATACTCTACCTCCCAGGTTCCAGTGATTCCCCTGCCTCAGCGCTCCCAAGTAGCTGGGATTACAGGTGCCCACCACCATGCCTGGCTAATCTTTGTATTTTTAGTAGAGACAGGGTTTTGCCATGTTGGCCAGACTGATCTTGAACTCCTTACTTCAGGTGATCCACCATCTCAGCCTCCCAAGTGCTGGGATTACAGGAGTGAGCCACCGCGCCCAGCTGCAAACACTAATTTTATTCAATTTTATGTCATCAGTGCCAAGCACAGGATCGTGATCCATAGTAAATATTGAATAATTGTTTAATAATCAAATGAATGTATAAACACAGCATACAGGTAGCCGTTGTTCTGACTTTTTATAGAACAAGCTTTTTACACGATCATGTATATTGTATTAGAGAAGTTTGCCTGCTTGCCTGCTTGCCTCCCTTCTTTTGTTTCTTTCTTCTTTCCTTTCTCTCTCCTCCAAGCATTGATTGAGTGCCTTCCATATTTTAGGCTCTATGTGAGGTGTCAGATGCATTGAGAACACTAAAATGTTGCCTCCCTCCTAGAAGTGTTCTCAATGTTAATGTGAAGGAAAGCAGTAAAGTAATAATAAAATGTGGGTGCCAGTAGTTTCACAGGAACCCCCTCCATGGTTATAACTGAACTGTTGAGTTGTCCTCTGCTTTCTAAAGGCCAACTTTTGAGATGAGCTTTGAGAGCAAATGGAGACATCCTTATTGTGCCTTGATACATTAGCATGTGCAAAAACCATTGATAGAACCAGTGTCTCAGTTGTTTCTGGAGAATAGTATCTGATATTGAGAATAAAAAGCGCATTGTCCCGAAGGTCCAGATGCCTGGGTTCTAGTTCTAGCTTTGCTACTAATTAGCTATGTCCTTGATTCAGTGATTCAATCTATTACATATCTTATATCCGTAGATTGAGGGTGCTGGTCTAGACTCCAGATCAGTGGTTCTCAACTAACAGTTAAATTATAGGATTCAAAAATATGTATACATTAAATTTATATTTAACATAAATATACATTTATATTTATGGCTAATAAAAATTGTCTATTGGACATTATTTATTGGATGACTAGGAAACATAATTTTATGTGTGTGTGTGTGTGTGTGTGTGTATATATATATAAAACTATGCTTCCTAGTTGGTCATCTAGTATATATAGTATATGCGTATATATATACACATACACAATGTGTATGTGTATATATATACACACACAGTGTGTATGTGTATATGTATATGTACATATATATGCTATATATGTATATATAGTGTATAGTGTATGTATATATACACACACACACACAGAGACATATATATATGTATACATATACAATTTCCACCAGAGAGTCACTAAATTAGAATCACCCAGGGGAGGCCAGGCCATGCACTTTTAGCAAAACCTTGCCAGTGATTCTGAGAGACACTGGCCTGAACTAAATCTATTCTCCGTGATATCATGATATGTGAGGACTCTAGGCCTCTACTTCTATGACTGTCTGTCAGGCCCCCACCCTCATTGAGCTGTGGAGACTCTCAGCCCACTCCAGTCTTTCTCCTTTAATAGGCTGTGAGAACCAGGAACATTGTTTCAAGAAACAATCAGATCAGTAGCTGACATCATAGGTCTTCCTGAAAGAGAGGAAAGAGATGCAGAGCAGAGATAAGCCCAAAAAAGTCCCCAAATGCACATTGGCTGCTGGTAATCACAGCTAGCACTGAGGCTAGCTGCAGCTTCTTGAACTTTAAGAGGGACCCAGTCATTCTGGTGTCGTGACTCCCATGTATTTATTCTCTGACTGAGGCATAAAGATCCGGGTGAGCTAATGCATCAACCGATGAAAAATGAACAATTAAAACAATGAAGTTGTCAGTTCTTTTACCAGATTGCAAATAAATAACCTGCCTGTCAGACTGGCTGCTCTGCTGGACCATTAGTTTAATACAAAGACATTCTGAGGAACGGATGGATGACAGCTGATCTATCACCCCAGTGGTTCCAGGCCTCTGATAAAGACCTGGGCAAAAAATGCTGTCATAAACCAAAAAAGGTCAATCCCAATTTGTGGAAAGCAAAATATTAAATGAAATTTGAATACACCCCTCTGCCCATCGTGAAAGTCATAGGCTTTTTTTTTTTTTTTTTAAACCGGCAGGGTGTTGGATAGTTCTTTTAACAAACCAAAACACTTTTCTTTCTGCATATGCTTATTTAGCTTGTTAGAGACATTGTGCTGGTATATATGGCCATGGACTTTGTAATTGGCACAGTGGAGGGAATGTGATCTTAGACACAAGATACAAGAAGACACAATGTATCTTCTTGCCAGGCTGAACAGGGTCTTACTACAAGTTGGTATTCCATGCCATGTCAAATTCTAAAACAGTCCTAATTTAACAAAAAATCAATTCATTGCATATTCTTATATGTACTGTTTCTATATACCATCTCATAAAATATTTGCCAGCTAGAAATATTGTTCATTGGCAATATTAGATAAGGCCATAAATAAAATAATTCAATAAGGATATATTATTTAAATTCTCTAGTTAATATCTCATTTATCTTTAAATTTGATGGAAAAGTAATCGCCTTTCAGAAGTCACCTTGAAGAAAATAATTATTATTTCTCAGAAGCATAAAGTACAAGTATTTAACTAGGCGAGGTGCAATATTTATGAAGATTAACTAACTTCTTTCTCTAGTTGACTTTGTCTCAACTTGAATCTTAGCAAAGCTGATTCTCAATTTTAATGAAAATCAGTGAAATTACTGAGAAGTCAATAAATCAAAACAATAATTTTTCCCTTTCCAATTTTTTGGGGTATTTACCCATATTTAGGTTATATCTTCATAGTCAAAATGATTTATATTCTAAGTCAAAACAGTCACTATTTATTATTTTTTAATACATTAACAGATTAATTCAGAGTAAAATGTACCTTTAATATGGAGAAATACCTTAAATCTATACAGATGCTATCAATAGAGGTTTTGTGTTCATCTAGTTCCCCAGAATGATTTTAACTAGGCAGAAGTATTAGCTACATTATTTCGAACTGGTCTGACCAGTTCTTCTGGTGGCATGGATGGCTAATTAGTAAACAAGATGAATTAGAAATTAATGTAAAGCTTTTCAGGCTGATTTTCCTACCCAGCAAGTTAAACCACAACTTCGCCTGTTATCTGCCTTTGTGATCTCTTCAAGGTTATATAATATTGTACCTCTCACTTCCTAAGAAGAAGCCCTGAGAGAGTGGAAAAAGCTCAGAGCTCATTTCTGAGAGTAACCTGGTTCTGTTCCTGGTTTTGTCACTTATTGGCCAGGTCATTCGTGCAAGTGATTTAGTGTTTGCTTGTCATATTATATGCACAATAGCAACTGCTTAAAGAAGACTTCACGCAAAAGGCACATGCTGTTATCTAGATAGTGGGGTGCCCTTAAAGTCTTTTTTTAAAAAAACAGGGCAGTAATGTTATACAGACGACTAAAGGAGGCAAGTAGTTTCTGGTGTATAGACTTCTACTGTGATCTACAGTTAGTCCTTCATTTCTTTAAGTTTTACCTTGGGAAATTTTTCTTTTTAATTCACAGGTCTTCTTTCTGAGTTTCCTTTTACATGTCTCTGAAAGTCTCAAGCTGCTTTCAAAATTTGTATTGGCTCCTGACCTTATCCCAAGAATCTTAAGTCCTTTTCAATGTGACATTGTATTAAAACTTTTCTTTTGCATCCATTAACTAAGTAAAATTTTAAAAATAATTGGTCATAATTTGTCCATGTAGTTTTATGTCAGATAGTTTTTAAAAATATCATATTTGTATTCATGTCTATAAAGAGTTGTACATCAGGCTATTGTTAAGAACACTACCCTACATGATTGCATGGTCTCTAAGAGACGAATCAGAAGCTACTTAAAACAGTTGAGAATACAGAGATCATGGCAGGCTGAAAAATGGCCCCTCAAGATGCCCATGTCCTAATTCCTGGAACATGAATACATTACCTTACATAGAAAAGGGACTTTGCAGATGTGATCAAGTTAAGCATCATGTAATGGGGAGAATTTCCTAGATTATTTGAGTAGGCCCAATGTGATTATGAAAGATTTTATAAGGAGATCAGAGAAGAGAGAAGCTAAGCTGCTGGATTCAAAGATGGAGGAAGATGTCACAAGCTAAGGAATGTTGGTGGCTTCTAGACACTGGAAAAAGCAAGAAAATCAATTTTTCCCCCAAGCCTCCAGAAGGAACATAGTCCTCCTCAATAATGTGATTTATATTTCTGACCTTCCACATCATGAGATAATATATTTATATTGTTTAACAACACTAAATTGTAAATGCATATTAGTGGTAATTTGTTACAGCAGCCGTAGGACACTAATATAGAAATGTTTATAAGAAATCACCACTAAAGAAATTATTCATGCAACCAAACACCACCTGTTCCCCAAAAACCTATTGAAATAAAAAACAAAATAATTTAAAAATATATATTGCCACTACACATGGGAATTCCTGCAGGTGGATATCTGATAATATACTAAAATATTATCATAATTATAATTCATTCTGCTTTTTGATAGGACATCACTAAAACTGATGTATATTCTATAGAGTTTTGCTTAATTTGAGCCTGCTGAAAAAATGTTGTCATTTGATTAATACAGTTTTTTCTCTAATGCTGAAAAAGAAAAAATAATTTAAGAAGACCCAAAAAATGTTTATAACAATGTAAGTTGATCATTGTCTGACATGCATTTACCTTTGCCTATGTATCCTTGAGTCATATCAGTAACTCATATGTATCCAGTGTTTTCCCTCTGGAATTGTTTCCTCCTCCCTACTCTTTCTTCCTCCTCTTCCCCTTATCTCTATGTATTCTTTTTCTTTTTCTTTTTTTTTTTTTTTTTTTTTTTTTTTTTTGAGACAAAGTCTCTCTCTGTCACTCTGTCGCCCAGGCTGGAGTGCGGTGGCGCGATCTCACTCATTGTAAGCTCTGCCTCCCGGGTTTACGCCATTCTCCTGCCTCAGCCTCCCGAGTAGCTGGGACTACAGGCGCCCACCACCTCGCCCAGCTAGTTTTTTGTATTTTTTAGTAGAGTCGGGGTTTCACCGTGTTAGCCAGGATGGTCTTGATCTCCTGACCTCGTGATCTGCCCGCCTCAGCCTCCAAAAGGGGTGGGATTACAGGCTTGAGCCGCCGCGCCCGGCCCATCTCTATGTAAGCTTTTACACTCTGTCTAGTGTTTTAGATGCCAGTGAAATAGTGATCTCCTCAGAGAGAATATCTGGAACTAAACACCTCCATCCCACCCCTGCCAGTCTAAATTGGGGTCCCTGATACTATTTTCCTCAGGGCACTCTGCACCCTTCTTACTTGTTTAAATTACGTATTTATTTGAATGATTATTTAATCGTGTTTCTCTTCACTATGACAAGCTTAAAGGGTACAAGAATTATGTCTGGTTTCACTCACTGTTGTGAACCTGGCACGTAGTAGGTATTCAGAGAATATTTCTTGGCTGAATGAAAAGATTCAGAATTCTGCATGTCTTGTAAGATTAACTGAAACCGTGTACTACAATGTAGTCCATCTAGAAGCATGAGACAATAAACTAACAAGAGTGATTGCTTTTGTTTTTGTTACTTACCATCTCTTGCGGAGAACATGAAGCTATCAGGCTTTGATTTCCTCTGAAGTCTCAAACTCATTAGTATTTAGTTGGGTAATAATTGATGGACAATTTTCAGGATGACTAATATAAGAAATACTGTATTCTCAAAAATTATTTTTGGGTAATATTCAGAATGTTTTTTCTTGCTTTTATGTCTTTATTTCCATTTTCATATTATTGCTTTGCAAAACAAATTGTAACTTCCTTCAGTTAGGTTTGAAAATCCACTTGAGAACTGACTGTGAGAACACTAAGAGGTCAAATTGCTCAGGAGTAAATTATTCCTATATTCTACAATTTTGATTCCTCCGTATTTCAACTCAAAGCTAAAGATGCGCCTGGGTTCCTTTTGGTATGGAGAAGTGATTAACATGTGTGAATAGTTTCATAAAGCCCCGGACATTGGAAATTAATGAGAATATGGATACATTTAATTTATATGTGTTTCTGAAACTTTACATCAAGTAATTTCAATGTTTGTTTTTAAGAAATAATTTTCCCTGAATAGCAGATACATGTAAAGATGGTCTTTAAATATTAAATGATTTTCCTCAATAATTTTGCTGACGTTTTCTATGTTGCTCGTCCATATACAGCACCTTTGTTGAACAGTTGATTCTGATTTTTAAATATAAAGGTTTTCATGGAAAGGAAATAAACTTTGTTGAGGCACTATGAGATTCCTATATGTTACTATTTCAACTGTGTTACTCCTCATAAAAATCTGTAAGATAGATTATATTAATCTCATTTTATAGAATAGAAAACTGAGGGTCTTAGAGCTCAAATAACTTTAATACCAGAGATCAGGTCAATGGCAGTGTTGGGCCTGCCTAACCCAAAGTTCCTGCAGTTTCCTTTGGACCAGGCTGTCTTCACTGGATACTTTCAGACCAGCACAATTTGCACGACAGTTCTCTCTCTCTCAAAGCACACCAGCCCAAACGTCCCTTCCTTCAAAGCCCTATGCCATTCGGCTCCATACCTCAAGTTGGGGAATGGCTAAATAGATTGGAATACTAGCATTTATTACACAAACCCTATTGTGTTCAGCACAGCCACTTTCTCTTTTTAGTACAATCTCCTCAGAACACAGTGTTTTGTGGGCATATTTGCTATGGGAAGATCAAGTTTTAGGCTCATTTATTCTGTGGCAAAAACAGATCTTCCCAATGATGGGAAGAATTTGTAATAACTTCAGCTCTTGGTTTCTAAAGCTTTCAGAAGCCTCTAGTGAAACATATTTCTACTTTTTAAAATTATTTTTTACTGGCCTTTCATGTTAGAAACCTCCCATGAGGTGGTTCCTTTCATCAAGGCACAGTGGAATGTAGCTGATGCCCTCATGTGTTTAATGACAATGAGATAGAGGAAGTAAGAACATCACGTGCATCCACTCCCAGCTACCTCAGACATAGCATGGTCAGTTCTCTTCTTAGCCACTTATTAACCAAACTTTCCAGACAGTAAAGCCACGTGGTGTACTTTTTGGTGTATCTGGCAAGTTCAGGATGAATACTTTATTGATAAATATTTGAACAATTAGTGACTCTTAGATAAAAAGATGTCTAGACTAACAGCAGATATAAAAATAACCATTCAGATACTGAGTCAGAGTCCACCTAATGCTTTTATATTTGTGCATGTTCCAATCAAGAATGGGAGAAAAAAAGATTTTTTTTTTGCCTTAATCACCCAATGTTTCATCTATTGCTTTGTTTTTATACTTATTTTTTTATTATACTTTAAGTTCTAGGGTACATGTGCACAACATGCAGGTTTGATACATATGTATACATGTGCCATGTTGGTGTGCTGCACCCATTAACTCGTCATTTACAGTAGGTATATCTCCTAATGCTATCCCCACCCTCTCCCCCCACCCCACGACAGGCCTTGGTGTGTGATGTTCCCCTTCCTGTGTCCAAGTGTTCTCATTGTTCAATTCCCACCATGAGTGAGAACATGCAGTGTTTGGTTTTCTGTCCTTGAGATAGTTTGCTCAGAATGATGGTTTCCAGCTGCATCCCATGTCCCTACAAAGGATATGAACTCATCCTTTTTTTGTGGCTGCATAGCATTCCATGGTGTATATGTGCCACATTTTCTTAATCCAGTCTATCATTGGTGGACACTTGGGTTGGTTCCAAGTCTTTGCTATTGTGAATAGTGCTGCAATAAACATATGTGTGCGTGTGTCTTTATAGCAGCATGATTTATAATCCTTTGGGTATATACCCAGTAATGGGATGCCTGGGTCAAATGGTCTTTCTAGTTCTAGATCCTTGAGGAATCACCACACTGTCTTCCACAATAGTTGAACTAGTTTACAGTCCCACCAACAGTGTAAAGGTGTTCCTATTTCTCCATATCCTCTCCAGCACCTGTTGTTTCCTGACTTTTTAAAGATTGCCATTCTAACTGGTGTGAGATGGTATCTCATTGTGGTTTTGATTTGCATTTCTCTGATGGCCAGTGATGATGAGCATTTTTTCATGTGTCTGTTGGCTGTATGCATGTCTTCTTTTGAGAAATGTCTGTTCATATCCTTTGCCCACTTTTTGATGGGGTTGTTCATTTTTTTTCTTGTAAATTTGTTTGAGTTCTTTGTAGGTTCTGGATATTAGCCCTTTGTCAGATGAGTAGATTGCAAAAATTTTCTCCCATTCTGTAGGTTGCCTGTTCACTCTGATGGTAGTTTTTTTTGCTGTGCAGAAACTCTTTAGTTTAATTAGATCCCATTTGTCAATTTTGGCTTTTGTTGTCATTGCTTTTGGTGTTTTAGACATGAAGTCTTTGCCCATGCCTATGTCCTGAATGGTATTGCCTAGGTTTTTCTAGGGTTTTTATGGTTTGACATCTAACATTTAAGTCTCTAATCCATCTTGAAATAATTTTCATATAAGGTGTAAGGAAGGGATCCAGTTTTAGCTTTCTACATATGAGCCAGTTTTCCCAGCACCATTTATTAAATACGGAATCCTTTCCCCATTTCTTGTTTTTGTCAGGTTTGTCAAAGATCAGATGGTTGTAGATCTGTGATACTATTTCTAAGGGCTCTGTTCTGTTCCATTGGTTTGTATCTCTGTTTTGGTACCAGTACCATGCTGTTTTGGTTACTGTAGCCTTGTAGTATAGTTTAAAGTCAGGTAGCATGATGCCTCCAGCTTTGTTCTTTTGGCTTAGGATTGTCTTGGCAATGCAGGCTCTTTTTTGGTTCCATATGAACTTTAAAGTAGGTTTTTCCAATTCTGTGAAGAAAATCATTGGTAGCTTAATGGGGATGGCATTGAATCTATAAATTATCTTGGGCAGTATGGCCATTTTCATGATCTTGATTCTTCCTGTCTATGAGCCTGTAATGTTCTGCCATTTGTTTGTGTCCTCTTTTATTTCATTGAGCAGTGGTTTATAGTTCTCCTTGAAGAGGTCCTTCATATCCCTTGTAAGTTGGATTCCTAGGTATTTTAATCTCTTTGAAGCAATTGTGAATGGGAGTTCACTCATGATTTGGCTGTCTGTTTGTCTATTATTGGTGTATAAGAATGCTTGTGATTTTTGCACATTGATTTTTTATCCTGAGACTTTGGTCAAGTTGCTGATCAACTTAAGGAGATTTTGGGCTGAGACTATAGGGTTTTCTAAACATACAATCATGTCATCTGCAAACAGGGACAATTTGACTTCCTCTTTTCCTAACTGAATATCCTTTATTTCTTTCTCCTGCCTGATTGCCCTGGCCAGAACTTCCAACACTATGTGGAATAGGAGTGGTGAGAGAGGGCATCCCTGTCTGTGCCAGTTTTCAAAGGGAATGCTTCCAGTTTTTCCCCATTCAGTATGATATTGGCTGTGGGTTTGTCATAAATAGCTCTTATTATTTTGAAGGACATTCCATCAATACCGAACTTATTGAAGTTTTCAGCATTAAGGGCTATTGAATTTTGTAAGAGACCTTTTCTGCATCTATTGAGATAATAATGTGGTTTTTGTCGTTGGTTCTGTTTATATGCTAGATTACATTTATTGATTTGCGTATGTTGAACCAGCCTTGCATCCCAGGGATGAAGCCCACTTGATCATGGTGGATAAGCTTTTTGATGTGCCGCTGGATTCGGTTTGCCAGTATTTTATTGAGGAGTTTTGCATCGATGTTCATCAGGGATATTGGTCTAAAATTCTCTTTTTTTGTTGTGTCTCTGCCAGGCTTTGGTATCAGGATGATGTTGGCTTCATAAAATGAGTTAGGGAAGATTCCCTCTTTTCCTATTTATTGGAGTAGTTTTAGAAGGAATGTTACCAGCTCCTCCTTGTACCTCTGGTAAAATTCAGCTGTGAATCTGTCTGGTCCTGGACTTTTTTTGGTTAATTATTGCCTCAATTTTGGAGCCTGTTATTGGTCTATTCAGGGATTCAACTTCTTCCTAGTTTAGTCTTGGGAGAGTGTATGTGTCCAGGAATGTATCCATTTCTTCTAGATTTTCTGGTTTATTTGTGTAGTGGTGTTTATAGTATTCTCTGATGGTAGTTTGTATTTCTGTGGTGTTGGTGGTAATATCCCCTTTATCATTTTTTATTGCATCTATTTGATTCTTCTCTCTTTTCTTCTTTATTAGTCTCGCTAGCAGTCTATCAATTTTGTTGATCTTTTCAAAAAACCAGCTCCTGGATTCATTGATTTTTTTGAAGGACATTTTGTGTCTCTATCTCCTTCAGTTCTGCTCTGATCTTAGTTATTTCTTACCTTCTGCTAGCTTTTGTATGTGTTTGCTCTTGCTTCTCTAGTTCTTTTAATTGTGATGTTAGGGTGTCAATTTTAGATCTTTCCTGCATTCTCTTGTGGGCATTTAGTGCTATACATTTCCCTCTGCACACTGCTTTAAATGTGTCCCAGAGATTCTGGTATGTTGTATCTTTGTTCTCATTGGTTTCAAAGAACATCTTTATTTCTGCCTTCATTTCGTTATGTACCCAGTAGTCATTCAGGAGCAGGTTTTTCAGTTTCCATGTAGTTGAGAGGTTTTGAATGAGTTTCTTAATCCTGAGTTCTAGTTTGATTGCACCGTGGTCTGAGAGACAGTTTGTTATAATTTCTGTTCTTTTACAATTGCTGAAGAGTGCTTTACTTCCGACTGTGTAGTCAGTTTTGGAATAAGTGCAATGTGGTGCTGAGAAGAATGTGTATTCTATTGATTTTGGGTGGACAGTTCTATAAATGTCTATTAAGTCTGCTTGGTGCAGAGTTGAGTTCAATTCCTGGATATCCTTGTTAACTTTCTGCCTCGTTGATCTGTCTAATGTTGACAGTGGCGTGTTAACATCTCCCATTATCATTATGTGGGAGTCTAAGTCTCTTTGTAGTCTCTAAGGACTTGCTTTATGAATCTGGGTGCTCCTGTATTGGGTGCATGTATATTTAGGATAGTTAACTCTTCCCGTTGAATTGATCCCTTTACCATTATGTAATGGCCTTTTTGTCTCTTTTGATGTTTGTTGGTTTAAAGTCTGTTTTATCAGAGACCAGGATTGCAACCCCTGCCTTTTTTTGTTTTCCATTTGCTTGGTAGATCTTCCTCCATCCCTTCATTTTGAGCCTATGTGTGTCCCTGCACATGAGATGGGTCTCCTGAATACAGCACACTGATGGGTCTTGACTCTTTATCCAATTTGCCAGTCTGTGTCTTTTAATTGGAGCATTTAGCCAGTTTACATTTAAAGTTAATATTGTTATGTGTGAATTTGATCATGTCATTATGATGTTAGCTGGTTATTTTGCTCGTTAGTTGATGCCGTTGCTTCCTAGCATCGATGGTCTTTACATTTTGGCATGTTTTTGCAGTGGCTGGTACCGGTTGTTCCTTTCCATATTTAGTGCTTCCTTCAGGGGTTCTTGTAGGGTAGGCCTGGTGGTGACAAAATCTCTCAGCATTTGCTTGTCTGGAAAGGATTTTATTTCTCCTTCACTTATGAAACTGAGTTTGGCTGGATATGAAATTCTGGGTTGAAAACTTTTTCTTTAAGAATGTTGAATATTGACCCCCACTCTCTTCTGGCTTGTAGAGTTTCTGCCGAGGGATCCGCTGTTAGTCTGATGGACTTCCTTTTGTGGGTAACCCGACCTTTCTCTCTGGCTGCCCTTATCATTTTTCCCTTCATTTCGACTTATGTGAATCTGACAATAATGTGTCTTGGGGTTGCTCTTCTCGAGGAGCATCTTTGTGGCATTCTCTGTATTTCCTGAATTTGAATATTGGCCTGCCTTGCTAGGTTGGGGAAATTCTCCTGGATAATATCCTGCGGAGTGTTTTCCAACTTGGTTTCATTCTCCCTGTCACTTTCAGGTACACCAATCAAATGTAGATTTGATCTTTTCACATAGTCCCATATTTCTTGGAGGCTTTGTTCATTTCTTTTTACTCATTTTTTCTCTAAACTTCTCTTCTCACTTCATTTCATTCATTTGATCTTCAATCACTGATACCCTTTCTTCCAATTGATCGAATCGGTTACTGAAGCTGTGCATTTGTCACGTAGTTCTCGTGCCATGGTTTTCAGCTCTGTCAGGTCATTTAAGGACTTCTCTATATTGGTTATTCTAGTTAGCCATTCATCTAATCTTTTTTCAAGGTTTTTAGCTTCTTTGCGATGGATTCGAACTTCCTCCTTTAGTTCAGAGAAGTTTGATGGTCTAAAGCCTTCTTGTCTCAAATTGTCAAAGTCATTCTCCTTCCAGCTTTGTCCCATTGCTGGTGAGGAGTTGCATTCCTTTGGAAGGGGAAAGGCACTCTGATTTTTAGAATTTTCAGCTTTTCTGCTCTGTTTTTTCCCCATCTTTGTGGTTTTATCTACCTTTGGTCTTTGATGATGGTGATGTACAGATGGGGTTTTGGTGGGGATGTCCTTTATGTTTGTTATTTTTCCTTCTAACAGTCAGGACCCTCAGCTGCAGGTCTATTGGAGTTTGCTGGTGGTCCACTCCAGACCCTGTTTGCCTGGGTATCAGCAGCAGAGGCTGCAGAAATGTAAATATTGCTAAACAGCAAATGTTGCTGCCTGATCGTTCCTCTGGAAGCTTCATCTCAGAGGGGTACCCAGCCATGTGAGGTGTCAGTCTGCCCCTACTGGGGGGTTCCTCACAGTTAGGCTACTTGGGAGTCAGGAACCCACTTGAGGAGGCAGTCTGTCCGTTCTCAGATCTCAAACTCCATGCTGGGAGAACCACTACTCTCTTCAAAGCTGTCAGACAGGGACATTTAAATCTGCAGAGGTTTCTGCTGCCTTTTGTTTAGCTATGCCCTGTCCCCAGAAGTGGAGTCTACAGGAGCAGGCAGGCCTCCTTGAGCTGCCATGCACTCCACCCAGTTTGAGCTTCCCAGCCACTTTATTTACCTACTCAAGCCTCAGCAAAGGCCGCCTTGCAGTTAGATCTCAGACTGCTGTGTTAGCAATGAGGGAGGCCCCGTGGGGGTGGGACCCTCTAAGCCAGGCACGGGATATAATCTCCTGGTGTGCCATTTGCTTTGACCCTTGGAAAAGCACAGTATTGGGGTGGGAGTGCCCCGATTTTCCAGGTGCTGTGTGTCACAGTTTCCCTTGACTAGGAAAGGGAATTCCCTTACCCCCCTGCAATTCCTGGGTGAGGCAATGCCTCACTCTGCTTCAGCTCTCGCTCAGTGGGCAGCACCCACTGTCCTGCACCCAGTGTCTGACACACCCCAGTGAGATGAACCACGTACCTCAGTTAGAAATGCAGAAATCACCTGTCTTCTGTGTCGCTCATGCTGGGAGCTGTATCCTGGAACTGTTCCTATTCGGCCATCTTGGAACCCTATCACTTTGTTTTTAATACTAAGCAAGCAACCAATGGAATTTCTACATTACTGTTATTTTTACTTAAAACTGTAAGATTAAATATTATTAGGGATAATGGATGCTAAGAATATAAGAGATACCACAGGCATACAAGAACAGTAAACAAAAACATGGATGCAGTGAACAAAACAATAATGTTAATTCTTTCATGTACTCCTGATGCTAAAGCACCAAGGTAATAAGATGGTTGGTCTAATGATTATTATTCAATTTTAGGTCTGTGGGACCTAAAGACCAACTTGGCTGATTTTTTTTCACTGAATTTGCTTGAATTCTCATGAAGATAAAACCATGAAACTCAAAACGTCTACTTGACTTCATTTTATTGCTGAAAACTACCCAGAAACCCTTTTTTTTTTTTTTTTTTTTTTTTTGGTCATGACGTTATTTAAAAATTGGAGGGAAGTTTTCGTTGCACACTCTGTAAAAGGACAACAGCAGAACCCAGCAGAGTGGCTGACAGGTGACACAAATACAATGCATGCTAATGTGCAAAGAGAAACAACCTTGAGAGTTTAAACTGGCTGCACCAGAAAAAAAAATCTTTATCCAGATATGTGGTCCCTCATGAATTATACTATTATTTTAGTTGATTTTACCTGACATTACCGTATGATTTTTTCCGTGACAAGAAAATTGCAACCGGCCCTTGACAGTCGGTCACAAATTGACTGAACAAAACAAAATCAAACAGTGAAGTAATCCCCAAATAAATTTAATGAAACCTAAATCCCAAAGGGCAGCACACTTCTGTAGGCAATGGTCTTATTTAATAAATTTTTCCCTGCTTTCACTTTTAGAGCTATATTTACGCAGACAAATTTAATTCATTGGGCTTACATTTCCTCTTCCCCTTAGTTTGTCCACCAGGCACATATAGAAAGGACTGTAACCAGGTATGTCAGTGTTCAGCCAAGAATGAGGACTGTCACCCAGTCACAGGGAGATGCACCTGTCTGCCTGGCTACCATGGAAACCACTGTCTTCTCCGTGTGCGTGTTCTGTGCTCAGCTGTAATTTATTGAAGAGGCACTGGTAGGGTGGGTCAGCACTCAGAATACCAAAGGACAAATGTTAATTCAAGCTTCTAATTCATAGCAAATTCTGTAAGAATTTATATTTGAATAGTTGAAAACACACACTTTTTTTGTGTGTAACTCATTCTTCTATTTTGCCTTGTCTATTCAAAATATCCCCAAGTTCTTCACAAATATCCAACATGAAAAGAAAGAGATAAAAAAAGAGAAAGAAAAAAATGAGAAAACATAAACTTATTTTTATAAATCGACATACAACAAACTACTATATATTTCAATTGATTCACAAAGTAAGTTAATTCCAGGGTCTGCTTAGGAACAATTAAATTAAATTAAGCAAATTGTTATTCTGAAATGAAAATGGTGACTAGCTTAAATGACCAAATGCCAGTTGGCTCCTTATTGTGTAATAAAAAAGAATAGTCCCTAGACCAAACACCTTACAGTGATTTTTTAAGGATATTTTAACATTGAAAATGGTTATAGAAGAATGCAAAAAAAAAGTCCCAAAGAGCATGTTAAAATGTTCAGCCAGCTACTTATTTTTTAAGCTTGTAATTATTTATAATGTACTTTTTATAGATTTAATTTTTCCCCCAACTTGGCGACTGCTACTCTCTTTCTTCTCTAGTCATTGCTATAGCAGATTCCTTTTACTTTCCTAAGTCTACAAGGGTATGAATAATTTGGGGATTTTTCTCCTCAAACCAAAAATATAGACTCCTGGTCAAGCTATTGATTTTAGTTTTCTATAAGCCATTGAGTATATATTTTGAATATTACTTCCCTATTTTTTCCTAATTTTAAACATGACCAGCTAAAAACACAATTAAGCATGTATGAAAATGTGTTCAATTACTGATTGCTTGGGATCTATAACCACTGAAGTTATTCAAACTTAAAATGAAGAACTAAAATATAAAATTAGTCAATTTCTGTTAGTTTCTGGTCATGGCAAATTTCAAGCATCCTTGTATTGGAAGAAAGAAAGTTATTTCCTACATTTGATTCAAATGTCTCAGAAAGAATTTCTTCTTTATATCAAGGATGTTTTGTCTTAATAAAATAATATCAAGTTACATGTAACTGAGTTGCACTTTTATTTCAGAAGGCAAGCTACCTTTAGGTGTAGGAGGGTAGCTTTACCTCATAAAAAGTGAGGCTGGCTGAGTCAGGGAACTGCTCCCTGACTAGTCAAATTGGCTTATTTCCATGCAACACGTGGTTGGATGTGACTGCAAGGATTCCTTGGCAACATCCACTATAATTACAGGACTATGAAAAAAGATTCAAGAAAATATCCATAAAAGGTGTAGCTGGCTTAGAAACAAAACTTTCGGCAGCCAAGAACAACTGGGCTTTCATGTTCCTAAGTTCAGAATGGAGAATCCAAATTTCCTCTCAGCAGAGGTCAGAGGAAGCAGACAAACGTACAGTAGAATCTCATCACTTGTTCATAATTCAGAGGCTAGATGGGTCCATCCTAACTTGTGGATAGCATGTAGGAAAAACAACAATTCCTGTTAGATGTAAACTCATAGTGCTATGTATTTTATGGCCAATAAGAGGTTTTAAAGTGACCACAGACCCTGGAAACCTTTTATTTCTCCAACTTGTATGCAATACGTTCTATTTACAGTCACTTTCTTTAAGGCTATTTAAGGCATTAGAGTCCTCTATAACTATGGTCACTTCTTTTAACAGTATTCATAAGAACACCCCCACACTTGGTATAGAATACTTAGAAAAGCATGGGCCACACAGTAGTCACCAGTGCCAAAAGAAAGATATCAAGACATTCACAGAACTTGAGCTTTAATGCTATTGCTCATAGCAATAAAAACTCAGACAGACCAAATGTCAGTATCTCCTTTTAAGAATAAAGCCAAACAGCATAACAATGGCTGGTGTATCTGAGTAACCTGGTCAAATACTGAGAAAACAGACTCTGAAAAACAGATGCACGCTTTTCATTTCTTGGTAGCTATGTATGTCAGGATGCAGTCATAGCCTTGTTTGTTTTAAGTTTTTAATCATAGTACCAAAGGCCATTCACATAATAATATTATACAGTAGCAAAGGGGCTTGGCATTTAACCTTTAATATTTAAACAAATCAAAACTGTAAATTCCCATCCAAGCTTCTTGGAATGAGAATTCAAGAGAAGGGGATGTGCAAGGATGGGAAAAGATAGTCACCTTATAATGGAAAGTAACTAAACACAGCTTGGCAGAAATACAAAATTTCCAGGAAGAAAGAATTGTAAAGGATAGAGTAAAGGCCAAGTAAAGATCAAAATGGATTTAGGAAATGAGGGAAGGGATGAGCCAAGTAATCCTGGGTGTGCGTTTTCTTGTTTTCTTGTTAAATTTAGCGAACATTTTAGCAAATGCTGTGTGCATGATTCCATAATTCAAACTTCACGTGGCACAGAATTGAATAGGAAAGTGAAGTTGTCAATAAAATAATTTACTATTGGAAAACAAACGTCATCAGCACATCTATAAACACATATCATACTCTTGATACAAATTTAATGAGTTTGGGGACTAAGAGGTTAGCACAGATACTGTTTTTCAAACAGATGGCTCACTTATTAGTACATTAATTTTACCACATTCAGTTTCCCAATTTCAAAAGTATAATTAAGTTGAAGGCTAAAAATCAGATGATGTTCAAATATATATATAACATATATATACACACACACATATATATATACACATATAGATATGAAGAAAGAACCACACAGGGTGATTCTATGAAATATAAAACCGTCATTAAGAAAGTTTGGAAAATAGCTTCATATCAGAGGAAAATTATGTTTTCTAAGTAACTGATTCACATGAAAATTATCTCAAAATCTAGACCTTCACCTATATCAGTTATTTAAATTCATCAATTACACAAGCTGTTTTTTTCCTTTCAACTGAGATACTGATTCTTTGATACTTGTGATTATATCTAAAGCGTAACATTTTCCTCCATTACAACACAAGTTTCACTCTTCGTTGTGTTGCTCCTTTCCTTACTTGCATAGAAATTCATGTTATCTTTCCTTTCACAGTAATACCACTGGAGAGTTTTCTACACCAGTCAACTCTTATTAATTTAATCTCCTTTTTTGAAAGCAACAGGCCAGCAGTACACATCAGACTTTAAGGTTTCAATTGCCATATTTGCAGCTTGTTTCATGCATTTTTCTCTAATCTCAAGCAACCAAATGTTCTTTTTCAGCATCACATGTATTTTACTATATTAGTAATTTAATAAAAACTGTAAATACTTATGTTCTCAAAACTGACCCAAATGGATGTGAAAGAAGCATTTTATATCTTGGTGAATGGTAGAAGAGAAGGAGATGGAGACTTTTTTTTAAAAATCACTAATTTTGTTTTTAGGTACCCTCATTGATTGTGTTTTCAGTACACTCAAATTGTTATAAGTGAGAGAGAAAAAGAACTACTTGGGAGGACTAAAAAAAATGCTGTGCACGAAAAAAGAGGGCAATTAGCTATGAAAACTGACATCCCTTGATGGGAGGAAATGACAGGAGGGAATATGAAATAAACCCATTGTTTTTCACAGAAAGCAGTAAAGAAATACAACAGCTGTACAGATAAATAACCTTTGGTATGAACAGTTTTTAAGTGTTGGTTTCCATCTCCATAATGGAGAATTTCATTTTTAACTGGAATGAAAAAGGAGGAAAGAAGCAGTCACTCTTTGAGTCTAAAAGCAAATCTGAGACTCAAGGTGAGAATTTTGGGTTTGGAGATAGGATATGAGTGTGGATTATAAAATTTTGAATCTCAACAAAAAGCATTCTTTGGCCATTATTTATCTCCTACACAGTATCATCATGGTAGGCCGTACCTCCTTGGATATGAAAGTAGAAAATTGAAAAACTAACAGAAAATGAAGAGGCATCCTCTATATTTGGTTTCGTTTTCAATTATTACATGTATTAAACCCAGGTAATTCCAGACAAGACAAGCTATAGCACTTAAATATGTAAAATAATGAACTTATCTAGGTAGAAATCAGATAACCTTGTTCAGTGAATTGTCTAAGCACTTTTTAAAAGTAGGTAGATTCCCAAGGAAGCGCAAAGTTAAGTCATACCTTATTAACAGGCAGCATCAAATACTAATAATTATCTGTATCATCTCATTTATCCTCAGATAGCTCCATGCCTTGAATCAACAGCTTGAAGGTGATTGAAAATACCAGTAGAAATTGGAATGTTGAGTTAACCACATGTCTACTGGTGTGAATTTAAACACTGATTGCTGTAAGTTACAATACCACATATGGTTTTGTTCTCCTTTAACAGGATACCCAAAAGGCACGTATAGTCCATATTGCCAAAAGATGTGTAAGTGCCTGAATCGTGGCATCTGTGACACCATGATTGGCACCTGTATCTGCCCTCCTAGCTTCACTGGGGCCGACTGAAGTCAAAGTAAGTTATTATTGCCTATTATGGAGTGGATATGCTGATCATTCCAAGGCCCAATACTGGTAGCAAAAGTACTAAAGCTGAGAACTGGAGTTTTTAAGAACTGCAATTAAAGAGTAAATGTTGCAATTATTTTACTTCCTAATTTATAGTACTAACAGCAAACACAAACTGATCTAAATTCTAGGTTGAAAAATATTTATGTAGGAGTTTGGTTGACAGCTAAAGACAGTGAAAGTAGCCAAAGAGATCTTTTTGGTGATAACCCCCCTTGCCCCAGCAACGCTAGACTCAAGTCAGTATTAGAAAATACGTTTGCCAAGATCAGAGCAGACTTGAGATTACTGTGTTCACAGTGTCAAACTCATTGTCTAAAGTTCCACAATTTCATTTATGCTCAGCAATTTCCTATCTCAAAAGTAAGTGGTTTTCCTGCTCACCAAAAAGTAAACAGTTTCCTAAAAGCCAAAGACCTTAAATTAACTACTTATCACAAAAACAACTATTGACATGAAGTTTAAGGCACTAGATTGAAGAGCCCTTACAAATGCACAGACTTAGACACTCTGAGGATATGGTTACCAAGTATATTTTGTTTTTTCTTTTTTCAGATCTGCCATTTTAAAAATATTTATATAGTTTTGCTTAACCCAAATAACTCGACCCATAGTCATATACTCTGACTCCTCTGACGCTTCAGGTGAGAGTTACTCAGTATGAAACCCTCACATGTGAAGCCACGGTTATGATAATTTCTAGGGAAGATAAAAGAGGCAATGAGCAGGAGAGTGCATTGTGGGGAAGTCAGTCCTGGCAACACTGTATTTTTGACATGGGTGTTATGAATGAGGATTTGTGATCGTCCATTGAACTGCACATTTGTGTTTTTGTGCTTTATCCTGTAATCTTATGAATTAAAAAAGTACCTCCAACAGATCTGAAAATAAAGATGGAAGTACTGCCTTAACACACACCTCAACATGAGTGAACTAGATTGTGAAATACCTTCATTTGAGATTCCTTCATTTGGATGAATGATAGCTAAGTTTGTAACTAAACAGGGTACTACACTGTTATGTGCTAAAGACACCCAAAGTGCTTATGTTTCCTGGTCAGTCAGTTGCTTTGTCTGCTTTGTAGGAGGGTAATTTTTCTGTTTAAGTGCCCTGCAGGCCTCAGCGCTCTGCTATATTGAGAATAAACGACAAGACAAAACCTGGCTCCAGGTAGCAGACAACTGACACCTAGTGGATAGTGCCTTCTGAGGCCTCAATTGGCAAATTATCTTTCAGTTAAGGCCAACCTATAAACATTTCTTAAGCAAGGTTCTGTCTGGTTCCTTTCTATTTGTTCTTGAAAGAGAGTAAGTGGAAGAAATGTCCTCCTGCCAAAGCATTTTCAAAGCTGTGATTTCTCTGAACACTGGGGGTACTTTGGTCTTAAGAAAGTTGTGATCTTGTACCTAAGCACTTTCCATTTGCTTTGACAGCTTAGTAGGGTAGAGCCAAATTTGCAACTCACTTCTTAAATGTTCCAAAAAATATGATTTTTATTTTATATTATTACCATATTTTCCCTTCTACGTGATTCTCAAAAGATATTTATTTTATCTTTGTGTATTTATGTATATTTTGGTAAGCATCTCGAATTTGTGGAATGAAGTTGCAAATAATAACCAAACAAATTAATAAATATACAAATGAATATTTGAAGATATGAGCATAATGAATCTCATATTTATGTACAGGAACTTTAGCTAATATTCTAGAATGGGCTTTATATACTCAAGATTATTACAAATATATATTTTGTATATATATTATATGCACATATATTATATAACATAATATATGTACACATAATATTCCTATATGTGTTATATAACATATATGTACACATAATATACCTACATGTATTATATAACATAATATATGTAATATACATATGCATACATATAGAGAGAGAGAGACACACACACACACACACACTCTTATACTTGCTAAGACAGAGACACATGGCAAAGAAAAACAATCCAAATTGGGAACAGTTGAGGTCCCTAATTTGTAAGAGACATTCATATTATATGTAAGTTTTTGACACTAGATATTCAGTTGAAAATTCCTAACGCCAACTAAAATGGCTCTATGTAAGCAGCAATTTAAACAGTCCCTTGTTTTGCTTTGTTTATTTCTAAGTAACCTTTCAGATTGAAAATCAAACTAAAAGCAAGTCAGTAAAACCTATTTGATTAAATGAAAATGTCATGTATTTCACAACTTTTAAAAAATCTTGTCTGGCAAAATGTTTAATAAGAAAAATCTGGTTTTGTTTTGCTCTGCTTTATTTTGCTCTTACTTGCAGCTTGTCCTGAAGATCACTGTGGGCAGAACTGTGTTCAACGGCTTCCTGTGGCCCAGGACAAGGTGACCCAGTGACTGGAGTGTGTCAGTGTCCACCTGGCCGAATGGGAACCAGGTGTCAGGAAGGTAACAATGATGGCAAGGTCACCTTCTCTGTCCAGGCACTAATTTAGCTACGCTGCAAAAGTAGATTTGGTGCCAACGAAGATAATTATATGCGCAATACTTACAAGAATTTTTTCTTTTAGTGTGGCTTTCAAATAACATGAAAGTACATGCTCCCGGGCCCGGCGCAGTGACTCACGCCTGAAATCCCAGCACTTTGGGAGGCTGGGGAGGGCGGATCACGAAGTCAGTATATCGAGACCATCCTGGTTAACACGGTGAAACCCTGCCTCTACTAAAAATATAAAAAATTAGCGGGGCTTGGTGGTGGGCGCCTGTAGTCCCAGCTACTCAGGAGGCTGAGGCAGGAGAATGGCGTGAACCCGGGAGGCGGAGCTTGCAGGGAGCCGGGATCGCGCCACTGCACTCCAGCCTGGCGACAGAGCGAGACTCCGTCTCAAAAACAAAAACAAAAATTAAAAAAGAAACAAACAAACAAAAGTGCTACCATAGCGCTATATAGAAAATAGCTTACTGGAAGATAAGCACAAATTGGAAACAAAAGCAAAGAATAACTTATGCATGCTCTTGACAGGGAAGAAATTTTCAGACAACGTTTGATAACTTTTATAAAACTGCCAAAAATTGTGTGTTGGAGATGTCTAATTATAAGAACTAAATAATTTTATATCCCCTTCAATCAGAAGGTTGAACCTGAAAAGGCCCCCTGAAATCTATAAGAAAAATGGGAGACAAGGAGAAAAACACAATCTTTGTTGAAAACTGCAAAATTTTCTTATCCTAATTGTAGTATTTGTTATTACTGTCATAAGGAGAGAAGAGCTGTCAAGTTTCAGAAAACAGGGATTTTTCAGGAGAATACTGGGCCCCTACAGATCTTAAGTAGGGTCAGCAGAGCGGCCACTTCTCCATGGCACACACAGAGAGCAAAACTAAGGACAGTTTCCTGAAAAATAAGGATTGGGTGAATAGGAGGGCTATTGAAACTTCTCTGAATCCCACTGAACATCTTAGAGTGGAGGAAAACTGAACAAAACAAAACAGGAATTACACAGACATACCATGTTTTTAACTCTGCACTAGGACAGAAAGGAATCTGTGGGTAGTTTAGCAGCCTTGCAACTAAAGAAAAGCTCAGCCCACACATATCTCTCACACACACACACACACACACACACACACACACACATACATTCCACACCTTGTGTTATGTGGAGCTGCACGCTGGATGAAGAAGGCTTTCTTCTAGCTGAGATCATTTTTCTAACCCTAACTCAACACTATCCTTCCAGAAATATCTGGTGCATTGAAAAATGAAGCTTGTAGATAAAATACTTCTCTCATTTACAAACAAAAACTGAAACTGTTCAAAGCTTCCCTTGCTTTTTTAGTGCAAATTCTGTAAGAAGGAAAAAGGAGTAAAGGAATACGAAAAAGAAAAGGCGGATGAAACAAGAGCAGAAAAGTTTTGCTATGGAGCACATGAAGAGATATTAACCAGAATCTCTTCCAGGAATTCAAAGGATGTAATGAAAAGGTGTTCTCTATAAAATGTGAGTGCAATGCAGAGATACAAGGGTTCATGCAATAAATGAAAAGACAACAAAAGGAAATGAAAAAGTAAGCTGGCAGAGCTCAAAAAAGAAGTGGAAATGAAAATTAAACCTCACATCATATAAATGAAGGCCACATTGGGAGCAGGTAAAGGAAGGACAGAATCTGCTGATAGTACAGCCAGGTTAAAGAAAAATGAGGAAAGTTAAAATAATGAAATGGAAAAGAAATGAGAGAGAAATGTATAATTGGAAGAGGAAAATGTTCAGATATAATGTTCAAGATTTTTCCTTTGAAATAAAAGATCTGATGTTACATATTGAATGAATATATTTTATCTCAGGAAATAATAGTTACAGTGGCTCAAAGGCAATGGGAAACTCCACTGAAGATATAAGGAAAAATATGAGCTTACTTAAGAATGAGAAAAATCAGTCTGACTTTTTACCTTATAGCAGTATTCATTGCCAACATATGGCTAATCAATGCCTATTAA
This sequence comes from Macaca nemestrina, assembly GCF_043159975.1. Lineage (NCBI taxonomy): Eukaryota > Metazoa > Chordata > Mammalia > Primates > Cercopithecidae > Macaca > Macaca nemestrina. The sequence goes on from NC_092126.1 coordinate 81,550,560, forward strand.
GTTCATGAGGAAAAAATGTGACATGTATTTTATACACTATTAGCTGTTATTCAAATATAATATGGTGGCAAATTAACCACTTTTTAAAGCCGGAAATATAGTAGCCTTAAAATACTTTAAAGAAACAATTGCAAGATAAATTTAAGCAGCCAAATAATAAATGGGAAATATCTGATAAAAAGACTATTAGTAAACATTACGTTCATCTTAGTTAAGGCTAAGTTTAAAACAGTTGTGGGAATTATGCCTCCATGACAGAAGATAAATATTGTAAATTATAACAATTGTAGAGATTTTAACAGTGCTAACAAGTCATAAACTGGAAAGACAGAGAAAGCAAAGGAGTATAGGTATACTGGTCTTATTTCCTCATTAAAGGTTGTGGGGTACATGGGAGAGATCTGTGTCAAAACATATTATTTAAATATAATAATACAGTAAGTGTGTTTAAGTGTATAAAGGTACATTCTAGAATTTAGAATACTTCAACTGAGATGTTAAGAATAAAAATACATCCAACTAAAAGCAGTTGGAGGAACGAAATGAAAAAAAAATAAGAGAAAGCAGAATAGTATTAACTTCATTACCATTTATACTGAATTAAAATGTACTAAATAAATAAATTTACTATATTATATAATATCTGCACTCTCTAAACAAGGTTCCCTAAATTATGTAAGAGTATATTTATAAGGCTCATGTAGGGAACAATGGAGTACACATACCTTTTCCTATTGCTACCTTTCAACATAGTAAACATTCCACATAATGTAGAAAACAAACATAAGTCTCTGAAATATGAAGAAAAGAAAGCAGATTGGATAAGAACCTTAGAAATCTAGGAAGCAACATGATGGTGAGTTCCCTGGTTTCATTTTGTTTTGTTTAGTTTTGTGTTATTTTGTTTTTGTTTTGTTTTGTTTTTTGTCTCATATATCCCAGATTAAGTGCTGGAGAAACCTACAACCCAGGTGGGCCAATGGGTGCAGACAAAGGTCTAAGATACAATTGATTTCTCTAGTCAAAGGACAGGAAATGGGATGGTCTAGCAATACAGAAAACTTTTAGAAAATAACTGGTCTTCTTCAGGCAAACACTACGAAATGCAGCTGTATCCTCAATCCCAATCCCATGAGCAAGGGCCAAATGAGGAGTGTACACTTCAAACCCCATCCTGATATGAGAAGGTACCCCTCTCTACCCCGCACACCAGGACTATGTAAGAGAAGGCATCGTGGGGAGTTTGGACTTTCGTCCCTACCAGTTAGTAACAAGCCTCTACCTATGCAGTTAGTCCAAGGAGACCATGTGATGTGAAGAGTGTGGACTTTCACCTCCACCAGACAGCAGAGAGACATTGTTCCTCCCTTTTGGTGGTATCAGAGGAGGTCTAGTAGAGTCAGGACTCACACAACCACCAAGTAGTAATGAATGTAGTGTCAGTGGAGACCAGGTGGGAGCCATAGAATGCACCTCTAACCTTATCAGTGACATTGGTATAGCAGAGGCATAGTGAGGAGCTGAATTCCCATCCTGCCCAGCAGGATGGGGCCCCATTTATCCAACCTCCTACTTGGTGGCCATCTAGGGAACTTGAACCTCTACCTGGTGAACTCCTATTCTCACCAGTGTAATATAGAAGGAGGAGGCTTGCTAAAATGGAAAATTTAAATGAGATCCATGTTCTGGTATCATAATATTCAAAATTTCCAAGTTTCAATATTTTAAAATTCATCAACCAACAACTTGGAGAATTTCAGCTTACGGAAGAGGAGACAATCAACAGATGCCAACACAGAGAGGACACTAATGTTAAATTTATCTGACAAGAATTTTAAAGCATTTGTCATAAAAATGCCTCAATGAGCAACTACAGATATAATTAAAACAAATAAAAAGTTAAAAGGCTCAGCAAAGGATAAAAGACATTCAGAAGAACCAAATGGAAATTTTAGACCTGGAAAATAAAATTACCAAAATAAAAAGCTCAATGGATGAGTTCAACAGCAGAATGGAGTGGACAGAGGAACAAACCAATGAACTTGAAGGAATGATGGAAATTACCCAACCTGAACAACAAAGAGAGAAAAAAATAGCAACCAACAAACACACACACACAGCCTCAGAGACCTGTAGTACTATAAGAAAATATCGACCATTATGTCATCTGAGTCCCAGAAGAGGAAAAAGAGGGTGGAGATGAAAAAATATTTAAAGGAATAATGGCTGAGAATTTTCTGAATGTGACAAGAAACATAAACCTACAGTTTGAAGAAGCTGTGTTAATGCCAAACAAGATAAACTCAAAGAAATTTACAAAAGTCATATCAACATCAAACTTCTGAAAATTAAATATACATTAATTTAACTAATATATATTAATATGTGTTAAATAATATATCAAATCAATTGGTATATTAAAGATAATCTATATTTTAATTCAATTAATGAATAACTATATTAATTTTAATATAATGAATAATTTATATATTATATATATCAAATACATTAATACATATTTCATTTTCAGAAGCTTGATGTTGATATTTCTTTTATAGATAGGTGTTGAGAGAGAAACAACAACACCTCAGCTATAGAAGAAATACAAATAGAATGACAGCAGATTTCTCATCAAAAGTCATGGAAGGGATGCAACATATCTGAAGTGCTGGAAAAAAAACCAAACAAACCATCAAACCAGAATCATATATCCAGCAAAAAAAAAAATCCTTCAAGAATGGAAAGGAGATTTTTAAAAAATTCTCAGATGAAGGAAAGCAGAGAATTTGTTGCTAGCGGACTTAACCTAAAGGAATGGCTAAAGGAACTTCTGGAAACCAAAAGAAAATGACTAAGAAAGAATATTGGAACATCAGGAAAATTAGAATGCATAAAGGAAAGAGTAAAAATATAGCAGCACAAACTATTTTTCTTTTCTGCTTGAGTTTTCTAGATTATACTTGGCAGATGAAGCAAAAACTATGACACTGATATAGTTCTCAATGTATATAGAAAAAATATTTGATAATTTATTATAAATGAGGAGAGTAAAGTGACAGAAAGGAGATTAGGTTGCCACACATCATTCAAGCTGGTAAAATATTGACTCTGTAGATTGTAAGTCAGGTGTGTATAACATGATACCTAAAGAAGTACCAAAAAATCTATATAAAAGGATATGCTGGCAAACACTACAGCTAAATCAAAATTGTATTAAAAATGTTAAAGTAATACAAAATAAATCTGTAAAAAGAGAAAGAAAAATGCAACAGATTGAAATCATAAAAGAAAATAGCAGATTTAACATACTACCAATTGCATTAAATGTAAATAGCCTAAATATACCAATGTTTAAAATTCATATAAATTGGTTGAATGGAAAAAGACCATGGATTATTTAATTACAATAAAGGAGGATTAGCTATATTACTATTAAATAACATAAATTTCAAAGCAAAGAAAATTACTAATGCCAGAGAGGAGCATTATATAATTTTAAGAGGGTTAATTCACTAAGAAGACATAGCAATCCTAAATTTATATGCATCAAAAAACACAGCTGTCAAATATCTACAGAAAAGGCTGGTAGTTCTAAAAACAGAAATAAACAAATTTATAATTACAGTTGCAGACTTTAGTACTCCTCTCTCAACAATTAATAGAACAACTAAACAGGAATTCAGCAAGTCTATAGAAAAATTCAACCAATATTATCTAATCAACAATTACAGAATGTTCCACCCAGTAACAGCAGAATACACATTCATTTCAAGGGCCCATAAAACATATCCCAAAATAAACTGTATTCTTTGCTGTAAAACAAACCTTAACAAACTTAAAATAATTAAAATTGTACATAGCGTTGCTATGGTTTGAATATGTCTCATCCAAATGTATGTGTTGGAAACTTCATACCCAATGCAAAAATGTTGGGAGATGAGGCCTAATGGGAGGTGATTAGGCCATGAAGGCTCTGCCTTAATAAATGAATTACTACTATTATCACAGGCAAGGTAGCATCATTACAAATAATGAGTTCAGCACCCTTTCCTTTTGCTCTCTCGTGTGCACTCTCTTGCCCTTGACCTTTTGCCATGGGATGACATGCAAGAAGGCATTACCAGATACAATTATTAAGTCTGTGGAATTCTATTATAGCAATACAAAATGAACAAAGAGAGTGTGTTCCCTAACCACAATGGTATCAAACTAGAAATCAATAATAGGAAGATAGCAAGAAAATCTCCAAACACTTTGAAACTAAACAACCATGTCTAAATAATCCATGAATCAAAGAGGAGATCTCAAGGAAATTTTATACAGTACTGCTTGAAAATGACATTATAATTTTGAAACATGTGAGATTCAGCTAAAGCAGAGTTGAAGGAGGGATTTATAGCACTAAATGCTTACGTTGGAAAAAAACAAAATGTCACAATTCAATAATCTAAGCTCCTTCCTCAATAAATTAAAAGAGAAACATAAGCCCAAAGCAAGAAGGAAGGAAGTAGTAAAGATAAAGATAGAAATCAATGAAACTGAAAACAAGAAAACAATAGAGAATATCAACCAGAAACAAAACTGGCACCTTTAAAAGATCAATAAATATGGCAAATCTCCAGCAAGACTGACAGAAAAAAGAGGCAAGACACAAATTACCAATATTAGAAATGAAACAGGGTGTATTAGTCCATGTTCATATTGCTATAAAGAGTTACTTAAGGCTGAGTAATTTATAAAGGAAAGAAGTTTAATTGACCCACAGTTCTGCATGCCTGGGGAGACTTTGGGAAACATACAATCATGGTGGAAGGCAAAGGGGAAGCAAGGACCTTCTTCACACTGCGGCAGGAAAGAGAGCAAGGAGAAAACTGCCAAACACTTTTAAACCATCAGATCTTGTGAGAATTTACTCAGTAGCATGAGAACAACATGAGGGAACCTGCCCCCTTGATCCATTCACCTCACATGAGGTCCTTTTCTCAACACATGGGGAGTAAAATTAGAAATGAGATTTGGGGGGGGACACAGAGCCAACCATATCATTTAACCTCTGGTGCCTCCCAAGTCTCATGTCCTCACATTTCAAAACCAATCATGCCTTCCCAACAATCCCCCAAAGTCTTAACTTATTCCAGCATTAACTCAAAAGTCCAAGTACAAAGTCTCATCTGAGACAAAGCAAGTCCCTTTTGCCTATGAGCCTATAAAATTTTTTTAAGAAGTTAGTTACTTTCTAAATACAATGAGGGTACAGGTACAGGCATTGGGTAAATTTTCCTGTTCCAAATGGGAGAAATTGGCCAAAACAAAAAGACCACAGGCCCCATGCAAGTATGAAATCCAGCAGGGCAGCCATTAAATCGTAAAGCCCCCAAATAATTTCCTTTGAGTCCGTGTCTCATATCCAGTTCACACTGATGCAAGAGGTTGGCTCTTAAAGCCTTGAGCAGCTCTGCCTCTGTGGTGCTGCAAGATACAGGCCCCATAGCTGCTTTCACAGGATGGCATTGAATGTCTGCTGCTTTTCCAGGTGCACAGTGCAAGCTGTCAGTGGAACTATCACTCTGGGGTCTGAAGGATGGTGGCCCTCTTCTCACAGCTCCACTAGGCAGTGCTCCAGTGGGGACTCTGTGTGGGGGCTCCAACTCAACATTTCCCCTCTGCATTGCCCTTGGAAGCTGGTTCTCCTCATGGAGAACCTCCATGAGGGCTCCTCTCCTGCCACAGACTTCTGCCTGGACATCCAGGTGTTTTCATACATCCTCTGAAGTCTATGAAGACGCTCACAAAGCTGAACTTTTGTCTTCTGTGCACCCACAGGCCCAACACCACATGGAAGCTGCCAAGGCTTGGGGCTTGCACCCTCTGAAGCAATGGCCTGAGCTGTACCTTGGCCCCCTTTTATCCATGCCTGGAGCTGGAGTGGCTGGAATGCAGGGTGTATGTTTCAAGGCTCCACAGAGCAGCAAAACCTTGGTCTTAGCCCATGAAACCATTATTCCCTCCTAGGCCTCCAGGCCTGTGATGGGAGGTGCTGCCATGAAGATTTCTGAAATGCCCTGGAGACCTTTTCCCCTTTGTCTTGGCTATTAACATCCAGTTCCTCATTATTTATGTAAATTTCTCCAGCTGGCCTGAATTTCTTCACAGAAAGTTGGTTTTTCTTTTCTACCACATGGTCAGGCTGCAAATTTTCCAAGCTTTTACAGGAAAAGCTTGCTTCCCTTTTAAATGTAAGTTCCAGTTTCAAACCATCTCCTTGTGAGTGCATATGACTGTATCCATTCAGAAAAAGCCAGGTCACATATTGAATGCTTCACTGCTTAGAAATTTTCTCTGCCAGATACTCTAAATTATCTCTCTCAAGTTCAAAGTTTCATAGATCTTTAGGGCTGGATCAAAATGCCATGAATCTCTTTGCTAAAACATAGCAAGAGTGACCTTTGCTTCAGTTCCCAATAAGTTCCTCATTTCCATCTGAGCCCACTCAGCCTGGGCTTCCTTGTCTATAACACTATCAGCATTTTAGTCAAAACTGCTCAACAAGTCTCTAGGAAGTTTCAAACTTTCCCACATCTTCCTCTCTTCTTCTGAGTCCTCTAAATTCTTTCTACTTCTCCTCGTTACCCAGTTCCAAAGTCATTTCCACGTTTTCAGCTATCTTTATAGCAGTGTCCCGCTCTGCCTACATTAGTCCACTCTCCTACATTAGTCCATTTTTACACTGCTATAAAGAACTACCTGAGACTGGATAATTTATGAAGAAGAGAGGTTTAATTGACTCATAGTTCTGCATGACTGTGGAGGGCTCAGAAAACTAACAATCATGATGGAAGTTGAAGGGGAAGCAAGGACCTTCCTCATGTGGTGACAGAAGAGAGAGAGAGCGAGCTGGGGGAAACTGCCAAAAGCTTTTAAACCATCAGATCTCATGAAATCTCACTCATTATCATGAGAACAGCATGGGGAAACTACCCTCATGATACAGACACTTCCCACTAGGTCACTCCCTCAAACTGTGGGGATTGCAATTCAAGATGAGATTTCAGTGAGGACATACAGCCAAACCATATCACAGGGGATATCATTATAGACGCTGCTGGCATGAAATGAATAATAAGGGCATACTATAAATAGTTCTACACATATTAATTTGACTAATTAGATAGAAGGAACTTGTTCCTTGAAGAGCATAAACAATAACTAATCCAATATGAAATAGGTAATTTGAATAGCCCTATAAATATAAGTTAGAAATTTCCAGTTCCACATGATTTGACTAGAGAATTCTATAAAATGTTCAAAGATGAATTAACATATTACACAGTCTCTTTCTAAAATATAAGAAAAAGGAACCCAATTCATTTTATTCTGATACCAAAACCAAAAGTATTACCAAAAAAGAAACTACGGAATAATGTCCTTCATGAACATAGCAAAAATGTTTAACAAAATATTAGAAAATATGTCAAGAGTTTAAAAATTAGTTTAAAAAATAATTATACACCACCAACAAGTGTGGTTCATTCTAGGGATGTGAGGCTGGTTCAATGTTTGACAATTTTACCATATTAATGGACTAAAGATGAAATTTAGGAGTATCATACCAATTGATGCAGAAAGAGCATTTGACAAAATTCAGTATTATTCATGATTTTAAAGAACCCAGAAAACTAAAAATAAAGGGAATTTCCTCAGCTTGATAATTTGCATTTATATAAAGCTTATGGCATCATAATTAGTGATGAAAGACTGAATTTATCTTCCAAAATATTTATGTAAATATTTAGTAATAAGAAGGGATGAAAATAAAGAACAATAAAAACAATAAAATTAACTTAAATGGAAATGAGGAATTACTAAGTAAAAGGTAAAATATGACTGGCCTTATGAGTTCCATTAAGAGAAATTACAGCAATCTAGAAAAAGATAAAATTGTATTCCTACATTATTTTGTTCACCCAAATTACTTCCAGATGCGTAAAGTATTTAAAGATAATCATGAAAATTATACAAGTACCAAAATTAACATGGGGATAAAAAAATTATTTTGTATGGCTGTGACAAAAACTCATAACCCATTTTTTAGAAAAGAAACCCATAGTCTTTTTGACTTAAAGAAAATAAAAAATTTCTTAAAGGTATAAAACACACACACAAAAAATGTATAAATAAGCTGGATGAAGAAAGACCAACAAAGCACACTAATTTTCTTGTATTTCTTTTACTTTTCTCTTTTTTAAGCTACACTGCTGGAACGGGAGATTAAGCTTTAAGATCTGTGGGGGGTTTTTGTTGTTGTTTTCATTTTTTTGAAACAGGGTGTCATTCTATTACCCAGGGTGGAATGAAGGGACCCTATCATATCTAACTGCAACCTCTCACTCCTGGGCCCAAGTGATCCTATCACCTCAGGCTGCTGAGCAGCTGGGACTACATGCATGTACCACCATGCTCAGCTAATTTTTTTATTTCTCATGAAGACAAGAGTCTCACTATATTTCCCAGGCTGATCTCAAGTCCTGGGCTCAAGTGATCTTCCTACCTCGGCCTTACAAAGTGCTGAGATTACAAGTGTGAGCCACTGTATCTGGACTAATTTTCTTAATAAACAAAGAGATTTCTTTCATATATCAATAAGAAGAGGCTCTACAACACCCAATGGATCTTATAAAAGATCACAAGCATCATTTATAGTGTGACAAATCCAAATTTAAGTTGCACTTTGTACCATCTTCACCTATCAGATTATCATGGCATGCCATATTAGCTAAAGATTGACAAATGGGCACATTAATAATCCCTCGTAAATTGGAAAATCTGTAGGGAAATTTGACAGTGTTAATTACTACTTAAAAAGCACATATTTTATTTGAGGAACTTACTCTACAGTTATTATATTATGATATTATACTATATTATATAAGAGCAAAGATTTACATAAGGATATTCATTACAGCATTGTTTGTAGTAGCAAATTATTTTAAACAATCTGGAATGCCAAAATAAATTTTGTAAAGTACAATAAATTCCTATGTAGCTGTTAAAAAAGAATAAGGCATATATGTACTAATGTACTAATTTGGAAAACTTAAGATATTGAAAGATAATACTTTGTGTACTAATTTATGTACTATACTAATTTTATGTACATGTACTAATTTAGTACATTGCTAATCTATATTTACTAATTTGGAAAAATCTTGGGAAATTTTATGTAAAATAAAGCAACATTTACAATATTATTTATTATATATATATACACACACACATACATACACATTAACCTTTGGGTAGAAAAGCATTAAGGAATACAGGAGATAGATATACTATGCCTTACTAGCCATAGGATATTTCTGGATATATCCAGCCATTTATCCACTTAATTCAAAAAATATTTATTGAATGACAATGCCTGTTTTAAGCACATAAAGTGTATGGTTAAAATACAGACTATCCAAGTGCTCATGCAACTTACTTTCTAGTGAGAGCGATAATGAACAATAAATATAAATAATAAGGAAATTCATAAATTTATATATGTTATTTATATCCCTCTAACATACATATATTCTTATCCTTAAAGGGTGTTGAAGTCTGAGCAAGACTTGAGACTCTGAGCTTCATTTTCTTAAGAGTAACGTGTGTGTCTGCGTGCGTGTGTGTGTGTGTGTGTGTGTGTGCTCTAGAGGGAGTAAAATCTGTGGTAAGAGAAAAAAGAACATGAAATAGGGCTGGAGAGCGCAGGATGGGTTGAAAATTTAGAGTACTCGGCGAGTTTTATTGAAAGAAGTGAAATCTATTATACAGAAAATAGCTGGTAATGATGATGTTTTTGATGATGTTTTTAAGAAGGGAACTGAGAATACTGGAACACAGGAATGGAATACTTTTTTTGATAATATGTCTTTGTATATTGTTTGAAATAATTAATGTGATTATATAAAGTTTAAAAAGGCCATAAAGTCATTTACACAATTCTGTGTCAATATTGTCATAAGACAGACCTGTGGAAAGAAATATTTCGAAGTTCTTCTCACTTTTCCAGTTATGGTTTTTTTTTTTTTCCCAATTATGTGTTAAGTCTTATCTTGGCTTAGTAGAAGTCCTGTATTTTCACAGATTCATTGATTTCATCAAGCCATTTCAACGTATAGGCTGTTAGATGAATGGGTCTCCTGGCTGACAAGGACAGGGTTGTTTTAGGAGGGTAGAAGGGAAACAGACAAAAGTTTATTTTAATAAGACCTGATATTGATGCTGCTTAATTTGCCCTACAGGCAAAAGGTAAAATGGATTTAATTCAAGGTAGTCTATTACACATGTAATGATGATTCAACCATTAATTGTACAAATATAACTGTTATTTAAGTAACAAAATCAAAACTTTTTTTTTTCATTTGATACCGGAATTCAGTGCAGCTAGTCACTCAAATAAAAGCAATAAAGAAAGTATCATGCATTTGAATTCCTGTACCTGTTCTGCTATGTATTGACCAATGCCTCTGGTCAAGTTAAAAAAAAAAAAAGCCTCTCTAACTTTTTTTTTTTTCCTGCTTGCTGGAATATAAAAATGTCTCTGTTTCTCCTGCTAGCTGGAATTTAAAAAATTACTCTAAGGTTGCTTCTGCTAGTTGGAATAGAAATAATTTGATTGGAAGTCAGATATTCTAGATTTGAATATTGTTCTTATCCTTACAGGGTGTCTAAGTTTGAGCAAGATTTTAGACTCAGAGCTTCAATTTTCTCAAGAGTAAAATAAGAATACTGCTACCCACATCACAGGGGTATTTTTTAGTATTAAATGAGATAATCCATGTGGAAAATATTATTATGTAAAAATACTATAAACTGCAGGTCATAAAATGGCAGGCTGCTGGCCAAATGTAGCCACAAATATGTTTGAATTGGCTGTCATAGTTTTGGCTTTTAGCAGTACTGTAAAACAATTTTAATTAGTCGTCAACTTTCAAAGATTTGTTAATTTCACATAAAATATGGATTTTTGAGTTTTCCTTAAAAACTCATATTAGCTAGCAATATTGGGTTTGCATTCTTCATATCTGAAGCAGCAAAATGCAAGTCTAATTCTCACCTTGGAGGGGCTCACCATCAGTTGCACTTCCCATCATTCAATTATCTTCCTGATACTGAAGAAAAAGAGGCTCAGTTTTCCTTGTCTGGTTAGTTTCATTCACTTGTGCGGTTTTGTTTGTTTGTTTGTTTGTTTATTTTGTTTGTTTGTTTTTTGAGACAGACTCTCTGTAGCCAGGCTGGAGTGCAATGGCACCATCTTGGCTCACTGCAACCTCCACCTCCCGGGTTCAAGCGATTCTTCTGCCTCAGCCTCCAAAATAGCTGGGACTACAGGCACATGCAACCACACCCAGCTAATTTTTGTATTTTTAGTAGAGATGGGGCTTCACCTGTTGGCCTGGGTGGTCTTGATCTCTTGACCTCGTGATCCACCTGCCCCAGCCTCCCAAAGTGCTGGGAGTACAGGCGTGAGCCACCACGCCCGGGCCACTTGTGTCTTAATTCCTCATAGTGCATTTTAGTTTGTGTCACCAGCCTCTGTAAGTTGAAATACTTTTACCATTTTAGTAACTTGAAAACAAACTGCTCATTTTTCTTCTTTATCAGTTAGAAGACTAAATATATAAAATCGTTTCCCTAGCCATCTGGGATGGACTGCTATTTCTTCACAAGGGTCTCTGCAGTTCCCAATATAACAAACACACAGTATTAATCAATATTTATGGAGTGAATGAAAAAAATGAATGAATGAATGAATGAATGAATGAATGAATGAAAGTGATGTATTTGCTACCTTACAGATAACATGTGAGTAGTTCTTTGTTTTAATTTTAACATTTCTTATGCTTTTGCTATCTAGATAGGTTACTGTATCTGAAGTAGAGAAAAATGTTGTTTTTCCAGCAGGGCACGATGACTCATGCCTGTAATCCCAGCACTTTGGGAGGGCAAGGTGGGCGGATCACCTGAGGTCAGGAGTTTGAGATCAGCAAGGCGAAACACTGTCTCTACTAAGAATACAAAAATTAGCCAGGTGTGGTGGCGTGTACCGGTAATCCCAGCTACTCAGGAGGCTGAGGCAGGAGAATTGCTTGAACCTGGGAGGCAGAGGTTGCAGTGAGCCAAGATCACACCACTGCACTCCAACCTAGGTGACAGAGCAAGACTCTGTCAAAAAAAAAAAAAAAAAAAAAAAAGGAAGGAAGTTGTTTTTATTCTTTTATTTTATTTATTTTTATTATTTTATTTATTTTTATTTATTTATTTATTTATTTATTTATTTATTTATTTTATTTTATTTTTGAGATGGAGTCTTGCTCTGTCGCCCAGGCTGGAGTGCAGTGGCACGATCTTGGCTCACTGCAAACTCCGCCTCCTGGGTTCACGCCATTCTCCTGCTTCAACCTCCCCAGTAGCTGGGACAACAGGCGCCCTCCACCACGCCCAGCTAATTTTTTGTATTTTTAGTAGAGACGGGGTTTCACCATGTTAGCCAGGATGGTCTCGATCTCCTGACCTCGTGATCCGCCTCCCAAAGTTCTGGGACTACAGGAGTGAGCCACGGCACCCGGCCTTATTATTTTATTTTTTAAAAGTTTTATTATAGGTAGTCCCCATATAAGATATGGCTTCAATTATTATCAGCTAAAATGTACTTGCAAAAATGGTGGCCTTTACAATTCTGCAGATGGAAGTTCTATCTGTGGCCTTGGGTGGACAGGAAATTATTGTGAAAAAAGCAAGTTGATTCACTGCCTTTTTTCCCTCAATAAAGATTTACTTTAGGCCGGACGCAGTGGCTCACACCTGTAATCCCAGCGCTTTGGGAGGCCGAGGCGGGCGGATCACGAGGTCAAGAGATCCAGACCATCCTGGTCAACATGGTGAAACCCCGTCTCTACTAAAAATACAAAAATTAGCCGGGCGTTGTGGCAGGCGCCTAGAGTCCCAGCTATTCTGGAGACTGAGACAGGAGAATTGCTTGAATCCTGGAGGCAGAGGCTGCAGTGAGCTGAGTTGAGCCACTGCACTCCAGCCAGGCAACAGAGCAAGACTCTGTCTCAAAAAAATAAATAAATAAATAAAATAAAATAAAATAAATAAAAAAGATCTGCTTTTGAGAATACTGTCTTTGGTTGATAAAATACAGCAGAAGCTTCTGAAGAAGCTATTTTCCAGTAAGCTAATTCAAATTGTTTATAACTATAATTGAATTTCCAATAAAATTGTTATGTAAATATGATTGATATATTCCCTTGTTACTGAAATATCACATGAAAACTCCTAAATTCCTTAAGTAACTGAAGTAGTATTAATGTGAAAGAGCTCCTCTGAGACCTAAATTTAACTCCCCTACCAGCCACTTTTTAAACCCAAAGGCTTTGTGGACACTGAATCTACTAAGTCTTGAGTTTCTAGGCATGAAGCTAAAGAATCTCCAACGCCCCTGAGGCTTTGAGGCAGGTAAGGTGGAGGATACAGGGCTCTGGGAGAAGCCAGATCACCCGAGTAAGAGTAGGCACAGCTACAAGGAGGGAAGAGGGCTTCCTAAAAGTTTCCAAAATTTATTTCATCAGGAAAAATTTGATTAGTACAGTGGTCCCCCTTTGCCTGTGGTTTACCTGTGGTACAGTACAATAAGATTTTTGTAAGATTGGCAAAACTCTAATTAAGTATATTAATGTAATTTTCTATTTTATTAGTTATTGTGAATGCCTTATTGTGCCTAATTTATGAATTAAACTTTATTATTGCTATGTATGTATAGTGGAAAACATAGTGTATATAGGGTTCAATACTATCTGAGCTTTCAGACATCCACTGGGAGTCTTGGAATGTATTCTCCATGGATGGGGGGACCTGCTATACCACTATATATACATTTTTATTTATAAATGACATTCTTGCACTTCTTGACTAATAAGTATATTATAAAATGTAGATACATGTTTAAAGTGATAAAAATGGATAAAATGAATATTGATAGTTGTTCTAATGTTTGTTTTCCTGAACCACAATTTATTATTTTGTACAACACTGGAAAGCATGTGCTTTATTTAGAGCACATTATTGTAGGAGACGCTGTATTTTGGCAGATTACAGAGCAAAGGTTCTGGCAAAGTGTGGTGAGAACTTTGTGCTGGAGGCCTAAACTTGAGGCACTCAGAGTAGAAAAAAATTCACAGTGTACGTTTACCTAGATGGTTGCAACTACGGGTGGTGTGATTCTTTAGACCTGGTGACAATGAGTGTGATTATCTACCATCTGTCACTACTAATTCAACTGTCATGAAAGAAATTCAGCAACATGGTGCAGAAGAAACCACATTGCAATGGGCATGGATAAACATGAATCCTAACCCTGGCTCTGCTAACACCATGTGGTCTGCCTTTGGGCAGTTCACATCCTCATTGTGATTTAATTATCCCATCTGAATATGAGGGTACTGAGCTGAATAATACCTGACAGTCCTTCCAAATCTAAGATTCAAGGCCATTTTTCATGGGATTTTGACAAGATGGATATCGTCCCTAATTCATGGGAGATGGCCCTTACCAGTTTTGTGATTTGAGATTAAAACATCAACTTTTTAAAAACAGACAGAACTATCATGTCCATGCTCTTTTTGATTGTAAATTGAGTAATTTTCTGGCATTTAGTATGTGGGATATTTTTACCATTGATTCTATCATTTAAACTTTTTATTATGTAACATTTCAAACACATACAAGAGTTAAGAGAATGATATAATGGTATAATGAATCTCCATAGATCTGTCATTCACCTTCAACAATTATCAATTTATGATTAATCTTATGTCATCTATACTTTCACCCAATCCCTCACTCTGTACCTCTATGGTTTTATTTAGAAGCAGATCATGGTCATAATATTGATAAGTATTAGTAGTATTCTTTTAAAAATATACCCACAATACTTCACCATATCTAATCATTTAAAAAACTTTTAATTTTAATTATCTTATCGTTTAATCTAAACAGAACCAATCAAAATATGTCTTTAATAAAAGTATAGGATTTTCTTTTTAATGAAGATTTTAATCCTCTGCAAATCTAGAGAATAATATATGAATCCTAATGTACCTGTCACCCAGTCACAATTATTAGAAACTCATGGCTAGTTCTGTTCCTCTCTCCTAATTATTTTGAAACAAATCCTAAGCATCGTTTCATTTTATCCAAACATTCTCATAGTATATATCTTTAAAAGATAAGAATTTGTTTTTTAAATGTAACTATGATACAATTTTCATATCAAAAATACTAATTTCTTTTTATAGTCAAATAGTCTTCAAGCATTATGATTTTTTAATACATTTATTGACTCAAGATTCAAATACTACCTCTAAAATTCAGTCCTTGATATAAGTTTCTTTAATATCTTTTAACAATTAGAAGTTCCTTCTTTTTCTTTCTCCCCCTTGTAAGATACATGTTGAAAAAATTAGGTTGCTGCTGTTGTCAAGTTTCTCATTTTGCCCTTTGTGCATTTTGGTATTATAATCACACGTTTCTCTATCTTCTGCCTTCCTTGGGTAGATGAAGTCTTGATCAGATTCAGGCTTGATATATTGATGAGAACACTTCATGGGTGATGTGTCTTCCACAATAAGGCACATGTCAGGCTTGCCTATCTTTTTGTTATACCAGCAGTCAATGATCATTATTGCCCTGCTCCATGAATTCATTAAAGCTTACAGAAGATTGATATTCTAAGTCCATAAATTTTTCTTTACTTATTAGTTAGAATAGGTCTATGTAGAGAAGTTTTCTCTGATCACATATTTGGTTGTTTTGAGGCATGGTTCACATGAAAAAGGCAAGATAAATGCTTTCTACTTTCCACTTATTTATCAATTTACAAGATAGTTGATTTACTAGTATCCTTCCAAGATGAACAAAAACTACATTTTGGCGGCACTATTATGAAATCATGGAGGTCAAACATGTTGATACACTTAAATTCATACAGTTAGTATACTTACTGATGTCACACTTTTCTATCATTGGACAGACGGAGCCTCTTACAATTGGCTCTTGAGTTCCAATTGCACAACCCCAGTAATATGATCCATTCCTTGTTATCTGAGATAACTAGGTGCTTGTTCTATGCTTAATTCTACATATGCATTTCCAAATCTGAAATAATCCACTTCTTCCAAAGTGCTCTGGTTTCTTTTAGTTGGAAACGGTGTATAGAAACCAAAATTTGGCTGTGCTCACTGCAACTGGGATAGTAATTTTTTTCTAAGACTTTCTCTGAACAGAGCTATGAAATGCCTTTTTATTACATATCAACTATATAATGAGTTCATACAAATGCAGTTCAAACTGAGGACCACAGCAATTTTACATACCCTCTTTGTTCTTACATATGCATTTTCTTTCTCTCATTTTAAAATTCTTGATTCTGAACAACATCAATATAATTTCTCATTTGCTTTATTCCATAGTACAGTCAAATCTCAAAATAGCAACACTACTAACATCAGTATAATTCTGAAAATTAGTTTAAATATTAACTATCTCAGTTAAATATAAAACTATTTTAAATAATTTAAAAAGTAATTTTGGTTTAATTAATTTTAAGTTGATCAGTTTAATAATTTAATTAAATTTACTATTTAAATATTTAAATCATTAATACATATTTTAAATATTTAAATTTTTTGTAGTTTTCTTCTTACACTTTCCACTAGACACATGTTGTCCAATTACTGTGTTTTGAAGTTATTTGAAACAGTTCTTTGCTACATAGTTTTGCCACCAATTCAATCATAGTTAGGTTCATTTCATTGATTTTAATTATTATTTACAGTAACATAAAATATTTAAATATCTGAAAAATGTTATAATCAGAGAAGTCTAGCTTCTTTCTTGCTGTTTCCACTCTATTCCCTGCTCCCAAATATAAATGGCCTTTTAAAAAAAAGTTTGTATGGCATACTATTCAATTTTTTAATGTAAGAAAATAGACATATGTATTCCTATCTCCCTTTCTTATAATTTGATAGCATGCAATTTTCCACTTTGCCTTGTTAAATGCTTTTTATTTTGAAATAATTATAGAGTCACAAGAAGTTACAAAAGTAGGAGTCCCTTGTATCTGTCACCTATCTTCTTCGAACAGTGGTATATTATATAACTATGGTACAATATTAAAACCAAGAAATTGATATTGGTACATTACTGTTAACTAGACTACAGAACTAATATAGTTTTTACTTACATTCATCTGTATGTGCATATCTGTGTGTGTGTGTGTGTGTGTGTGTAGTTCTATGCAATTGTATAGATTTGTGTAATTACCACCAAAATCAAGATATAGAATAGTTCTATTTCCACAAAAACTACTTCATACTGTCTCTTCATTATATATTTGCATCCACCCCCATTTCATCCCCAAATCCACTTCTGGCAGTAACTAATACGATGTTATCTTTATAGTTTTATAATTTCAAGGATATTATGGAACATAAACATGTATCCAAGAGATTGCTCTATAATAGTACGTGAAGCTATTTTTCACTCCCTTTCATAGCTGAATGGTGCTTCACTGTGAATGCAGCATAATTTATTCAACCAGTCTCCTAATAACAGATATTTAGGTTGTTTCTAAGCTTTTGGTATTATAAATTTTGTATCAATATACAAAATTTTTTGTGTGCATATATTGTTTAATATTTTTGCCAATTCTCCTTCTCTAGCAATATCAGTGAGTTCTGCATCTTTGGGTAAATTAAAATGTAATTCTGTGACGTACAAGAAGTTCTTCTCCGTTGTGGAGTTTATCATTTTGCATTGTCATAAGCAATATATGAAATGTCTGTTCTCACAGCATCATCCAAAGATTATGTTGTGCCTACTTTCTCTCAGGGAGAACTGACATATTTATATTAACTCTCCAAGAGCAAACATGGTGCATTTTTGCATTTGTTTAAACATTTTGTTTCCTATTAAATAAGATATTGGGCTGGGCCAGTGGCTCATGCCTGTAATCCCAGCACTTTGGAAGGCTAAAGTGGGAAAATCACTTGAGCCCAAGAGTTTGAGGCAAGCCTGGGCAACATAGGGAGACCCCATGTCTACAAACCCTTTTTTTGAAAAAATAGCCAGGCATGGTGGCACATGCCTGTTCTCCTGGCTACTTGGGAGTCTGCGGTGGTAGGATCGCTTGAGTACAGGAAGTCAAGGCTGCAGTAAGGTATGCCACTGCATGTCAGCCTGGGTGACAGAGCAAGACCCTGTCTCAAAAAAAAAAATGTTGTTAGCTTTTAATATTCATATTAATATATAGCTATTAATTTTCTAATTTATTCAATATTTTTATACCAAATTTATAGTGACTCTCTTGCAAATGTCTTTTCTTTACCTACACAATTAGTGATAAGATTCTCTCTTTAGGCTGATAAATATCATGTGTTGTATTAATGAACTTTCTTATAATGAATGACTTTACATCTAGGAATAAATACTACTTTGCTGTGATTTATACTCTGTAATGTGCTGTTAGATCCTGTATACTTACATTTTTTTATGATTTTGACATTGATATTCATGAGTGAAACTGAGCTTTAGTTTTTAATGTAACTTTTGTCAGATTTTGAAATTCATGTTATATGCACTCAGCTCAATGTAGTTGAGATTTTCCTTTCTTATAATGCTCTGTAACAGTGTAAGTAGTAAGGTGATGATCTGATTGGTAAAGCTTTATAAAATTTTTCTGTGAACCTGAAACTGCTGGGTTTTGTTGTTTTTGTTTGTTTGTTTGTTTGTTCTTTTAATGCAGGGGCTATTTTACTATTTTCTATATTGTTTTTCTAACTGAATTGCCTTGTCTAGATTTTCTGCCTCAAATTGGGATAATTTTGGTAAGTTATTTTCTATAACATTTTTCATTTCGTTCAGTTTTTTAAATTTATTCATATTATAATTTTTATATTTATCTCATTTGATGGTCATTCCCTCCACCTTAAAAAATCTTTGTCATATATTTGCATTTTATCAATTTTATCTTGCTTGGGTTAGCTAATTTTTTTTTTTTTTTTTTGAGATAGAGTTTTGTTTTTGTTGCCCAGGCTGGAGTGCAATGGCACGATCTCAGCTCACTGCAACCTCCACCTCCTGGGTTCAAGCGATTCTCCTGCCTCAGCCTCCCGAGTAGCTGGGATTACAGACACCTGCCACCGTGCCTAGCTAATTTTTGTATTTTTAGTAGAGATGGTGTTTCACTATATGGGCCAGGCTGGTCTCGAACTCCTGACCTCAGTCCATCCACCTGTCTCGGCATCCCAAAGTATTGGAGATGAAGATAAGGAAAATGGAGGAATCAAAGATGGCTCCAAAATTCCAAGCCAGGGAGGGAACTTGGAAGAATGATAGTATTATTTAGCAAAATGGAGACATCAAGTGTGGCAACCTTTATTATCTCGTTTGTTGTTGTTGTTGTTGTTGTTTTGAGATGGAGTTTTGCTCTTGTTGCCCAGGCTGAAGTGCAATGGCGCGATCTCGGCTCCTGCCCCTGCCCAGGTTCAAGTGATTCTCCTGCCTCAGCCTCCCGAGTAGCTGGGATTACAGACAGGCGCCCCCACGCCCGGCTGATTTTGTGTTTTTAGTAGGGATGCGGTTTCTCCATGTTTGCCGGGCTGGTCTCAAACTCCCGGCCTCAGGTGATCCGCCTGCCTCGGCCTCCCAAAGTGCTGGGATTACAGGTGTGAGCCACGGCGTATCTCAGTTTTATATATAAAGTAAGGGAGATAAAGGAAATCTGATATTGCTAAGTATTCTCGATAAAAATTGATTAATAGGAACAAACAGAAGAAAACTATGCACGGATCTCTCTTAATTTTAAGCATTGTATGAGGTCAGTAAATGAAAGAATATATAGTATACAATTCATTCCTTTATCTTCTTTCAGTTTTACTTCTTTTTTCTGCTCCTTCAATGTCAGTGCTTCCTAATCATAAATCTGTCGTGGGTAACTTCATGCATACTGGAGAAGTATCATCCACATCAAGCCTAGTCAAATTCAACTCTACGTATCTGTTAAGAGGGCAGAGGGGGATCAGAGAGAGAAAGCGAGAAGAGAGAAAAACAAAGGCAAAAGGAGGTAATAAATAAAAGGTGAGGAAATTGTATTCCATGGGTGAGTGGTAAGCATAGCCCCAGAGAAAATTCAAGAAAAGAAATGGAAATCCTTTGTCCACAGTCAAGCTCTCCCACACCTCTTCAGAATGAGCATCTCCCCAGGCAGATGACAATTTTAGCTTTCAAATAAGGGTATTTGCTTAGACTACATGATTTCTAAATACAAACCAATGACTTCTTCTGATGTTCAGCCAGAAGAATATTGATATTCTCCAGTCTTGGAGGTAAAACCTCCAAGACGTTTTAAGTCCTCCATATTGGACTTACTAAGAGACAATTCTGTATTACACTTGATTGGCCACCTAAGGAAATGTTTCAAAGACTAAATTTTACAGACTTTTAACACCTAACTTCCTTGTAAGATATTTACCTACCGTATATGCATCATATTCTTTTGCCCTCTTTCTTCCTTCTTCTCTTCCTCCTTCCTTTCTCTCACACCCATCTCTCATACCCATCATTTACTCCCAGGACTTCAAATATCAAAATGATCAAATATCAAAATATCAGGACTTCAAATATCAAAATGATCAAATATCAAAAGAAATGAGAGAAAGATCATCTCTCTCACACCCATCATTTACTCCCAGGGCTTCAAATACCAAAAACTATATGATATCACCTTCCACAGATACTCTTATTTATTTAAATAATTTAACTTAAAAATCATTCTCACTAAATTTAGCCTGGATTTGAACACATTGCTTCTTTATGTCTTTAAGATATTGAAGGATTTTTTTTATTTTTTATTTATTTGTTTTTTTGAGATGGAGTCTCACTCTGTCACCTATCACCTAGGCTGGAGTGGCACAATCTCGGCTCACTGCAACCTCTACCTCTCAGGTTCAAACGATTCTCATGCCTCAGCCTCCTGAGTAGGGATTACAGACATGCATCACCATGCCTGGCTAATTTTTATATTTTTGGTAGAGACGGGGTTTCACCATGTTGGTCAGGCTAGTCTCGAACTCCTGATCCCGTGAACCACCCGCCTTGGCCTCCCAAAGTCCTGGGATTACAGGCGTGAGCCACCGCACCCAGCCAGTATTGAAGGATTTTAGGAAAGGCTTTGACCAAATGTTTATGTGCACATCATAAGACATAAGCATGATCTACTTAAAGCTATTTCAATATCCTCATTCATTTTTCTAGACTAGTTATAGAGACTGGCACCTGTATATTCACTTATTTGTATGACCAAATTATCGTCAATATGCTTCTCTGTATAATTTTTTCTTTCTTTCCAATTCTCTCATCTCTGTATTTGGTATTGGGAAACAAATGAATTGAACATATTCTAGTTTTCCTTTTATTTACTTTTAAAGTAAATAAAATTTTAATTTTCCTTTTATTTACTTTTAAAGTAATAGCATTTTGACATTTCCATTTCCTAGTGTGCCCTCCTGGATTTTATGGCTTGAATTATGCTCACATCTATGACTGCAAAAAATGGAGCTAGTTGTGATGCAGCAAGGGAACAGTGCATTTGCCCAGCAGGTGTCCACAGCAGCCGATGTGAAGAAGGTATTGCCAGAGCATTTTTAGGAAATAAATGTGAGAATTCTGTGTAACTGTGAGATCTTCTCATCTGGTCACAAACGTGTAATGAAACTGAAAATACGCAACAATTACTTAACCATTCAACTTGCACATTAAAGTGGTAGGAATTCACTCAATGGCCAATATAATGAGTCCTTCTGATTTTGTGGCCGATTGGTCAAAATTTTAGTTTTCTTTATATAAAGTTGTGAGATATTTCAAAACACCACTAAAAATGATAGTCTTTGATGGACAAGGATTCTACCTCTGAATGAGAATAAATATTTCATTAAATGCTTTTAACAAATGTGACCTATGTATTGGGTTCAATGGCATTGAAAGAGATACAAGGAATTTATGAAAATATTTAAAGATGTGAATTAGGCATTTACCACTAGAAAGTAATCATAGCCATGAGTGGAGATAAAGATGTAAAGGTGAGAATTTGGGCTACTCAGTTTGAAATAAAATATTACAAAGCCCTAAAAGCCACAAACTCAGTAAACAACACAAAGTCCTGTTTTGGCCTATATTATGTACAGTCTTGTGCATATAGTTACAACAATCACGACTATTATAATTATAGTATGATGATAATGGTAGTCAAAGTTATTGTCTGTGGCCTTTAAAAAGGATCTGTATATTAGTCTCATACTATGTTCCCAGATGTCACTATAAAGAAAAATATCAATATTTTTCTGGCTGCAGTGGCACAATCATAAATAAGACATAAAGAAGCAATGTGTTCAAATCCAGGCTAAATTTAGTGAGAATGATTTTTAAATTAAATTATGTAAATAAATAAGAGGGTATCTGTGGAAGGTGATACCATATAGTTTTTTATATTTGAATCCTGGGAGTAAATGACAAACATGGGTCTGAGACCAAGGAAGGAGGAAGAGAAGAAGGAAGAAAGAGTGTGAAAGAATATGATGCATATACGGTAGGTAAATATCTTACAAGGAAGTTAGGTTTTAAAGTCTAAAATTTAATCTTTGAAACATTTCCTTAGGTGGCCAATCAAGTGTAATACAGAATTGTCTCTTAGTAAGTCCAATACGGAGGACTTAAACCTCTTGGAGATTTTACCTCCAAGACTGGAGAAGATCAATATTTTTCTGGCTGCACATCAGAAGAAGTCATTGGTTATAAATTAAAATCAGATTCGGGAGTACTCAGGAGAGATACTGACTCACAAATCTTTTTGTACATCCTTCATTATTCATGTATTATTTAGTGATTCAATAAAATGTCACCCATTATGTATCTGTGGTAGCAATAAGATAACAAATTCTAACCTGACTCTGGTATACTACCACATGACAAGTAGCAGGCCCTGTGTTAAATTCTGGAAATATAGTGGAAAACATGGAGTTTATTGTCTTCTAGAGAAATGAATAATAAAAACACTTTAAGGGGAAATATTAAAGGTAAAACAATAGGCTTGTAGACTTGGTTCCCTTCCTAAAGCTCCTACCTTCAAAAATTTTATTTGCATTCTAAAGATATATACTAGTGTTAAAGTAAATCAACTTTAAGACTTGCAAGTCAAATCAGTTATAGAATGGACCTTCATTCTGACATTCCAAAACGTTTCTCTCTTCTTTTTACCAGCAAATTCCAGTATCATCCCACTTTACTATTTGGAACTCAATCTTGAGGAAATTTTATATCTAATTTTAATTAAGATGCATTAATGAAAGTGCAAGGTGTTAATTTTTCAGCATTTCTCCTTTTTTGGTCAGTGTTCACCTGCCATGTTTGGAGATGATTGCCATCAACTTTGTGACTGTGAAGGAGAAAACTTCTGCCACCCAAAAACTGAAAAATGCCTCTGCCCCCCTGGGAGAACTGAGTCAGATGTGATGCTGGTAAGACCCAAAGCACCTAAGGACTCCCCCCTGACCCATGGTTATAAGATATCTGTAGACATTTTCCTACTAGAAGTGGTACTCTATTAAAGAGCATTGCCCAGAATTGCTTGATACTTTGCCCTTAGTATGATGAGCAGGATTTGTAACTGTTACATCACAGGCAGCTCAAACAACACTATAGCTGTCGGAGGACACATGGTAACATGGTAAGTATTTAAAGGGACACAGTTAAATGCCCCATCACAAAGGCAATTCATAGAAATCACTAGAATTAAGGCAATTAAGGTGTGGTCCCTCCAGATGGTATTCTTTGGACCTAAGCTTCAGGCTACTCTTTGGGAATTGAAATGCATATTTCATTTTTCTTTTGACTCAGAGAAAGAATGACCTAAAATATAAAGTTCTAATTCTTCAGGGACTGTCTTAAGAAGAAGAGAGAGTAGATGAGTAATTTTGAACTAATCACTTGCTACTAGATTTAATGGATGATTATCAGATGAAAAGTTTTATATAATTCACAATAGACCTGAAGGACTGACCCTGCCACAGATATTTCCCAAAATAGAGGGTTTAATCTCAGAATTTACTTTTCTCATCTGCAAAAGAGAAGGGTTGAAGCTTCATTTCTAAAAGAAGGGTTATTTCTAAATAAAGTCATGGCCTACACAGATGCCCTACAAGGTCTTTTATTTTCATTTTTATTTTCAATTAAGCACAGTTCATCTGTGATATTAAGTGTGAACAGCTGTGTCTATGCAGGCACCATAAAGATAAAAGACCTCATTTTAACCTGAACTCTGGTAAAGGAGCTATTAAACAGCCATAATATTAATTCATAAAAGAATATAACAACTTTTTATTGGATTATTTTTCCCCCATTGGTAAATTAACATTTGCAGACATTCAGACAGATGTCTTAAATATACATCATTATTAACATGAAAATGTGGTATTTTTATAAATTAAAATCAGATTCTGGAGTGCTCAGGAGAGAGCCTGACTCACAACTTTTTCTAGTAAGAACACTCAATCTTGCCACCAAACTAAGTAATCCTCCCACACGCTGGGCAGAAGTATCTGGGTTGAACTTCATTTAAAATGATACAGGATTTTTTTAATTTTTCACAAAGTTTCATGGTTTAAAGATTTAGAGCAGCATTTCCATTGCCTCCAAAGCTTCTTCCTAAAGGAACCTGTTTCTGCTTCATTTAGGAAGGGATTGAATTACTGTTTGCTGATGTTGAACCCTTGTGAAAATAATTAATTGCAAAATTGGTTTATGTTTCTATTTACCTTATATTTCTAATCTAATTAATTAATTAAGGCAAGAGAGCTAGGCCACATCTTAACCTACGTTCATAATGCAAAAGAATTAAAAAATTACATCCAGCTGCTCATCTCTAACCCAGCACAAAGGATAGTGAGTCAATAAAGAAGTTTTAAACAAAATTTGCCCAAAGTTTCAGAATTTGCCCCAGGGACTATATCTTCATATTTACTGACATTTCCCAAATTCTCACTTTCCTGCTTTTTACTTTTTTATTAGGGCTTTCTTCTGCATATGCTTAACACCTTGTATCCACTCATATAGTAGTGTAAAATGGGGAAAGAGCACTAGGTAGGAATTCTAAAACCCAGCTCTGCTGTTTATCAGAGATATATTGTAGTAATTGAGATCTTTTAAGCCATACCAAACCTCAGTTTATTTCTCTGTAGAATGTGAGAGCTTAACTCACTGCCTTGCCCACCTCACAGGTGTTAGAACCAACAGAGATAATGTATTAGAGACACACTTTGTAAACTCCACAAGGATAGGTGACTATTAGGATTGAACAGTTGAGTTTCTCTGATCCTTGAACATTGATAAACTGAGTTTCTTCCCAGTCCTGCCTGACCGAGTGGGAAATATGAATCTATTTTCTGTTTCCATGAGCTGGGCAGGGCTTTCTCCTTATCCTCGTAATTCTTCAGAAATAGAACTTGTTAATTCTCTGATGGAAATTAGGCTAAGAGCAAACACCCAGGCTGGGCCTTTTCGGTCAACATTTGGTTGTTTTAATAAAGCTAATACTTTCTATAATCTTCCATCATTTCTCTTTCAGTTGCAAGCACAATGCAATTCAATTTAAAGATAGTTAGAGTCCTGTAGGACATAGATCAGGGGATCTATGGACCTTCTGACATATTTTAAGAAATGAAACAGTTGAAATTAAAGCCATTTTATTTTCAATAACATAAGTACAAATAATTGTGTTTTCATCCTAAAGGTAAGTCTCCTGTATTGGGCATTCAGCGTGAGTGTTGCCTTTTTCTGACCTCAAGACAACTAGCCAACTTTCCCTGTGTCCTTCACAGTGCAACCACTAAAGCTCTACTGAATACTCTGATTCTGAGAAGGCACCTTAAAAATGTAAGTAGCTGTCCTGACTTCTCTTTTCAGTGTTACCACTAATTTCCTTGACACTCCCAGCCTTCTCCTGTTTTCCATCGGCGTTCTTACTTTTATCACATAGCATTCTAGCATGGGAAGATACCCCATGGTAAAAAAGAATACTTTACAAACGTATAATTATCTTATTGAATGCCAAGAAGTAATAGTAAGAACACAGTGTGTTTTTGAAAGCATATCTGAATTGCTTTTATTTTTATTTTCTCCCTCATAGAATGCAGGCCGGGCCTGTATGGACCAAACCGTGCTCTCAAGTGTCAGTGTGGTCACGTAGCTCACTGCAGCCCTCTCAGTGGGAGCTGCACTTGCGTTTTTAAGACAATGGACCCAACCTATGAGGAAAGTGGTTCAGATGATCCTCAATATCCAAATACTAACAACTTTTCAGTTGGTGAATAGAATTTTGCAGACTTTCATCCATGGTTTATTATTTTAACTTTAACAGAGAAATGTACTTACTCAGCCATCTTCAGCCCATCCCGACCTGTTGTGGGGTAAATACCAGGATGTCTCAACTTTGTCATCTCCAAGCACAAGTCTCAGTCTCTAGCCTAGCCTTCTCAACGGTTTTTTGCTGAATAATATACCCAATAATAAGAGAATGTTATTTCAGGATCCCAATCAGTAATGTTTGGACTAATAAGTGGACCTTTTTTATATGCACAGGAGGTATTTAAATTTGGACGTAAGAACTGCTTTTCAGTTCAGGTTGGACTACACTGAAATATTCACACCTATTCATTGAAGACTTCAGTGGCCATTAAATAGCTGGATCCTCTTTAGAAATGTCTAGAATTTCATCTATTTATTCTCAGTATCCTTCTTCATAACAAACTCTGCTCGGGATTGCTCATGTATTGTGTTTCAAACATGACTTTGGTGTGGGAGACTATAAAGACTTTAGCCACATAATGACATGCACTTTTATAGTGAAACATCAAAATGTTTAGTGTGTTTTCTCCGTCACTGGCCAGCAGACAGGAAAAATGTGGGTAGCAGTGACCGTGGCCAGGGCTTAGCCTACTCAGGGGGACACAAATTTCCTATAAATCAAGATCTACTTGTAATCCAGCTTTTAATTCACAGTGGTAATCTTGATTCAAATTGTTTATCATTTAGGACAACTATATAGCCATTTATGAGCCTAAGGTGAGTGCTGTGATAAGCCAAGAAAGACAGCAATAAATACTATTTTATTTTTGTTCTCAAGTAGATTATAAGCACTTAAATTTTTCAGACTACAGGTTAATTCACATCAGCAAACAAAACTTTCTTGGTTGGAAATGTTGTTTCCCATGTTACCCATGCTTTATTGGGATAAAAATAGAGAATATTACAATTATATGACTGAAAATTTGATTTATATGATATGTATGGATGGCTTTTAAATCAAAACAGATTTAGGATAGTATTGACTGAAGGATTTATAAAAATACTTTTATCAATTCAGTACAGTTTCTCATCTTAACGATTATCTTTCTAAATCTCATCACTTTTAGCAGAGCTGAGATATAGCTACCTATAATGACAAGCCATGCCAAATTTAATGTTATTAAATGATATAAGGGAGTTAATGAAATCACTTTCCAAAAAAAAATTTGTACTTTTTATTTTATTTTTATTTATTTATTTATATTTATTTATTTTGAGACGGAGTCTCATTCTGTCGCCCAGGCTGGAGTGCAATGGCGCAATCTCGGCTCACTGCAAGCTCCGCCTCCTGGGTTAACGCCATTCTCCGACCTCAGCCTCCCGAGTAGCTGGGACTGTAGGCGCCCCCCACCATACCTGCCTAATTTTTTGTATTTTTAGTAGAGATGGAGTTTCACTGTGTTAGCCAGGATGGTCTCAATCTCCTGACCTCGTGATCCACCCACCTCGGCCTCCCAAAGTACTGGGATTACAGGCGTGAGCCACCGCGCCCGGCGTATACTTTTTATTTTTCTAGGGATAGAGTCTCCCTTTGTTGCGCAGACTTGGGTGCAGTGGCATGATCATAGCTCACTGCAGCCTCAGACTCTTAGGCGCAAGGAATCCTCCCACCTCAGCCCCCCATGAGTAGCTGGAACTACAGACATGCACCATCATGTCCATCTGATTTTTAGAAATTTGTAGAAACGAAGGTCTCACTATGTCACCCAGGCTGGCCTTGAACTCCAGGCCTAAAATTATCCTCCTGCCTCAACCATCCAAAGCACTGAGATTACACATGTGAGCCACCACTCCTGGCTTCTCCAAGAGATTATAAATTTAGTTAGTCTTAAATGAGATTAAATAAATTACCTTTATCCCCCCAGTATTTGGACTTAAAGATTTACATTTCAGTGCATTTTAACCATTTTAAATCAGTCATTAATAATCTGTTATTTCAAATCAGCTGAAAACTATTCTTTATTCTGAACGTTTGCCCATTTTCTTTACCTGCTATTTGTCCAGTTTCTCTCAACTATCACCATCTAACCTTCAGAGAGAATAAGGTAAATAAAAGCAGCATTCTCTCTTGGGCTGCCAGCCCCCTCTGGATTTTCTTTATTTCATGACTCTTAAAATTGTGACTACAAACAGGGAAAAGAGAAAGAAATCAGGCTTTTCTTCCTTACTAGAGACTGTATTTCTATTCAGGCAGATGAGAAAAATCTAGATTTGATAGGAAGAAAAATAAGGGATTTATTTTGGCTGTTCTTTTTGATTTTATATTACTTTTTATAAGTGAGAAACCATATGTAAAATGTTAAACAAGGTTCTTGGCAAATGGCAGATGTTTCATATATTATCTCCTTTCATCCCCTTTCCAGCCAACACTAAAGCAAATTGTGGGACCGGGAAAGCAAAGTCAGAGCATGAACCTGTATTTGTGCCATCCCAGGACCCTTTAGACAAATTGAATATTCATTCTTATACCAGTCAGCATGAACAAGTGCAATTTACTGTAGCCCCTTTTCTTTATAAAAATTTTTATAAGTTGTCTTTCATATTAAAAAATGAAAATGAGAAAATGTTTACATTGTAGAATGTTTCCATTGTACTTTTGGTTTTCTTGAAAAATATTGATAAGCAATGCAGAGTGATCCCTCCTAAAAATACCTCAGTTCTTCTGCTTGAGAACACTAGCAGATGTCCTTAAAATTATTGTAAGAAATATTTCATGCATGAACCAACATATAATAAACATTCATATTAAATAATTCTACAGCTGGAAAATTATGAAATATAATTTCCTTGAAAACTTATGTAATATAATTTAAAATTTTATTTTTTATAACTGCCACATTAAAACTGCTTCAAATTAAGAAAATAGTGTACAAAGACCTCACCTTTTTAAACAAATAAATAAAGGATACTGTTCACTTTGGCACTACATGAGCCTTTGCCTGAGGTTTTTACATGTGAACCACTATTCAGGTACAGTGAAGTAGGATTTGGCTACCAAGAAATAATTTGCACAAAATGTTAAAGGATCCAACTATTAAGTGAAGTATAATCTAATAGGCATGTCCTCTTTAAGCTAAAGTTTAATGTAAAATTGGAATCCTTGTCATTGGATACAAATATTTTATATATTTCTCCTCTACTTTTTCTGCCTGTTTAATCTGTCCTTAAATGTAAAAATGCTGATCCCCAGAGGAAATGTATCCGCTCATAATATTTAACTGACCTAGAAAGGTGCATGTGCTATGATGTTTCAACCTCCTTCATTTGATATACAAGATCAGAGTGGGGATTATCATGCTTTTCTGCAATAATATAGCTCAAGTTTAAAGAAAAGTGAGCAGATGTATGGAAGTATGCTGGCTAATTTGGAGTCTCAATTCAGCCTGCCTGGGATAAACCATTTCAGTATAACACCTAACTTTCCCCTACTCTTTCTAACTTCTACATTCGTTTATTGAGTTTTCCAGATAAGACAGCTACTTGACACAGGTTAAATTATTTTTCGAGAACTTGGAAATCATTCCAAGAGTTAGTGGCAAGAATTGCATTTCCTTTGTTAGAAATAGCAAAGAGTGTTTGGCCTCTCCTGGGCCTCTTTCACCTTGGTTTCTCTAGGACCTGGTAATACAGATGTAGCAAGAATTTAAAAGAGCATTTGATCAAGTGAACAAATAATAGCAACTGTCTACACTCTAGGAGTTATGTATGTGATTCAGTTGAAATAACTTTTCTTGAGTCTGTAACAGAAAAAAAATCAAAGTAGCTGAGCTTTTAAAATAGATTTAAAAGACATTTCAAAGCTTTGTCTCTTTTAGCTAATTATGTAAAAGCTATGTTCTACTTTTCCTGCTTATATTTTACTTTTTCTAAATAAAAAAACTTAAATAAAAATAAAGTGTAAGATATGCATTTAAAAGTGATAGATGCCTCTTTTATATTCCTCCAAATATTTACAGACTTCTATCTCTAAATCTTATATCAGGATTACATGAAACATCATTTAATAATTCTTCATTTTGATGTTTGTGTGCAAACAGCTTTAATTTTGAAGAATATTAATTAATTCAAATAACATATATTAACAAATTAGGTGTTTTTCTTCCAACAGAAGTCTTAAAAATATATAAAATGTTTTAATATTAATGCCTCCACTTTAAAAAGTTATAAGAAAATGTATTCAATGTAATTTCTTTGCCCAGACTTCATGAGAAAAATTCAGCAATAGTTCAACAGACAAAACGGTTCAGAATTGGATGTTTAGTGCTTAAGTGTTGATAATATTGGTCTCTTGAAACATGGAGTATTTGCTTGTGAATAAAATTCCATATGTGAGATTTGGATGAATTTGGATGAGAGCATTCAACATGTGTTTGATCAACAGTGGAACCCATGACAGATTAGATATCTAAATGGTCAAGTGGTAATATCTGAAATAGTTTATTAATTGAAAAATGCTTTCATTCGTGTCAATTTTCAACCATTGCTTACAAAGAAATTTTCTGCATTTTAACTCTATCTTGAATTCACTAAATAATTTTAAAATCTGTAGTGCCTACTACACTAGGTACTGTTTTCGGCATGAAAAAAGTAGTAGTGAACAAGATGGATGTGTTCTCTGCCCTCATAAACTTGCAGTCAAGAGACTATGATAGCCAACAAGAGCAACGTTTTTAAATATTTCTAGCTGTGCAGTCAGTTTTATAGTTCATCAATCCTTTTATAGTTCATTAATCCTTTCCTAAGTGTATTTCTCACAAATTTGTTAATTCTCCTATGTTAATGCACACTTCGATAAATCAAATATATTTTACCTAACCTTAAATTCATGTAGCAGGTTTTGCTCTTAGTGCTGTGATAAGAATTAAATAAATAAAAAAGAAAACTCCTGAAATACCATTTCACATTTATAGAAAGAAGTATGATTCTTTGCAATGTAAAAGGAAAGTTCACTCTCAGAGCTGTTGTTGAAGCCCTACTGTTATGAGGATTTACGTAGTGGAAGTAGAGAAAAAGAAGAGAATATTCCCTGTGTCCTGACAACTGTTTCATCCTTTTCAGCATCCATGATACCTTCTCTTTTAACAGAGATGAATGTTTCCTAATGATAGAGGAGGGTTTTTAGGCATTTTTTTGAAATCTGATTTTATTACTAGGCAAGTAATTCTGACAAACATTAACAAAATCTTGACATTTTAGTGGGGTTTCAAAACAAGATTAGATTTTTAAAAATTAAGGTAAAATGAACATAACATAAAAGATACCATCTTAACCATTTTTAAGTGTACAGTTCAGTGACATTAAGTGCATTACATTGTTGTGCTATATTCACCAAGGGTTATTTCTTTTAATGTAGGAAGAACTTCTTGATGACATTTGAGTAACATGCAGGGTCCTCAGGCTCAAGTTACTGGTCTACCTGAATAACATAAGTTGTGTACTGCCTGCACTCCTGAAATTTTTCACATTCTTTAAAAATTTAATTATTTGAAAATATACTTTCTATACATTTATTTTCATTTACTAGGCATTTTTGCAACAAAGACATGCTGCACATTTAAGTAGAGTTATACTTTTACTGGAGACAAGAAGAGCAGTCATGGTTGCAGCTCACAACTTTATCATGTTTCTGAATATGCTAAAACATAAAACATCAGTACGTTCATTGTGCTCTATGAAATAAAAATTGAACTCATAATTCTATTTTGAACAACCCTCATGCATTTCCCAGATTTTTGCCTTTTTCCTAAATATCTGCTCCCTGGGCTCCACTCTGGCCTAAGTCAGTCATGATACCAAGGCCTTGAGGTCTTGAGCAGTGTTTCCTGATGAGTATTTGATAGAGTTACAAATTTACAAATTAATAGTATTTAGTAAAGTAGAACGGGGGGAAGGGGGTAGAATTGGTTGGATTTTATACTTGGTAACACCATAACTAGGAAACTCTGGATTAAATAGAACTAAATAGTACACTTTATTGCAGTACTTGTTGGGAACCCAATATGTTGTGATGTGTGAATTTCTAGGAGGAAGATAGAGTACATAAAGAATTTCAAATTGTTTAACTAGGAGTTCCTTTTTGTGAGGAATGTTTTGGAAAAACTAGTGTCTCAAGGAAAAGTTTTTGTGAAAAACAGAGATAAGTATCTACTTAAGTGAGCACTCAGAAGCATCCTTGGTCTGGATGCCCTGATCACACATTTTCATGGTGTTTTTAGTCATTGCCTGAGAGAATTCTAAGCAAGGCCTATATTACTTTATACTTTCCCATGAATCCTCTGTGAGCCAGTACACATTTTTCAAAAGGGCCTTTGAAAATACAAATCAAAATGTTGATGAAGCTTTTAGAGAAATTTGCCTTTCTTGCCTGTCCAATTAATATGAGAAATTAATTTTTAAAACATTAAGGACAATTAGGAAGATGTAAAATACATTGTGTTCTTTTAAAATTGAATTTTATAAAAGTTACATAGGAATAAGTGTTAAAATATAAAAGACCAAAATTTTGCTAACATCTGGGCATTTTATAGAAGTTTTACTTACCCTATTTTGAATAACCCGTGGGGTTTATTTAAATGCATCGAAATTCCAGAGAGAGAATGTCAAGTAGCACATTGCATTAAATCCGTTTTGAGAATCACTGAGTGGTGGCTGGCATGCCATGATTGAAGTGTGAGGATTCTAATAATGCTAGAGTTAAGTATTTTTAGCTACTGAATTTGATATTATTTATTAAATAAAATATTGAACATGAATTATCCCACAGCTCTCCACAAACATACACATACACATAGACCTATCTATGATTTTGGGAGTTTCTTTTAGGATTATATATTTAAGACATCTTCTGTTAAAATGACATTAAAATTTCAAATTTTTACAAATAGATGTATACGCTTTAGTAATGAGAAAAATCTTTCTCACTTATAGATACCTGCAATTCAACATGATTTTTATAGACATCCATTTAAATTTAAAAATTAATAAAATGAGGAAATAAACCTCAATTTGTCAGGCTAAAATACAAACTCTATTCATACTTTGAAATACTTATCCTCGCTATATTATGTGTTGGATAACCAAAGAAAACAAAGGGGCAACAATTATGGAGCAGAGAATCTTATATGCTTGCAATCACAAAAGTGCAGAATTTAAAGAGACTTTAAAACTTCCCCGGTCCTTTTGGTTCATAAGCAAGAAAACTGAGACTACTCAGAGAATTCAATCCTATAGTGAAAAAAATCACAGCACCAACACTTTCTCATCTCTTCTCTCTGTTTTCTCATGTCTCTCATCTTATGTCTTTTGATTATTTCCTTTTGATTTTGTTTTGTTTTTTTAAACTTTTATTTTAGGTTCAGGGGTACATATGTAGGTTTGTTATATGGGTAAATTCATGTCACAGTGGTTTGTTGTACAGATTGTTTTCTCACCCAGGTACTAAGCCGAGTACCTGGCAGTTTTTTTTTTACTCCTCTCTCTCCTCCCCCCTTCCACCCTCAAGTAGGCCCGAGTATCTGTTGTTCCCCTCTTCGTGTCCATGAGTTCTCATCATTTAGCTCCCACTTATGAAAAAAAGCTGATCATTAGAGAAATGCCAATCAAAACCACAGTGAGATACCATCTCACATCAATCAGAATGACTAGTATTGAAAAGTCAAAAAATAACAGATGCTGGCAAGGTTGCAGAGAAAAGGGAACACTTTTCCCTTTTTGGTGGGAGTGTAAATTAGTTCAAGCATTGTGGAAAGTAGTATGGCAATTCCTCAAAGAGCGAAGAACTACCATTCGATCAGCAATGCCATTGCTGAGTATATACTTAAAGGAGTATAAATCATTCTACCATAAATACACATGGATGCATGTGTTTATTGCAGCACAATTCCCCTTTCTGAGATGTGAGACATTATTTTGGCAAGGAGGGTCAGTGAGTCTTACTTTACAGAAATCCCTTTGAATTCCAGCTTTAGTGTTACAGACCTTTCAAACTTGAGTTGTCACCATTTATTTGATTCCATACTGTATACGGGAGAAGTAGTTAAATACAAATACAAGAAATTAAAACTAATGAGAGATTCATGGTCCTATAATGATTTCATCATCATTTAAGGAAAGTAATTTAAATATTAATGTTTTTTATATCTTATTTGGCATATGTTATTCAAATCTTATATTTTAAACACTATTTGGTCAACAGGTTTTAAGAATACCTTCAATTGACACAGCTTAACAATTTCTGTAATTAAAGATAAACACAATTCTCAGAATTAATTCACACAAACATGACTTTTTTTTTAAGTTCATTATCTAAGTGCCAAATAAGCCTCTAAGAAGCATCATTGGTGAGTGCCTCATTTGTAACCATAAGGAACAGTTGCATTCTCTTTATTTTGTTGTTGTTGCTGTTCATTAGTTTAGGAACTCTTGTGATAGGAACCCCATAAAATATTAATGAGTTTATTCCCCTTAAATTTGACTAACCAAGTTTGCTGGCTTATATTTTACTTACTCAATCAAGACATATTCAAGGAAATTTAAGACAATTAACTAGAAATGAATAATCTGGATATGTGTCCTTCTAAAACAGTATTTCTCCAACTTGATCGGGAGGTAGAACATCCGAATATCATTATACTCAAGGTAGTACATGAGTTATTAAAATATTGACTAATATATGAGCCGGAATCAATATTTCTTAGGGAAACTATATTATATGCATATTATATAAAAATCTGAAACATGCACATATAGGGCCACAAAATTTTCCTAACTCTTTAGTTAGATACAATCACTTTTCTGAGAAATTTCATCAATATATTTTATATTACTTGGACATTCACTTTGCCAGACTCAATAATTATTTGGCATCAAATTTTTTTTTAAAGAAACTCTTATTGGTGAAAATGTTAAATAAGAAAATCTAATCGAATGCAAACTTGAAGAAAGATTGGTCATATTCAACTAAGCAATGGAACCCTTTTCCCAAGTTGTGTAGTTTGAGGACTATTAATTCAAAGTCTGTATTATAGTTTGTTGATTGAAAGGTAAACATGGCATCTGTTTTTTGATCCATATACATATAATTTTTTGAAATAAATGAAAACTTTATGCAATAATGTACTTTTTAAAAATAAACGTGTGTCATATTATGACATTTATTTTAAATAGATGTTTTTATAATATGTTTTCTTTGTGATAATGTATGTGTTAAGAATTGCAACTGAGGCCGTGAGCGGTGGCTCATGCCTGTAATCCCAGCACTTTAGGAGGCAGAGGCGGGAAGATCACGAGGTCAGGAGAGAGAGAACATCCTGGCCAACATGCTGAAACCCCGTCTCTATTAAAAATACAAAAATTAGCTGGGTGTGGTGGTGTGTGCCTGTAATCCCAGCTGCTCGGGATGCTGAGGCAGGAAAATCTCTTGAACCCCGGAGGCAGAGCTTGCAGTGAGCTGAGATCGCACCACTGCACTCCAGCCTGGCAACAGAGCAAGACTCTGTTTCAAAAGAAAAAAAAAAAAGGAATTATAACTGAAACACTACTGTTGGGGTGAATCATCTACACTTGAGAAATTAATAGCCAGCTATTTACAAAGGCTAAATAAATCTGATATTTATTAGATCCTCCTCATTTAACTTGACAATATCAATTCACTAGTTGACATCATATTTTTCCACCCTAGTTATTTGAAAGAACCGGTCTTTTTTCTTTGTCTTCTTGATCTATTCTGGAATGAATTTATTGGTATTTTTCTTTTGGCTGTTGGATACTTTTTTCTTTTTCTTTTTTCTTCTTCTTCTTTGTAAACCATAAGAATATTTTATATTTTCTAACTCGCAGGGTTGGTACAAAAACCAAATTTTTTTTTGTGAGAGAATACTTCTTAAGCACTAAAGCAAGCTTGACCAATGCGTGACCCAGGACAGCTTTGAATGCAGCCCAACACAAATTGATAAACCTTCTTAAAACATTGAGTTTTTTTGTGTGATTTTTTTTTTTCTCATAAGCTATCATCAGTGTTAGTGTATTTTATGTGTGGCCCAAGACAATTCTTCTTCTTCCAGTATGGCCCAGTTAAGCCAAAAGATTGGACATCCCTGCAATAAAGTATTTTATATGCTCATATTATTACCCCTTTGTTCATGATTTAATCAGGCAAAATGCAGTGAATCAATTGGCTCCAGTGTATAGATAAAGTTGTTTTTACAGATTTTTCCTCAAACTGATTATGCGCATTGATCTTTGGGTGGTAATAATAATTACATAATTGACTAATAACTTGTATCAAGTTATTAGTATATACGAGACAGTATAATAAGCGTGGTTACAACATTTTACTTAATCTTCATTATAACTATTTGGTACATATGATTAAGTGTCTGATTTTCCTTTTTAACAGTTGAATCTAATAACTTGCTCAGATCATATGGCTCCTAAGTGGAGCAGAACTCAGGTTTGCCTCGTTGCAGAGGCCACGTTTTCAACTATAGTGTGATGCAATTATAAAACACTACCATCTAGGATGAAAATCTATACCTGTAAATTTTGGAAAGTGATAAAATTTTGATGAATTCAAATTAGAATGAGTTCATACTCCAGTTGCTAATCAAGACATACATAGGTAGTCATAGTTTCAACCACCTTTATGTTTGATGCATAAAAAAAAAAACCTATGAGTACATTTTGTCTTTTGAGTGTTTTCTTTTGACATGTTTTATAAGCAGTGGTTAAACAAACAGTATCTCTGAATGACCTTAACTTTAACCAAAAAACATTCACAGTGATTCCATCTCTACCATGTTCTCTTCCAAACCCCAATCAAATTCTTAAAAATCAGAATGGAAAAAAAATTTTTTTTTTGTTAAGCTGACTATAGTATTGCATACTTTTATTCTTAGCTTCATAACAATATTTTGAAATACATGTTGTCCCTAGTTGCCTGTCCAGTTAACTTCAGACCTATGGCATAGACATTCTTTGCTAGTTTTCTTTTCACATTTTGTGGAATGTAATACTCCATTTCTCAGTATTCACAGTGATAGAGCGTACATTCTTCACTCAAAAACATTTGATAATGGCACTTTATAGCAAAAAAGTCTACCTTTTCTACCATTGTGTCTACACCTCTTCACTATGTACCCTCAGCTACGTAAGCAGAGCTTGACCTAGTCCTGAACTCATCACAACTCCATACATTTTCTCTGCTTGCAATACTTTATGTTTCCTGCATGGCAAAGTTATTCATCCTTAAAGGCTCCTTCAAAGAGTCTTACCTACCCCTCAAACCCTACCCAAAACTATACAGAAAGTTTCTTTTAAGGCTTCTATAGCACAGGAGATAGTATGTAATGGGAGAAAAACAAATGATTTATAGAATTCTCAACTGCATTAAAAATGAATTATAGACTGATCTACCTGTCAGTAGGCCTCTTCTCTCTTACAAAATTTAAAGCTCCTTGTTTAAACTTCAAATACCCACTCCACTTGTGCTATCATTGACTGGGACTAGCAATAGCCAAATGAACATATGTGAACAGTAGATGCCAAATAATGCAATTTTATTGAAATATGAATGTGGCTTTTTTGTTGGTGGAAGAATGTGCTGCTCTCCCACCATATATACTTGGTTCAAAAAATGCAGCATAAGGGAAAAACCAGATCCCATCTGTCAGGCAAAATAGCTATAAAGTGGAAAAATCAGGTTTTTAATGAATCCATTGAGAGTAACTTGAGTTATTTTTTAATGTAAGGGCAAATAAACTTTTGAGCAGAGTTACATAACCATGTAGTATTCTTTTAATTTATAGCTAGGCCAAATTGAGATCCTGGTTTTAGCAAAATTAGAGTGTTCCCAAAAGAGAGAATGATTAGATAATACAAGCAGGCTTTTGTTGGCCTCTTCTTCTAAAATATAGCTCACAGTCTAAGGAGACTAGAATTCAATTTTCAATTCAAGACAAGCAAACATGTCTCCATATATTCATGAGACTCACTGAACAACTCGACTTTGTTTTTTTTATTTTCTTTAGCACATATCCCCAGTAAGAGTGTTGCTCTTTCATAGTCCAGTCGGAAGTAGTGTAGAATAAAGGCAGACACCTGTTCTTTCACCCGTTTTGGCCACATCTTCTAGCTCCATTTTAAGACTTCAATTTTGACAGTTTTTTCCCCTAACCTACCAATAGAAACATTTGAAATATAACTCATCCATAGGAATTAGATGGTTAGCAAAGAAAGAGCTTCTATATTGAGAAATAATTATTATAATGTGTGTTATGTAAAGACCAAGACATTGCAGGCAAACAGAGGTTTTTAGAGCTTGTCACTGTTAATATCTGTTGTTCTCCTTGAGCACCATTATGCTTCACAATGCTTTTCTTCACAACAGAAGGAAGAATTTCACAGAAACGTGACTTTGAATCCAATATGCGTCCTGTACCAATTGAGTGGTCTTGGCCACTAGTTTAAAACATCTGCCTCAGGAAGGGAATAATGGTGTTATATCTACCTTATGGGTTAATGTGAACATTTTCATATTATGATTAAGCAGTACAGGTCGTTT
Organism: Macaca nemestrina; assembly: GCF_043159975.1. NCBI lineage: Eukaryota > Metazoa > Chordata > Mammalia > Primates > Cercopithecidae > Macaca > Macaca nemestrina. The sequence continues at coordinate 81,589,621 of NC_092126.1, forward strand.
GGGGAATTAGATATGAATCAGGTAAAGGCATTTTGTAAATTATTTGCCTCAGTCTTGGACTCAGGAAACCTTAGTTTGCATCCCAACTCTACCTCTGGGCAGCTGTGTGAGTCAAGCACACTTAATCTTTTGAACTTCATTTATTCATCTGAACAGAGAGGAACAAAGTTCCTCACTCAAAGTTATAGTGTTTTAAATGAAAGCAAAAAGCCCATCATCTGGAACATATAGATGATAAATGTAAGTTGAATCTGAACTACAGAATGTAAGTTTTCCACCTGTTAATAGTAATACCATTAACAACAATAATAATGGCACACAGATTTCACATTCTTAATGCTGGGGCTCAGAACATAATAACCCAAAAGGTGGCACCTTAGTGTACTGAGTATTTTAAGTTGAAGGGACCTGAAAAAATCACAGAAGCAGGAAGTTACTCTCTGACCTCCCTCCCTTCTCCCCTGAAGACCCTAATGTGACAGGTGTTCTGCCCTGAATGTGAAGAGAAGAAGTGTCACACTTCTTAGAGAGGCTAAGAAGAATCTGGACAGACAGACCTTGCTATGTTCCTTCCAGTTTATTACCATTAGATCATACACTTTTGTCCTCCAATCATACTTCTTCTGCACAACTATTCATGAAATACACAGTTTCCCTGCGTTTTTGGCTCTTCATTTCTGACAGCTTCTGTGTCATGTAGAACTATGGTTAAATACATTTATTATGTTTTCCTTGAACCTTGAAGCTATGAACCTTGTGATGGGTTGAAGAAAATATGTTACCTTATCTCCTCTTCATTGCCGAGTGCAGAAAGCTGGTCTAAGCCCTGGATGTTACAGTTCTCCTGTCTATGGCATGTATTTGTATTTCAGAATCAAAGTAAAAGAAATCCACATTTTTAATATTATCAAAGAAACATACCCAAACAGCTGAATTATCCCTCTAGTATTTACACGTTTGAGTAGAATAGGTTTTCTAAATATCTAAGTTGCCTAAAATTCTAAATATCTTTATGAAGTTCTTTTTGTTAGAAGATAATTGGTCATGGGCATTTGAAAGAAAAGTTTCTAGGACTCTTTGGTTGTTTACTAAAAGTATAGTGTTATAAAAATGTTTGCTTCCTACTCACAGTCAGTGAGAGGTAAGGGTATCACACTCATTGGGGACCACCCAAAGAATACCCTGGACTAGGGGACTTGGATGTTTAGGAAGATTGTTCAGAGAATGTTTTTGACCATTTCTGAGTGAGATAGTATAGAGAGTAATGGGATGGAGGAAGGAACAGATAGCATGGGCTATGTCTGTGTGATTAGATGAATTGTCGGAATCAGAACCCATTTTATCCTCTGTGATTTGTCTCAAGCCCCCACGAGCCCCAAGTCAAGCGCCCAGCCCCACCGTTTATTGTACATAATTAACACATTGTGGTAAATTAAACAAATCACTATTTTCTGTCACTTCTGATTCTACTTAAATCAGAGACTTTATCACGAGCAATTTGCCACTCTTTAGCATTGTTCTCAAGGGCAACTTGCCCCAGTGATTCTTTGCGTAGAAAGTCTGCACCTTCTGGCAATACAGGAAGAAGGTGGGAGTCAGGTGGGTTAAAAATAGAGAAGAAAAGAAAAACCAACACCTCTGACCTGTAGAATGTGGGGCAAATATGTTGGCAATGTATAATAGAATCCAAGGTTGAAAGGGATCTTTCAAAAAAACCTCAGTTTTAGTTCTCACGGAGTGAAGCAATCATTTTTATAACCATATGTCTGATATCCACCCCCCCACCCCACCTCTTCTTGAATGCCATCCATATTCTTGAGTATCAGTCTGTTCCTTTGTTGCTAGAAATGTCTTTCTTAAGACAAGTGCTGTCTTCATAGAACCTCTAGTCTTGACAATCCTCTACTTCACAATTCTTCTAATAGATGAAGGTAGCTTTCATGTTTCATTACTTTTTCTCCAAGTAAAAAAATCAGTGCTTTAATAGCTCCTGATATTGTTAACCAACCTCCTCTGAAGATACACAGTAAGTCCTTTTTGTAATTTCCAAAGCCATGGGGCTGTGGTTTAAAATACATTATCTAGAACCTAATTTTTTAAATTATGTAAGTAATACATGTATATTATGCTGAATCATTCATAATTCCACCCTGAAGTAACCACTGTTTACATTTTCATGTACTTTTCTTTATGTATTTTATATCATTTTAAAAAATAGGTTATATAAATAATTTTGAGTCGTGCTTTGTTTCCAATGTTATGGTTCCAACAATTTTCTATGTCTTTAATGCTCTTTTAGAAGATGTCATCAGCAATTCATCCTATATCCAGTATTCTCTTCTGATAATACCTTCTTCTTGACCTCTTCACCCTAAGTATCTGCAAAGATTCTTTTTAAAGTAGTTAGTCAACATCAGGAAGATGGCTACAAAGACTTGAAGAGCTGGCCTGGTAATCATTGATAACAAAACACTTCAGGCACAACAGAAAGCCAATGCTTTCTATTTGAAAAGTTAGCTTAAACTGAGAACACTTTCTTCTTTGTTGACTAAGTCTTCCTTCTTGAAAAGACATTTCTTAAGCAGATAAAGAAATTTACACCCTCAGTTCATAAGGTATTTAATGTTTATATTCTCATGATGACAAACGGAGAGCCATTAGCACAAGGAGACTCTCTCCTGATGACAGAGGTGGATCTCCAGTGAAAGGAATCAAGTGAAGGTAAAGCAGCACAAGGCTTTGTAACCATAGTTACTTTAAGTCTAAGATTATAAAGCTATTGTTTCCATTATGAAAGATGCATTAACATTCCTTTATGTCTACTCTTGGAAACCTTGTTATCATGACTAGCCTATTTACTTACGTATCTCTTAAGAGGTGGTTAGACTTAACTAATTCTTAAACATTAACCTTGAAGATATGTTCTGGAGGGTGGGAGAAGGGTTTTACTCTTTGAAAATGGGATGGAGTAAATTCAATGAAATGCTCAAATTCTGAATGTAGCAGAAACTTTACCTTATGGACTTAAGAATTTGCTTCTACTTAATCCAGAAAATTCTGGAAATGCCCTCTTATATCAATATGCATACACCTGAATGAAGTGAAGGGTGAAATGGGGGTACTTTGGAAAGCAATCCTAAAAAGAAAATTGTTATGTATTTAACAGTAAATCATTCTTCTAGTTGTAGCAGCTGTTTTCTTGTAAATGGTGAAAATATTCATGGTAAAATATGGGAATCATTCATACATTCATGACAATGAAGTTTCATGGTAAAATACGGGAATCATTCATATATTCATGACAATGAAGTAGGATGTTCTTTTATGACTAGGCTGTTACCACATTAAAAGAAACTGCTGCCTCAGATTTTTTATTTTCCCCTTTGTAGCAAATATTCTAACAACCACACAATTTTATCATTTGCATTGAGCACTGACTACAGTAAACAACTCTATCATTGTAAAAAGCACTCTCTCATTGCTATTTCCATTTTTGAAGAAGGAATAATAGTGTGAGTTGTTCCTAATTGTTTATAATAAATTTTCAGCATTAAGACGTTTTTAACTTACTTTTCAAAAACATTCTGAACATCAGTCTTAGCCTTATTAAAGACTTTTTCTGAAATTTTTTATTGCCTTGTGAAGCAAGAGGAACTTAACTCTCACTGAAACCAGGCCTATATAATTTAATATGATAATCTTCCCCAAATAGACTCTACATACTTACTCGGGTCCTGTGCATCCAGGAAATTTTACTTGGACACAGTTTTCTCAGAGAAGCCTTCTGTTTCTCTGCACCAAAGCAGCCATGCTACCAACACACTCCCTGATCATATTTTAAGTCCTCTTATCACGCTAATTTTCTTTATTTGACTCAGCACATTTTAAATTCTTACTCAATTCTTGTCTTTTTCACCAAGTTTAAAACTATGTCAAAGTAAACTATCTATGCTTTCCTAGTGTTGTTTCCTCAGGACCATGCATAGTGCTTTGCACATGGCTGGCCTTCCATAAATGTTTGCTGAATGAATAAAACTGATGCATTAAATGTGCTGTGTTATGTTCCCTGAAGCATGAACTTTTCCATAATACCACTTTATCAGTTTTGTCTGAGAAAAAAAGATGAGAAGTGCAACTCCATGCTTTGGAAGACAAAATCTAGAATATCTGACTTGACTCATACCCATAGTTAGTGACATAGCCTACCCTCTTGGATTAAGCTTGGGACTTTCTCCCTCTCACCCCAACCTCTATTCCACCTCAGGAAGAGTATAAACATAAACCAAGGGCAGTATTGGGTGATGAGCAAGGATATGAAACCTTTTATGTGACAATAGAAGTTAAAACATTTTGTGTTCCCATAGTAAATATTGTGATTGGGAAGAACTATTTGTCTCCTTGAGAAGAGTATAGAGACTTTTTCAACTTGACTGTTTCCTTGAGGATAAGGAAAGAAAATGCATTATTACAACTGAAAATGAATGAATGAAGATCCAGGGTAAATGTATTGTGGAAATAATATTTCATGGAAGATACTCCCCCTTTATTCTAAGCACTGCCAAAAATGATTTGATGCTGAATGTAACATTCAGGGTAAAATAATAAGATCAGAAGGGAGTGTATTATAGTTATATTAATCTAGTCCGATCCTTTGAAATCTGTGTAAAAGTACTGACAAAGCAGTTATTTCCAAATACATTTGGAAATGTATTTATAATAAAAGCATACTATCAAATAAATACACGTAAGACAAATAATAAATTGCCTTTGTTGAAGTGAATAAAGTTAGATTAAATTCACAATTACTGTGAAACCAGCATATTGTGAATAACAAACAAACAAAAAACCAACCTGTAGTCTGGAGCTCCATGTTCTAGTACAACTTTTTGTCTTAAAATTATCATGGACATTATGATAAATTATCATAATCTGTTTGAGGTTCAGCTTCACCACAGGTAAAAATACACTTAAATTAAATTACCTTAAATATTCCCACCAACTTCACTATTGTATTAGTTCATTTTCTTTTTTTTTTTGAGACGGAGTCTCGCTCTGCCGCCCAGGCTGGAGTGCAGTGGCCGGATCTCAGCTCACTGCAAGCTCCGCCTCCCCGGTTCACGCCATTCTCCTGCCTCAGCCTCCCGAGTAGCTGGGACTACAGGCGCCGCCACCTCGCCCGGCTAGTTTTTTTGTATTTTTAAAGTAGAGACGGGGTTTCACCGTGTCAGCCAGGATGGTCTCGATCTCCTGACCTCGTGATCCGCCCGTCTCGGCCTCCCAAAGTGCTGGGATTACAGGCTTGAGCCACCGCGCCCGGCCTGTATTAGTTCATTTTCATACTGCTGATAAAGACATATCCGAGGGTGGGAGGAAAAAAAGGTTTAATTGGACTTACAGTTCCACATGGCTAGGGAGGCCCCAAAATCATGGTAGGAGGTGAAAAGCACTTCTTACATGGTGCAGTAAGAGAAAATGAGGAAGGTGCAAAAACGGAAACCCCTGATAAAACTGTCAGATCTTGTGAGACTTATTCACTACCACAAGAACAGTATGGGGAAAACTGCACCCATGATTTAAATTATCTCCCACTGGGTCCCTCCCACAACACATAGGAATTATGGGAGTACAATTCAAGATGAGACTTGGGTGGGGACACAGAGGCAAACTATATCATTCCACCCTGGCCCCTCCAAGTCTCATGTCCTCACATTTCAAAAACAATCATGCCTTCCCAGCAGTCTCCAAAGACTTAACTCATTTCAGCATTAACCCAAAAGTCCACAGTCCAAAGTCTCATCTGAGACAAGACAAGTCCCTTCTGTCTATGAGCCTATAAAATCAAAAGTAAGCTAGTTACTTCCTAGATACAATGGGGGTACAGGTATTGGGTAAATACAGCCATTCAAACTGAAAGAAATTGTCCAAATAAAGGGGGTTACAGGTCCCATGAAAGTCCAAAATCTAGGGGGGAAGTCAAATTCTAAAGTTCCAAAATGATCTCTTTTGACTTCAAGTCTCACATCCAGGTCACGCTGATGCAAGAGGTGGGTTCCCATGGTCTTGGGCAGCTCCACCCCTGTGGCTTTGCAGGGTACAGTTTCCTTCCCAGCTTCTTTCATGGGCTGGCACTGTCTGCAGCTTTTCCAGGTGAATGGTGCAAGCTGTCAGTGGATCTAACATTTTGGGGTCTGGAGGACGGTGGCCCTTTTCTCTCAGCTCCATTAGGTGGTGCCCCATCAAGGACTCTGTGGCCCCTGCGGGTAGGGGGGTGACCAGCAGGGACCCAGGAGGGACTCGGATTCCACATTTCCTTCTGCACTGCCCTAGCAGAGGTTCTCCATGAGAGCCCCACCCCTGCAGTGTACTTATGCCTGGGCATCCAGGCTTTTCCACACATCTTCTGAAATCTAGGCTGAGGTTCCCAAACCTCAATTCCTGACTTCTCTGCACTCGCAGGCTCAACACCACGTGGAAGCTGCCAAGACTTGGGGCTTGCACCCTCTGAAGCCATGGCCCAAGCTCCATCAGCCACGGCTGGAGCAGCTGGGACACAGACCACTAAGTCCCTAGGCTGCACACAGCACTGGGACCCTGGACCTGGACCGCTAAACATTTCCTCCTAGGCCTCCTGACCCGTGATGGGAGGGCCTGCTGTGAAAACCTCTGACATGCCCTGGAGACATTTTCCCCATTGTCTTGGTGATTAACATTCAGTTCCAAGTTACTTATGCAAATTCCTGCAGCCGGCTTGAATTTCTCCCAGAAAATGGGTTTTTCTTACATTGTCAGTCTGCAAATTTTCCAAACTTTTATGCTGTGCTTCCCTTATAAAATTGAGTGTCTTTAATAGCACCCAAGTCACCTCTTGAATGCTTTGCTGCTTAGAAATTTCTTCCATCAGATACCCTAAATCATCTCTCTCAAATTCAAGGTTCCACAAATCTCTAGGGCAGGGGCAAAATACTGCTAGTCTCTTTGCTAAAACATAACAACAGTCACCTTTGCTCCAGTTTCCAGCAAGTCCCTCATCTCCATCTGAAACTATCTCAGCCTGGACCTTATTTTCCATGTCACTATCAGGGTTTTGGTCAAAGCCATTCAACAAGTCCCTAGGAAGTACCAAACTTTCCCACACTTTCCTGTCTTCTTCTGAGCCTTCCAAACTGTTCCAACCACTGCCTGTTACCCTATCCTAAAGTCGCTTCTACATTTTCAGGTATCTTTTCAGCTACACCCCCATTCTATTGGTACCAATTTACTGTATTGGGCCATTTTTATGCTGCTGATAAAGACGTACCCAAGACTAGGAAGAAAAAGAGATTTCATTGGACTTACAGTTCCACATGGCTGGGAGGCCTCAGAATCATGTCATGCATGTCTATGTGAAAAGAATTTCAACAGGCTTTGTGTGAGTAATAAATCTTTTTAATCACCCGGGTGCAGGTGGGCTGAGTCCAAAAAGAGTCAGCAAAGGGAGTTAGGGGTGGGGTAGTTTTATAGGATTTGGGCAAGTAGTGGAAAATTACAGTCAAAGGGGGTTATTCTCTGGCGGGCAGGGACAGGGGTCACAAGGTCCTCAGTGGGAGAGCTTCTGAGCCAGGAGAAGGAATTTCACAAGGTAATGTCATCAGTTAAGGCAGGAACCAGTCATTTTCACTTGTTTTGTGATTCTTCAGTTGCTTCAGGCCATCTGGATGTATATGTGCAGGCTTGGGCTCAGAGGTCTGACATTCCTGTCCTCTTATATTGGTAAGAAAAGCAAAATAAGATAGTGGTGAAGTGTTGGGGCTGCGAAAATTTTTGGGGGTGGTATGAAGAGACAATGGGTGGTGTTTCTGAGGGCTGCTTCAAGTGGGATTGGTGGCAGCATGGGAAACTAGAGTGGGAGAGATTAAGCGGAAGGAAGATTTTATGGTAAGGGGTGATATTGTGGGGTTGTTAGAAGGAGCATTTGTCATGTAGAATGATCAGTGATGGCCTGGATATGGTTTTGTATGAATTGAGAAACTAAATGGAAGACACAAGGTCCTAATAAGAGAAGGAGAAAAACAGGTATTAAAGGACTAAGAATTGGGAGGACCCAGGACATCCAATTAAGACAGTGCCCAAGGGGGTTCGGCATGATTATTTGCTTGGTTGGTGAGTTTTTGAGCTCTATCCTTGAGTTTTTTTATGTTATCATATACCAGACCAGGTTGATTTAGGTAAAAACAACATTCTTCATTTAAAAATATACAGAGTCCTCCTTTTTCAGCACTAAATCAAGGCCTATTCCTGTCTTATTATATTAATAATAAGAAAAACAAAACAAGATAGTGATAAAGTGTTGGTGTCATGAGGAGAATGGAAAGCTGTTTGGTCATGTTTGCAAATTGATTTTTGGGGGTAAGGAAAACTAGTGTACATGTGCCTGTCTAATTAACAGGTAGACACACGTAGGTGGAGGAGCCACAGAGGAAGAAGAGACCTTGTGTAAGGCAAAACTGGAAATGTAAAGTGAGTGAAAGAATTGCAGTGTGTTTTTTCAGCAAAGGTCATTTATCCACTCTAAGGGGGAGTTAAGAGTAGTGGTTAGGGGATAAGCCCAGGGCCAGCTATGATGGTTTGGAGAAAAAATATAAGCCAGTAGTGTAGACAAGGGCAGGGCACTTATGGATAGGTAAGAACAAAGAATAACAGTATTACTAGACACAAGATAGCAGGGATGAAAAGTTTTTAGGATGCAGGCTAAGTAGTGGGGGTGACTGCGTAAAGCCCTGTTGCAGAGTAGGGTAAGGATGAATAGACCTAACAAAGTGAAAGGATGTATTAGGTTCATAAGGCTTACTACTGTTCTTTAGAAATGTGGGTGAGTTTAAGGGAAATAGGAGTGAGTACTTGCAACTTCTAGGAGGAAGAGGAGATATCAGACTGGCTGGCTGACGGACACAGCTTTATTCTGGAATGGTGAACCCAATGGGGAGCGTCCTGCAGGCAAACGGCAGTTGGGGTATTATAGATGACTAAGTATGGTCCAGTCCATTGAGATTGTAGAGTTTGAAGGGTCAGATTCTTAACGAGAACTGGTTGTCCAGCTAGGGTGTCTTTATATGCCTGGGAATCTGGAGTAGGCAAGAGAAGATTAGCAGCCTGGCGAAATTCCTGTCTAGCCTGCTGGAGGACTGGAAGATAGTCACCTAGGGGGCTGCTGTCTGGGACGAAGTTGGGGCTGAGCAAGAAAGTGAATTATGTCTGACAGAAGGGAAGAAATGACCACAATGGCCTTCTCAGACCCTGTGGGAAAGGCTTCCACATATCCAGTGAAAGTATCTTTCCAGACAAGAGGTGTTTTAGCTTCCTGACTTGGGGCATGGGAGTAAAGTCAGTTTGCCAGTCCCGGGCAGGGGAAAATTCGTTTCTGGACCAAATGTCACGTGCATCTGTGTGAAGAGACCACCAACAGGCTTTGTGTGAGCAATAAAGCTTTTTAATCACCTGGGTGCAGGTGGGCTGAGTCCGAAAAGAGAGTCAGCAAAGGGAGATAGGGGTGGGGCAGTTTCATAGGATTTTGGTAATAGTGGAAAATTACAGTCACAGGAGGTTGTTCTCTTGTGGGCAGAGGCAGGGCTCACAAGGTGCTGGGTGGGGGAGCTTCTGAGCCAGGAGAAGGAATTTCACAAGGTAATGTCATCAGTTAAGGCAGGAACTGGCAATTTTCACTTCTTTTGTGATTCTTCAGTTGCTTCAGGCCATCTGGATATATATGTGCAGGCTTTGGCTCAGCAGCCTGACAGTGGGAGGTGAAAGGAACTTCTTACATGGGGCAGCAAGAGAAAATGAGGAAGACACAAAAGTGGAAACCCCTGATAAAACCATCAGATCTCGTGAGACTTATTCACTACCACAAGAACAGTATGGGGGAACCACCCCCATGATTCAAATATCTCCCACCAGGTCCCTCCCACAACATGTGGGAATTATGGGAGTACAATTCAACATGAGATTTGGGTGGGAACACAGAGCCAAACCATTTCAACTGCTTTGTGACCCAAAATACTCCAGGTGTTTAAAGACCTCAAGATGGCTAGCGATGATGCTGCTTCTTGTATTGGAAGGGAAGAGGAGGTGTACTGAAAGGAATAAGCTAATGAGAAGATGGAGGTGAAGAGAAGGCAGCATGTTTGTGGATTAGCATATGAATAAATGCATGAAAGAATGTGTGTCAGTTACCTAGGGTTGCCATAGTAGAGTACCACAAACTGGGTGGTTCAAAAAGACAAAAATGTATTGTCTCACAGTTTTGTATGATGAAAGTTTAAAACTGAGGTGTTGGCAGGCCCATGTTCCCTCTGAAACCTATAGGGAAGAATCTTTTTTCTAGCTTTTGGTGGTGTGCTGTTAATCTTTGACCTGCCTTACGATGCAGATGCATAGCATGGCTAGCACGGCATTCATCTTGTGTCTCTATCTCATTCCATGGGTATCTTCCTATAAAGACATCAATCAGATTTAGTTAGGGATCCAATCTACTCTAGTATGTTTGACTTTATCTTAATTAATTGCATCTGCAATCAGTCCGTTTCCAATAAAGTCACATTCTGAAGTACTGGGGGTTAGAACTTCAACATATCTTTTGGGAGAAGATGTTATTCAACTCATAACGAATTGCATCTGAGATAATCCTCAAGTAATTTTTCTCAATCTTTTATCCAGTATTGCCCCACTAAGACACCCCTTTGGATATTTTCTTCATAATTGCTCCTCCGAGAAATGTTAATACCACAGATCTATTCTATATCTCTTTAAATTATATAGCCCTTTGAAAATCAAACACCATTGTTGTATCTAAGAATCTAAGGGTTTTGTTTTGGGTTTTGTTTTTTGCCTATCAGGAAGTATCCATTTTTATGTTCTTGATAACTGGGAATACATGTTGAGAATTAGAGAAAAATTCATATTGTATGATCAAAGGAAGCCTTTTAATATATATATGGTTATTATTATATTGTATAATAATATACATATAATAATAATATATATTGCTGTTATTTTGTTTGCCTGGACCAAGATATTTTCTCTGTTATAAATAAAATGCTGATACTGTTTTGTTTTGTGTTAAAGAGAAATTATACAGTAAACATTTGAATTATTCTTTCTTAATAGTTTTCTTATTTTCAGGGTATTAAAATGGTTATTCCATTTCAATGGAATTCCAGGGGTTTTTTTTGTTTGTTTGTTTTTTAACAGAGTCTTGCTCCATCACTCAGGCTGGAGTGCAGTGGCGTGATCTCTGCTCACTGTAACCTCCGTCTCACAGGTTCAAGCAATTCTCCTGGCTCAGCCTCCTGAGTAGCTGGGACTACAGGTGCATGCTGCCATGCCCGGCTAATTTTTTGTTTTGTTTTGTTTTGTTTTGTTTGTATTTTTAGTAGACACAGGGTTTCACTGTGTTGCCCAGGCTGGTCTCAAACTCCTGAGCTCAGGCAATCCGCCCACCTCAGCCTCCCAAAGTACTAGGATTATAGGCATGAGCCACTGTGCCTAGCCTATTCCAGGTAATTATAATCCAGATTATTTCATTGATTACTTGGAGCCATAAAATATGTTGAATTACCATTGATATCTGAAAATGAGTTTTAAAAATTTTATTTTTTAATCAGAAACACTCTTGGCTATGGTTTGAATAAATTCTTTTTCATATTGTATATAAGTTAAATGTATGAAAGCAAGATAAAATGATCTAAGATTCTTTGTAATACCCATGTGGGTTTCAGGCTTTTTTAATTGGAAGTCAATACATGACTAAGTTGAGTGCATAGGAAAGAAATCTTGGTAGAGAGAGCATTACTACTGTAGATGAATTACATATGTTCTAGACAATAAATTTTGCTAAGAGAAGAGATCAAGAAGACAAAAGGACAAAACCAAGAGAAAGAGGTCTCAAAACCAAGAGGGAGGTAGAAATGAAGCTGTCTTTATTCACAAGTGACATAATTGTCTATGTAGAAAACCTGAAAGAGCCAACAAAAAACCTCCTGGTACTAATAAGCAAATATTAAAAGGTTTCAGGATACAAGACTGATATACGGAAGTCTATCACTTTCTTATACATCAGCAATGAGTAAGTGTAATTTGAAATTAACAACACAATACCATTTACATTAGCACCCTAAAAAATAAAATATCTCAACATCTTGATATTGAGGGTTCAGGTAAAGACCACTGCAATAAAGCAAATATTGCAATAAAGCAAGTCACACAAATGTTTTAGTTTCCCAATGCATACAAAAGTTATGTTTACATTATATGTAGTCTATTAAGTATGCAATAGCATTATGTCTAAAAAGCAATATATGTCCCTTAATTTAAAAATACAGTGTTGCTTCCAAATGCTAACAGTCATCTGACACTTCAGTAAGTCATAATCTTTTTGCTTGTGGAGAATCTTGCCTCGAAGTTGATGGTTGTGGACTGATCCAAGTAATGTTTAGAAAAGATTGGGATGGATATGACAATTACTTAAAATGATACAACAATGAAGTTTGCTGCCTTGATTGACTCTTTTACTCACCAAAGATTTCTCTGTAATGTGAGATGCTATTTAATGATATTTTACCCCCCATAGAATTTCCTTAAGAATTGGAGTCAATGCTCTCAAACCTTGCTGTTCCTTTATTAATTATGTTTATGTAATATTCTGAATCCTGTCTTGTAATTTCAACAATGTTCAAAGAATCCTCAGTAGGAATAGATCTCACCTCAAGAAATCACTTTCCTTGTCATCTATAAAAAGCAACTTCTCACCCATTCAAGTTTTATCTTGAGATTACAGCAATTCAGTCACATCTCTAGGCTCCACTCCTAATTCTAGTTCTCTTGTTATTTCTACCACATCTGCAGTTACTTCCTCCATTGAGGTCTTGAACTTCTCAAAGTCATCCATGGTTTGTTGAAATCAATTTCTTCCCAACTCCTGTTTATATTAATATGCTGACGTCTTTCATGAATTATAAATGTTCTTAATGGCATCGAGAACAGTAAATCTTTTCCAGAAGGTTTTCAATTTACTTTTCACACATCCATCAGAGAAATCACTATCTATGCAAACTATAGCTTTATGAAATGTATTTGTTAAATAATAAGACTTGAAAGTCAAAACTGCTTCTTGATCCATGAACTGCAGAATGGATGCTGTGTTAACAAGCATGAAAACAACATTAATCTCCTGTGCATCTCCATCAGAGCTCTTGGGTGACCAGGTGTGTTTTCAATGAATAATAATATTTTGAGAGGAATCTTTTCTTTCTGAGCAGTAGGTCTCAACAGTGGTCTTAAAATATTCAATAAACCATGCAGTAAACAGACATGCTCTCTCATTCAGTCTTGGTTGTTCCATTTATAGGGCACAAGCAAAATAGATTGGGAATGATTGTTAAGAGCCCTAGGATTTTTAAAATGGTAAATGAGCATTGACTTCAACTTAAAGTCACCAATGGCATTAGCCCCTAACAAGAGAGTCAGCCTATGTTTTGAAGCTTTGAAACCAGGCACTTACTTCTGTCTATCTATGAAAGTCTTAGATGACATCTTCTTCCAATATAAGACTATTTTGTCTACATTGAAAATATGTTCTTCTGTGTAGCCACCTTCATCAATTATTTTAGCTAGATCTTCTGGATAACTTGCTGTCACTTCTACATCAGCATTTGAAGCTTCACCCTCCACCATTATGTTATGGAGAGAACTTCTTTCCTTAAACCTCATGAACAAACTTCTGCTTGCTTCACACATTTCCTCTGTAGCTTCCTTACCTCTCTCAATCTTTATAGAATTAAAGAGAGTTCACAATGCAAAGGAAAATTGTGGACAATTGAATCTTTTCCAGAAGAGCCCTTGCTTTTGGCCTACCTTAGCTTCTGACATGCTTTCCTCACCAAACTTAATCATTTCTAGTTTTTGATTTAAAGTGAGAAAGCTTACTACATGGATGATGAAAAAATCTGTACAAAAGTCACCATGATACAAGTTTGCCTATGTAACAAATCTGCACATATACCCCAAACTTAAAAGTTAAAAAAAAAATAAGTGAGAAACATGTGACTCTCCCTTTCACTTGAATTCTTACAGGCCATTGTAGGGTTATTTATTGACCTAATTTTAATATTTTTGTGTTTCAGGGCATAGAGAGGCCAAGACAAGGGAGAGAGACAGGGAAATGGCTGGATGATGGGGCAGTCAGAACACACACAACATTCATTGATTAAGTTAACCATCTCATATGAACAGTTTGTGGCACACCAAAACAATCACAATAGTAACATTAAAGATCACAGATCACAGATAACGAAAACAGACATAATAATAATGAAAAAGTTTGAGATATTGTGAACATTACCAAAACATGACAGAGAGACGTGAAGTGAGCACATGCTGTTGCAAAAATGGCACCAATAGACGTGCTTGATGCAAGATTGGATGAATATTTAACTGTAAAAAATACAGTATCTGTGAAGTGCAATAAAGTGAAACACAATAAAACAAGTTATGCCTTAAATATACCTTAGGTATGCACTTAGGAATAAATCCAACAACATTTTGTACAAGATCTATATGATGAAACATAAAATATCCTGCTGAAAGAAATCAATGAATTAAATAAATGGATATTCCACATTCATTAAGAAAAATATAATATTGTCAAGATGTTCTTCCTGCCTTGATCTATATTCAGTGTAATCCCAGTCAAAATTCCAGCAAATCATTCTGTGAATTTTGGTAAACTATGTCTAAAGTTTATGTGGAGAGACAACAAGAGACTTGCCAACACAATGTTGAAAGAGAACAAAGTTGAAGGACTAGTAATACCCAACTCTAAGACTTACAATAAAGCTATAGTAGTCTTACCATATGACCCAGCAAGTGAGTTTCTTGGTATTTACCCAAAACGTTGAAAACTTACATCCACACAAAAAGCTTCACACAGATATTTATAGCAGCTTTATCCATAATTGCCAAAACTAGGAAGCAAACAAGATACCTTCAGTAGAGTGAAGGAATAAGTAAATGGTGGTACATTTTCATAATAGAATATCATTGAACACTAAAAGAAATGAACCATCAAGCCATTAAAACACATGGAGAAACCCGAAATGCATATTACTGAGTGGAAGAAGCCAGTCTGAAAACCCTAAATATTGTATGATTACAACTACATGACATTCTGGAAAAAGCAAAACTATGGAGGCAGTAAAAAAATCAGTGGTTGTCGGGGAATGTGGGGAAGGAGGGATGAATTAGAGGAGTACTTTTTAGGCCAGTGGAACTATTCTTTATTCTTTATGATATTATATTAATGGATACATGTCATCCTACATCTGTGAAATCCATAAAATGTATACTAGGAGTGAACCCTAATGTAAACTATAGATAAAGACTGATGATGTATTAATGTAAGTTGATCAGTTGTAACAAATGAACCATTCTGATGTGGGATGATGATAGTAGGAGAGACTATGTACGTGTAGGGGCAAGGAGTATATGGGAACTCTGTACCTTTCACTAAATTTCTCTGTGAACTGCTCTAAAATATAACACCTATTAAAACAACAGCAGCAAGAAAGAGAGAGTTTCAAGAAGAAAAGATGGATCATTGCTTCTAAGAATTAATCTGGTAAGGGAAGAATGGTAAGGATTGAGAAATAAAAGAAATGAATCTTTATTTGCATTGAGTCTTTATTTGTATTCAAAGATCATGGAGTAGGTAATACCAAATAACAATAGATGTTACTTGTACAGATTTATGAAATTTTAAATGATGGCTTTCACATTTTGATATGATTTGAATCTTTAATTATGCATGATAGCTTGTGAAAGATATCTGCAAATTAAATACGAATATCTTAGAATAGGGCACCAAACCCATACCACATAATAGAACAATTGCCCAATTATGTTCCTGAGACAGAGTTGTAATTTCTAGAACAGATCAACCTAGGGGCTTTGTCTGAGTCCTGGTGGGGATTGAAACTCTATTTTCCACTGAATTTACCCTTAGGAATACAGATAGTCCCCAACTTATGATGGTTCAATATGCAATTTTTTGACTTTACAATGGTGCAAAAGTGATATGCATTCAGTGTGAACAGTACTTCTGTTATGGTTTTGTGTTAGATTTTTCCCATAATGTAGGGTAATGGAAGTATTCTGAGCATGTTTAAGGTAGGCTAAGCTAATCTATGACATCTGGTAGATTAGGTGTGTTAAATACATCTTTGACTTATGATATCTTCAACTTACAATAGAGCTCAACTCATTGTAAGTCAAGGAGTGTTTGTATTTAAACTATGGCTGCTAGCTTCTCTCTCCTGGGGCAATCACTGTCCTGTGAGGGCCTCAACACTGTAGTGGGTTTGACCTCTAGGAATTCCACCAGGTTCTCATGGTAAAGAGCCAAGAAAGATCACTTTGTGGTTCTGGGAATTTGAGGTGAAAAGTAATCATCGTGAAATATGCTCTGAGTGTTCTCCATAACAAAAGCCTACTTTTCGGATGAAAATAGTCTGCCAAAACCTCTGCCAAAATCACCTGAGGGAAAAGCATTTTCCTGACTCCAACCCAGCCTACCCCCTGCTCCTAGCCTACCCCCTTATCCCCAGCCTTCCTGTGTCACTTAAGGGATGTGAAAAGCTAAGAAACAGTTGTGAAGGACACAGGCCAGGGATACGGGCCCACTAAAAGAACCGAAATGTAATCATAAGATTATAGAAAGCTTCCCCTCTTCAGTATTTTACAACCATACCAACAGGACTCTGTTTAATAACAGTGGGTTATAGCTGAAATAACTGCAAGATGCAGACTCTATCAAAGAATTTCTTAAGAAAAGTCCAAAGAAAATAGAGGAGACAAAAAAACGACACTATAAAAGTTTTAAGCCTCTGGAACGCACAGCCATAGCAAATATTAAATAAAGCCCAACTCCTAGCTGGACTAATATAAATCCTCACACTAAAACATACTCACCTTACTTTCCATTACCTGACACACCTTTTTTTTTTTTTTTTTTTTTTTTTTTTTAAAAGAAACATTACAAGTCATGCTGAAAGGCAGGAAAAAGTACAATCTGAACAGACAAGAAAAACATCAAAAATCTGACTCGAGTATGGCATAGATTTTTGAATATCCTTAACCAAAATGCTTAGGGCAGAAATATTTTTAGATTTTGGAATATTTGCACTATGTTTACCAGTTAAGCATCCCAAATCTGAAAATTAAAGATCTAAAATGCTCCAATGAGCATTTCCTTTGAACATCATATCAGCACTCAAAAGATTTGAATTTTGGGGTATTTTGAATTTTCAGATTTGGAATGCTCAACCTGTACCAGACAGAGAACTTTAAAACAACTATAAATAATACAAAAGGGCTATAATGCAAAAAGTTGACAACGTTCAGAAACACATGGATAAAGCAAGCAGAGGGATAAAACCCTAAGAAATCATCAAAAGGAAATCCTAGAAAGCAGAAACACTAACAGAAATGAAGAATGCCTTTGATGAACTCGTGAACACACCAAGCACAGCTGAGAAAAGAATCAGTGAACTTGAAGATAGAAAAATAAGTTAGAAAAGAACATCCAAATACTGTGAAACAATTTTAAAAGGTATAATGTATAGGTAATTTTAATACCAGAAGGGGAAAAAAAGAAGCTTAAGTGAAGAAATATTTGAAGTAAAAATCGCTGAAACTTTTACAAAATGAATGGCAGACACAGTTTAGAGAACACTAAGCAGGATAAATAACAGCAAATATATAACTTTATATATTATATTTGAGCTGTAAAAAACTGAGGACAAGAAGAAAATCTTGAAAGAAGCCAGAGGGGGCCAGGTACTGTGGCTCACGCCTATAATCCCAGCACTTTGGGAGGTCGAGGCTGGCAGATCACTTGATGCCAGAGTTCAAGACTAGCCTGGCCAACATGGTGAAACCCCATCTCTACTAAAAATACATAAATTAGCCAGGCGTGGTGGTGCATGCCGTAATCTCAGCTACTCGGGAGGCTGAGGCATGAAAATCACTTGAACCCGGGGGCTGGAGGTTGTAATGAGCTATTATCGGGCCATTGTACTCCAACCTAGGCAACAGAGCAATACTCTATTAAAAAAATACAGAAAAAGAAGCCAGAGGGGGGAAATATACCCTTGCTTAGAGAGGAGCAAGGATAAGAATTATAATGCACTTTTTATCAGAAACCATGCAAACAAGAATAGAGTGGAGTGAAATATTTATAAAGTTTTGAAAAAATAAAACCACCGACTTTGAATCCTGTATCCACCAGAATCATTCTTCAAAAGTGAGGGAGACATAAGCACATTCTCAGACAAATAAAAAGGAAAATTACATTGGTCCAGAAACTTGGAACTACATCAATAAAGGAAAAACACTGGAGGAGAAATAAATGAAGGTAAGATAAAATCTTTTATCTTTCTTATCCTTAATTTATCTAAAAGATAATTGTTTAAAGCAATTATAGTAATAAATTACTGAATGATTATAGCATATAAATAAGTGAAATGAATGATAGCAATGTCATTGAAAATGGGAAGAGGAATTGGGAATAATCTCTTACAAGATACTTCCCCTACAAGTGAAATGGTAGAGTACTATTTTATGTTAAACTTAGAGTCATTAAAAATATATATTGCAAACTCTAGGGTAACCGCTGACTTTTTTTTTCAAGAAAAGAGAGGAGATAAAATGGAGCTAAATAAAATTCTCAATTAAATTAGAGAAAGCACAAAATAAAATGAGTGGGAACAAATAACAATAATACAAATAATAGAAGACAGTTACAACATGGTAGATATTAATCTAGCTTCATCAATACTCTCTTTAAATGTAAATGATCTGAAATGCTGCACATTCTCACTTATAAATGGGAGTTAAACTTTGGGTACTCATGGACATAAAGATGGTAACAGTAGACCAGGGACTACTAGATGGGAAACGGCGGATGAGAGTTGTAAGGCTCTTGGGTACTATGCTTAGTACCCAGGTGATGGGATCATTTTTACCCCAAACCTCAGCATCACACAATATACTCAGATAACAAACCTGCACATGCACCCTCTGAATTTAAAATAAAAGTTACCCAAAAAAAGCAAAAATTAAAATAAATAAATAAATATGAATTATCTGAATACACCACTTAAAGGACAGAGATTGTCAGAGTGGATTTTTTTGCAAACACTACCATATGTTTTCTACAGGAAAGCCACTTTAAATATAATGGCACAGATTGGTTAAAACTAAAGAGATGGAGAAAGATATGTCATTACACTAATCAAAAGAATGCTGAAGTCGCTATACTAATTTCAAACTAAGCAGACTTCAGAACAAGAAAACATGTCAGAGATAAAGAAAGGCCTTAAATAATGGTAAAGGGGTTGATTTTCCAATAAGATATAACAATCTTTGATGTGTATACAATTAACAACAGAGTATAAAAATACACGTGGCAAAAATTTATGGAACTGCAAGGAGAAATAGACAATCTACTCTTATAATAGAAGACTTCACCACACCACTTTCAGTAATTGATAAATCAAACAGGCCAGAAAGTAAGGACATAGTTAACTTGAACAGCAGCATCAATCAACTGCATCTAATTGACATTGATAGAATACTTCATCCAACAGCAGCAGAATAAACATTCTTTTCAAGCTTACTTGGAAAATTCACCAAGATAGACCATATTCTGTGTTACAAAACACATCTTAATAAATTTAAAATAACAGAAATCATATAAGGATGCTCTGAGATCACAGTGGAATTAAGCTAGAAATCAATAAAAGAAAGACAGATGGAAAATGCCAATGTATTTGGAAATTAAACAACACACTTTTAAATAACACATAGGTCAAAGAAGTCTTAAGGGCAATAAAAAATATCCTGAACTGAATAAAAATGAAAATAAAATATTAAAAAGGATGGGATACAAAACAAGCAGTGCTTAGAATGACTTTATTGATTTATTGATTTATTTTAAACAGGGTCTCACTCTGTCACCCAGGCTGGAATACAGTGGCATGATCACAGCTCACCATAATCTTGACCTCCCAGGCTCAGATGATCTTCTCACCACAGCTTCCTGAGTAGCTGAGATTACAGGTGCCCACTATCATGCCTGACTATTTTTTGTAATTTTTGTAGAGATGGGATTTTGCCATGTTGCCCAGGCTGGTCTCGCCTGGGCAACAAGTGATCCACTCGCCTCAGCCTCCCAAAGTGCTAGGATTACAGGTGTGAGCCACAGTGCCCGGCCTAGAGTGACATTTATGGCATAAAATGCAAATAATTAGAAAAAAAGAAGGATCCCAAATAAATAATCAAACTTCTGACTTAGGAAAATACTGAAAGAGCAATTTAAGCCTAAAGCAAATAGAATGAAATAATAGAAATTAGGGCATAAATGTTTGAAATGATCAATAACTTTGCTATACCTTTTAGTAATCTAATCAAGAAAAAAAGACAAAAATTAACAATATGAGAAATGAAAGAGGGGTCACAACTACTACTGTTCCTACTGACATTAAAAGAATAATGAAAAAATACTACAAACAACTCTATGCCCACAAATTTGATAACTTAGATTCAATGGACCGTTTTTTTTGAAAGGCAAAAACTAAAGAAGAAAGAGATAAGTTCATTCAAGAAGAAAGAGATAATTTTAATAGTCAAAAGAACACAGAAGGCAACTGAAAGGATTTCCAATGACTAAAGGTGTAACAATTTCAACAATAAAATCACCAGTGTTGAATTATGACCGAACTATAATATATTCAAACTATAATATACTGAACTATAATAATGCTATGTAATATACTCATGAATGTTCATCCATGAGTCTACACTGATATAAGACATTGTTAAATAAATAAATAAGTGGACTAAAAGAGATAAATTTATCATTCAGATAAATTCTAAATAATTTATGTATATTCTCCACCCTAAATGAAGTGAAGCATAACTTTCCATTACTGAAGTATGAGCTGCTCATTGTGACATCTTTCCAAATAATACAGTATGGAAAGAGGGAATGAAGAGAGTAACTTTACAGTGAATAACTCTCATAAATATTCCTTCAGCTAGGTGATCAAGAATAACATCAACAATTATGTCAGCATGTTGATAGTATGTACCCTTTATACAATGTGATGAAAAGGGTAACATACTTCCGTGATTGTTCCCAAAAGACTCATCCTCAGTTTAATCACGAGAAAAACAACAGCCAAATCACAATAGAGAGTCATTCTGCAGAATACCTGATCAGTACTCCTTTAAATGGTGAAGGTCATCAAAACCAAGAAAAGTCAAGAACTGTCATAGCCAAAAGGAGCTTAAAAAGACATGACAACTAAATGTAACATGGTATCTTGGTCCATTTGTGCTGGTGTAACAAAATATTTATTTCACACAGTTCTGGAGGCTAGTAAGTCCAAGATTAAAGCCACCAGCAGGTTGCATGCTGGGCGAAGACTGCTCTCTGCTTCCAAGATGCTGCACTCTCTGGAGGTGAGGAATGCCATGCTCTTAGAAGAGCAAAAGAGCAAAAAGAGCCTAAACTACTTGCCTGCAGCTCTGAAGGCACTAATCCATTCATAAGGGTAAATAATAATGTGTCAATATTTGTTCATTAGTCATAACAAATATACCATACTAATGTAAGATGGTAATAATAGGCGAATGTATGTGTTTATGTGGTTGGGGGGACATGGGAATTCTCTGTAGTATCTCTGCAAGTTTTTTTCGTTTTTTGAGACAGAGTCTTGCCCTGTTGACCCGGCTGGAGTGCAATGGTGCACTCCATCGTGTCCAGCCTGCAATCTTTATCTAAATCTAAAACTGTTCTACAAAAGAAAGTTTATTTTAAAATAATGACTCTTCAATGCTTGGCAATCTTACTTGATGAAAATTATTTTCCTTTGAACATAGTCACATCAAATGTTATTTACTCAAGTTGTCCTATAATAGAATAGGGACTGTATCAGTTTCCTAGGGCTGCCATAACAAAGTAACACAAACTGGGTGACTTAAACACCAGAAATTTATTGTCTCACCGTTCTGGAGGATAGAAGTATGAGATCAAAGTGTTGGCAGGGTTGGTTCTTTCTGAGGGCTGTGAGAAAGAGTCTGTTCCATGCCTCTTGCCTCACTTCTTGTGGTTCGCTGGCAATCTTTGACATTCCTTGGCTTGTAGATTCATCACCCTGATCACTGTTTTCATCTTCATATGGCATTCTCCCATGTGCATGTCAGTCTGTGTCCAAATTTCCTTTTTATAAAGATACCAGTCACATTGGATTAGGCTCTACTCTAATGACCCTCTCTTAACTTGATCACCTGCAAAGACCCAATTCCCAAATAAAGGTCACAGTCACAGGTAATGGGATAAAACTTTCAACATCTTTGGTGGGGAGACATTACTTAATCCGTAACAGACAGTCTTTGAATCCAAAATGTCCATTTGTTCATCTAGAAAGTCACCTCACTCATTGAGTGCCTCATAGGAGAGTGGTAGTGCTTGGATAGTGCTAATATTTTCTAACAACACTGTAACTTATATTTACTGCGAGCGACCTGGAATTAACTATCTGGGCCTTTTATAAAGCCAATCAGATTTCAGGCTTTACTACATTTGCACTGACACCATCATAACTAAATCTATAGATATAACTTTCAACTACTTCTTAAATTGCCAAGAATTTTTAAGCTCAAGTGAGCTTACATTGGACTTGCATATGCATATTTTTCTCTTCTTGTCCCTGTTCTACCTCTTCATCTTCCCCACTTTCAACTATATTTAAAAGACAAAGTGTCCAAATATGTTCATAAAGCACAGAAGTGAACAATCAGGAATAATTCTTTCAAAACCTAGTTCAAAGAAATTCGGTCTTCCCAGCCAAGCCTTTTGGAGACGCTATGTAGCAGCATCTAGGCACATTCTATCGAGTAGATTATGGACTCCTCAACCAACCAGATTCATAAACTCACTTATGTGGACGTTTACCATATTCCCCTCCTGGTCATAAGTATTATAAATAAGTAAAATATGCATGTTAGAGAATATGTTAAATGTTACAAGTGTTTGGGAGAAAAATAGGGCATAGAAATAAATATGAAAGGATGTCAGACTGTGAAATTTTAGATAGAGTATCCAGGAATGGTCTCACTGAGAAGATAACTTTGGAGTAAAGGACAAAACAGAATAAGGAATTCAGATACATAGCTATCTGCAGGGAGACAACTGATGATGTTCCAGGCAGAGGGAACAACTCAAGTGAAAGCACCAAGAAGGGAACATGTGTGGAATGTCTGAGGCCAAGGTAGCTGGAAATAAGAGAGTAAGAGGACCAATGTTAATACATGAAATCAAAGAGATATCAGAGAATCAGATTATTTAGGTGGTTGTTTAACATAATGAGTATTTTGGCTTTTACTCTAAGTAAAATTCATTAAGCTATTTTCAAAAGGAACAATAATGCAATAATAATTAGGTTTTCTGCGTAGAGAATAGATTATGGGAGACTTCTCTCCAGGCAGAGGCAGAGAGACCAGCTAGAAGCTGCAAAAGAAAATGGTGGTTTAGACCACAGTGTCAGCAGTAGGAGTAGGAAGAAGTCATTAATTTGGGATATAATTTCATGCACAACAAAAAGAAGTTGCTGATGCAATGGGTGTGGACTGTGAGAAAGAGAGAGTTTAAAATGACACCAAGATTTATGGAATAATTGAATTGTTATTTAACTGAGATGGAAATGACTGCAAAAGAGCTAAAAATTTATTAGAGAGAGGTAGACATGAGGAGGCAGTTTGAGACATGTTAAATTTGAGATGACTCTTGGATTTCCAAGTGGCTATTTAGGCTCTGGGAGAGTTGAGTCCAGAATAAAGTTTTGATCCATTAGTATA
Organism: Macaca nemestrina; assembly: GCF_043159975.1. Lineage (NCBI taxonomy): Eukaryota > Metazoa > Chordata > Mammalia > Primates > Cercopithecidae > Macaca > Macaca nemestrina. The sequence continues at coordinate 81,613,570 of NC_092126.1, forward strand.
CAGATGACATTTCAAACCATGAGACTAGATGAGATGACCTAGAAAATGTGTAGGCATAAAAGAGAAGTGGTCCAAGGATTGAGCCCTGGATATTTCATTCTTTCTCTGATGTTCTTTCTTTGTATTTTCTGCAGACTCATCTCCACCTTAACTAACCATTAATGGTTGGCATTGCTCTACTGTATGTCAAAACTTAAAATGCTACAGTAATTGAAAGGGCATGGTGTTGGTTTATAAAGATATAAATAATCAAATTAATACGATCAATAACCCATCCACAGACTGATACACACACACACACACACACACACACACATACACATACACAGAGAGAGAGACAAGTGATTTACAACAGTAGTGGTACTATAATATTAGGGATATGGTGGTGTGGTGGTGTTTTTAACAATGTACTGGGAAAACTTACAATGCAAAGAGACAAATGACAGAAGCTTGATCCCTGCTTTACATAATACCCAAACATCAATTCCATATGTATCAAAAATTTAAATGTGCAAAGGAAAATAACAAAGCATCTAAGAGATAATATAGTAATATATAGTCATAATATCTCTACAGGCCAAAAATTTATTAAATGGGAAGCAAAATTATTAACTTTAAGAGAAAGATTGATAAATCAGCTCATGTATAAAAACTGGACATTTCTGTTCATTGAAACATACCATTAAAAAAGTGAAAGGGGGCCAGGTGTGGTGGCTCACGCCTGTAATCCCAACACTTTGGGAGGCCGAGGCGGGCAGATCACCTGAGATCAGGAGTTTGAGACCAGCCTGGTCAACATCCGAAACCCCATCTCTACTAAAAATACAAAACTTACCCAGGCATGGTGGTGCATGCTTGTAGTCCCAGCTACACAGAAGGCTGAGGCAGGAGAATTGCTTGAACCCAACAGGCAGAAATTTCGGCCAGCTGAAATTGTGCCACCGCGCTCCAGCCTGGGAGACAGAGCGAGGCTCTGTCTCAGAAAAATAAATAAATATATAAAAATAAAAAAGTGAAAAGGCAAAAATACTAAGAGGGAAAACATACTTTCAACACATATTGCCAGCAAAGAACTTGTTTCCTGATTATATAAAGAACTCCATATGTGAATAGCAAGGAGGCAGACAACCCAATAGAAAAAAGGACAAGACAACTGAAAAGGCACTAAACACACAGACACACACACACACACACATACACACACACATACACATACACACACACACACACAGAATGATAGACAAATATGGAGTAAAGACACAGAATATAGGAAAAGATATTCAACCTCATTAGTAATGAGGAAACTGCCAGTGAAAACCGCCTATACAAAAAGCCTAAATTTTAAAATACCACTAATCAATATTAGGGAGATCAGGTTGTATACTGCTACACCACTTTGGAAAAAATGTGTCTACTAAAGCTGAAAATACACGTAGGTTATGACCTTGTAATTCTACTCTTTAATATATACCTAAGATAATGCGAAATATTTATATTAGGAGATACGCATAAAAATGTTCATAGCAGTGTTTCTTACCATAGTCAAAACTAAAAACTACTCAATGTCTTTAATAGTAGAATTTTTAAACATGGGGAATATCCATGAGTGCATGGAATAATGTTGAGTGCAAGAAGCCATATATATGTGTGTGTGTGCGCACGCGCGCACGCGTGCATCTGTTTATGTGTGTGTGTGTATATGTATATGTATAGTAAGACTCAATTTAAATCTAGTTCAAAAACAGGACAAAATGAAATGTTTAACAATGCCAGCTTAGATGGTATAAACAAAAGCAATTGCCTACCATTCACAGTAATGGTAACTTTGAGAGGCCATGATTGAGAGGGAACACAAAGGGCACTGACAATATTTTATTTGCTAGTCTTGAGGGTTACACAGGTGTTTGCTTTCTGACAAACATTTGCACTTTCCTAAAAGTAAAAAAAGGATTGAATTCAAGAACTGAAAGATAAGATAAAGCAAATCAACTACTGATTTTTGGATTTGCTTTTGTGCTTAAGGAAACTTTAGAAAATGGTAGAGCACTATAACAGAAACAAAAGAGGGACAAAGCAGTAAAATTATTTTAGACCAAGGAAAAGGATTAGGGAGAACAAAAAGTTTTCATCTCACTTGACAATCTGATTGACTGATATTCTGATTGAGTTTGGGACCATTCATGAGAGAAGGGTAAAAGGATTCTGTGATCAATTATTAATATCTGTTAGTAGATATTTTTCATACTTGTCCTAGGTTGCTGAGTTCTTAGTAAACAGATTAGCTCCAAATCCCGAAGAAAAGTGAGTTTGGGCAGGGAATGGTTCAATTAAGCCTGGGCTTAAAAAGAAGCCCCACATGCTGGGATATAAATTTAGCCTGCATTTTACCTTCTGAATTAAAATAGGGCGTGTGTATTGTGAGTGTTGGGGGTGTGCTGTTGGTGAAATGGAGTGGATTGTGAGGTAGAGAATGATTTCTCAGAAATAGGAAATCATTAAGTATTTACCCAGACAAGAAGACAGGTAATATAAAATTGACATGAAGCACAAAGATTTTTCTCAGCACAGTCTTTTTATATTTGCATTTTATAAGTGCTATTGATTTAAGATTCATTGGGAAAAAAATGTGAAAATATTGAAAATGACACCAACTTGGAACCAAAAGCCTTGGTTTCTAATTTCAGTTATGTCACTAAATGTGTGAATTTGTGCAAATCACTTTTCTTCTCTGGACCTCTCCTTCTTTACCTGTCAAGTTAGCAATTAGGAGAAGCTGGCCTCTGCATTTCCTTCTAGCTCTAATAGACTATAATTCTGTGATGGAGACAGTTTAATTAGGTGGAAAAACCGTGTGCATCAGTGTCAGACCTTTGTGACTAAGCTTCTCTGAGCCCCATTTTCTCATCTGTAAAATAGGAGTGATCATATCTACATCATTTGGTTGTGAAAGTCAAAAAGAAATGAAATTGTCAAGAGCTCAGCCTAGCATCTGGAACTTATTGAGCTTCCCAAAATGGTAAATTGTAATTAGGGCTAAAATATAATTTGCATGAAGCAAACCTATTTCGAGTCCAAGAATTTTCCTTTTTTTTCTGATCTCGAAACAATCAGTGTCTTGGTCAACTATTTTGTAATCCATTATCTCTTCCATTTTGGGCATCTCTTTTATTTTTAAAATATTGCCTAAATATAACATTACTAGAAAAGATAATAGTGGCCATTTACCTGTCACCAACTATGTGCTAGGCACTGGGCTGGGTAATTGCATATAATCCTCATAGCACCAATGTGAGGTAGATATTTCCCTTGCTTCAAAGTTAGGGCCAGTCATATTTTATTAAATATTCTCATAGCACCAAGCACAGCATCTTAAACAAAGTAGACTCTCATTACACATATTTTTGATTGACTGAAATGTGGCAGTGAGTCCCCTCCCTCTCTCTCTAATGTTTGTAGTTATTTGATTTATAAGAAATCTCTGTCCCTGGCTGTGGTCAGCTATTGAATTTATGTGTGACAAGAAAACCATAGAGTTTGGCAACTCTGCAGTGATAGGTGATGTGTGAATCATTTGGGGGAAGAATAAACAGTTTAAATTCAGACTTTGAGTACCTGGGTCCTATGGTTAGTTAATCATGTCTATGGAATGCATGACTGAGCAGACAGGTTCAAAGATAGGGGACTTGAAACCACTCCATTGTGTGTTTCTAGATATCATCTTGTTGCCCATTGGTAATATTTTCTATAGTCACTTCTCAAATGTATGAGACGAATACAGTCTAGGGTTTGTTCATCTTAAAAGAAATTCTATAATGTAGGAAGCAGGGTTCAAACTGGAAGGCCCAGGACACTGTGACCTGTCAAGAGGTTAGAATATTCCCCCAATAAGTCACATCTGTCTGATGTGATACAACCAGAAAACTGCGTGGGTTGGCACACAATGAGAGACTCCTGGGGACACGTCCTTAAAAGTAGCTCCAAGGCAGAAATTAAAAATGGTTCTGGAAGCTTTTGAGCAACTGAGCTAGCAGGACCAGAGCTGGCAGACATCACAACAGGCCATCATTCCAGCTGCTGCTCCCAACGAGCACCCCCAGTGTCCGGCCCAGGCGGTTCCTCCTCAAGTAACTAATCTTGGCCTCCTTAAGTTACCCCAGGTTCCCAGTGGATGTTTTTCTTCACTTCCCTATGAAATCACTTGAGTCTAGATGCTGGGGGGGGCGGGGAAGTAGTATGGTAGGCACTGAACAATTCCAGCTTCACCAGTGGGAGAAATGGCCCTGTAAATCCTTTCAAAAGGCGCCCACCAAGTCCTTCAGAAGGAAGGGGCAGCCAGTGACATGAATACGATTATTGTAGTAGAGCAAAATGTGTGACTCGCCAGAATTCTGTTAAACCCAGCAAAAGGGAATGCCACAGTTAACCTATATCCCTGGGGAGCACTAAACCTGAAGCAGACTTATTAATTAGGTCTTCTGAGGGGCACAGAAAATGGGGAGGGGGCCTTTTAAGTCACAGAGACAGACAGAGCTCCATTCTAACCAATTCCTTTCCATGGGGGCAAGTCCTGTATCTTTTTTTTTTTTTTTCAAACCAAACAGTTTGAGTTACATGTTCACAAGGTCCCTGTTGTGCCAAAGAGCATTTTCAATTCAAGTAGAACAGAAACAACGTTTGTAAAATGAATCAGTAGGTGGAGCTCTTTCTTTTTATTTATTTTTCAATCCAGGGTCCCATTATTATTGAGGGACACAGAGCTTCAAAATGAAAAAAAAATAGGCATTTTAAAAATGAAAACACATATACAACGTGCTTTCCTAATTGAAACGCTATATTGCGAAATCATTACTGTCACAGAACATTTGTGTTGCATGCGAATGCTGAAGCAAAGAAAATATATAAACCTAAATTGACTTTAGCAATTTGAAAGTGATAGTGGACATCTGTGTTCAATAAGTTTTTGCTGGTAACTGGTGTTTAATATTTCATGTCAAATCAAGAAGAGTGATAGAAGGTTTCTGAACACAGAGATGGCTGGCATTTTTGCAGCACAGCCTGCCCTTTGTCATACTCACCATAAAGAAACCTGCTGTAGGTGAGGGTTGAAACTGCACCAGAGTGACTCCTTTTTTGGAACTTATATAAACTTCAGAATATACTGTCTCTATTTTCTTTTAGAAAGATGTCTATAAGAAAAACAGGTTAAAGGACTTCCAAAGCTCATTATTTATTTAAGGGAAAAAAAGGGGGGGTGTGTGTTTTGGGGATAGGGAGCTTTTGGAAGAAATTACAGCAGAATAAATCATCTAGAACAAATCTTACCTTTGTGTTTTCGTCAATCCTGATTCCTTTCTAGTCAGTGTGCACTGATGTTAAGGAACTTGGTTGCCAATAGAAACATGCCTTCCTAAGTCTCACAATGAGGGCAAGATTGGATTTTAATGTTTATGTAGTTGGGCAGGGTAATGGTGGAGAATGGAGAGTAGGGAGGAAGAACTTTTTAAATCACTTTATAATTTCTTTTTCCACATCCCGTTAAATAGGCAATCTTGACTCTAAATAGAACAGTTTGTCTTCGTAACAAATGTGATGAAAGGAATAACTGTGGGGAGGGGGACAGCATTATTCTTTGAGCTGGCCACAGGATTAGCACTTAGTCCTGAAAAGGGTCATGTTGACCTGATTGTCATGTTAAGTCATGCTGACCTTAACATCTTCCATTTAGTTCTCTAACACAGAGGCTGGACCCTTGAATCTGCTTTGAGTGTAATAAAGGTAAAATAAGAAGACCCATAGACTTTGAGGTACTATAGCTATCAAGAAACAGTTTATGTTTATGTTGATATGAAGAAGCGTATATCTGAGCAAAGCAGGCCCCCCTTCCCTTCTCTGATGGTAGGGACCAAGAATATGGTCCTAGAATGACCGGAAGAGGATAAACAGGTACATGTTCTTTTTATCCTAAAGTGATTTTTTTTTCTAGTGAGAGAAAAGCAAGTTGCTGAAAATATCAAAAAAAACTGAAATGATTTGCCTGCGTGCTTAAAGTCATCTAACTTAGGTTCAAAAATAGAAAGAAATAGCAAGTTGTGTATTTTATTTTTTAGAGATGGGTCCTCACTGTCTTCCAGCTGGACATGAGCACCTGGGCTCAAGTGATTCTTCTGCCTCAGCCTCCTGAGTAGCTGGCACATGCCACTGCACCAGGTTGATTTCAGCAACTGTTACAGTTTGGATATGTGTACCTGCCCAAATATCATGTTGAATTGTAATCTCCAGTGTTGGAGATGGGTCCTGGTGGGAAATGATTAGATCATAAGGGTGGTTTTCTCATGCATGGTTTAGTACTATCTCCTTGGTGCTGTTCTCATGATAGCGAGTGAGTTCTCATCAGATCTGATTGTTTAAAAGTATGTGGCACCTCCTTGCTCACTCTCTCTCTCTTGCTCCTGCTCTCACCATATGATGTGTTAGCTCCTGCTTCATCTTCCACCATGACTGTAAGCTTCCTGAGGCCTCCCTAGTAGCTCAGCAGATGCCAGCATCATGCTTACTGTAGAGACTGCAGAGACTTCAGCCAATTAGACATCCCAGTTTCAGGCATTTCTTTATAACAAAGAAAGAATGGACTAGTACAGCAACATAGGAGGAAACAGAGTAGATAAAAAGGGTAAGAATATGCTTAGTGATGTGATAGAGTCTAATAGCACACCAAGCTAATTTTGCACTCCAAAATATATATCTACAGGCAAATATTAGGACATAATAAATCACACTGACAAGTTTTAAAGAAATTCTTTCTTTGTTTCAAAATAGCATTAGCCAATAATATGACATCTTGTACTATGATTTATGCTTTGCAAAATTGTAATGATTTTGTCACTTGATCATCATAATATCCCTATGAATGAGTATCAAGGAAGTGCACATATCTTCCTTGTTGAGACATAGGGAAAGATGTAGTTTAGACATGAATTGTGCCTAAGATAACAGGGAATCTTTGTGGGTATATTTGTCCAAAAAACCAAACAGCATGGCCATGGCTGGAGCCAGGGGCCTCATGGCCACAGTTGAATAACCTGTCTCATTTCTCTTAGAGCAGGAAGCTACTGTTGTCCACCAGACTTGGGCATTCAATGTGCAGCATGCAAGGGACCAAACTGATCCCCCTGGCAGATGTTAAATCAATAGAAAAATGCAGATAACACACATGAGAAAGTGTAGCCTTCTCTTTCTACAGCTGCCAGGGTGATCTGCCTTGGGGCTTAGTCTGTTTCCCATATATTCCTTAAGTAAAATCCCAGCTATTGTGGCTAGTTAAAAGGGTGAAAGAAAAAAGATGTCATCACTCAAATGTTTCCCATGTAGGGTATGTTTATTAGTCATCAGTCTTATATATCACCATTCACTGGAAAGGTCCACATTTACAGTTACCATCAGCCCCTTCATTTTCTCTAGTCTGCAACTAAGCCTGCACCATTTAATGCCCCCATAAGCATTCATTTGTGAGCCATTGTAGCTCCTTGCCAAGTCGTTGTGGCACTGAAGTTAGGGGTATAAACAGAACATTATAGTACAACTAGAGAAAATGATTTTTCCAGTGACATATCAAAATGCCCCTTCTGCCTCTTTATCTTCAAAGAGAATCCAATGCCTTACTGTACCATCATTCAGAAAACTGATTCTCATTTTATTAGGAGCCCACTTTAGCTACCTAACTGCAAATTAGCATCATCTGCTGCATGTAAAAAAGATCTGCTTCTCAGCTGTTAGTTACTGTTACTTATTTTATTAATAATCGTTTGTGTTCTTTTCAACTTTAGACATTAACTGTCTTTTAAATCAAAATGAAATGTGTACTTGGCAACTTCTGACTCAAGCGTTTGGTTCCCCATAAATCCTGGAAATGACACAATGTGCACTTTGCCTCTGGCGTACCTCTTCAGAAACCAGAGTTATGCAAAGAGAGACACTTAAGAACTAGGGAGCCCTATCTCGCAAAGCCTCCTCAAGTTCTGGGAAGCAGTGGCATGTTGAAAATGACAGGAACAGAGCTCTTAATCACATGGAATTAAGAGTATGTGTGTGTGTACGCATGCGTGTGTGTGCCTGCGTGTAGGTGTGTGGTGAAGTAGGCCAAACAAAGAACCGAGTAAAACTTCCTAATAATCTTAAAAAATAATTTCCTGGAATCCAACATTCTTCACATTTGTGTATACTTTCAGGATAATGCATGATTTTTTATTCTGATTTTAATAGAATCATGTTTCTCACGCTCGTCGTCTTACTCAAACTTTGTAATTTATGCAGTTATGCATTTCTCTTCTCTAAAATGCTCTCTGAGTCAATTTAAAAACAAAATTATTTTAAATTTCACTTTTTCTGACTCCCACTCTTTATTCCCACCATAGATACAGAGAAAGTGGGCACACTATTAATTAGCCATTGCACGTGTCAGAGTTCCTTCCCATTAGATTCTCTTAATGATCCCTCTGGATAGACAGGAAAGGTGTCATACCCTAATTTATAGAAAACAAAACTTGGGCATAAAATTAAGATTTGCTCGTTGCTGGAGCTGTCCATGAGCATTAGGAGTCAGGAATCCAAATTCCTTATAAAATCTGTAATGATAATCAAAGCTACTATACATCAAACAGTGTATCAGGAACTGTCCTCAGTGCTTGCATTCCTTATCTCTTTGAATCCTCAAAAAACAGCCTACAGTAGATATTAGAACTCTCATGTGAAATACGAAAAAGTAGCTTTCAAAAGATCACAAAGCTAGAAAGCAGGAAAACCAGGAAACAAACCTGTCAACCCAATTCCCAAACTTTTGGCATAACCACTTTGCTTTCTAGTCTCCTATACTTTCAGTCTGTAATGCTAATGTATTAATTGTACTAGTCATTAGTAATAACATTGCTGACTTTTTCTTGAGGAGTAGGTATTTTTTATTTTCTGAGATTCTTATAAATATTACTTTGGAGAAATAAGAGCTGATTGTCACTCACAAAGAGCAGAGTCTGGCCATATCACATAGTGAGAGCAGAAAGACAAGGTCATGTAAGAACCAGGTTGTAAAATGAGATCAATCAGTACATAATATCTGGTTTAGTGGGACTGTTTGTTGTGTATTCTGTTCCCCACTAAAAACAATACAGTGAAGTACAGATTCTAATAATGAGAGAATAGACTGATGACTGTCTGATGTGTGTTAAATGCTGCTTGTCATGATGACATTATCTACCATCTGCCCTTCACATGGTGAAAGACTAGGGGACTAAGGGTGAGATGGAAGACAGATCCCAAGCTGGGTAAAGACTCTTTTAACTCTTCATCACCATGAATCCTGTCAAAACACCCATCTCATTGTCATTACCTTAAACGAACCTGTTTACTTTTCATTTAATCTGTCAGTGGAGTTTGACTTTTCTTTTCCGGATCTGATTCCACATCTACAAACTACTGTTCACAGGTGTGATTCCCCAAGCATCCTTCTTCTACATAGGGAGAAATAGGATATTATCTTGTTTCTTCACAGCCGATATAAAGAGCACAGCTACAAAGAAGGCCAAACACCCTTCAAAAACTGCTTTGCTATTCCCTTTGTTACTTATTTTGACATAAAATAATTTTTAAAATTGTGTTAATTCAAATGTGAAGCTTTAGGTCCGAAGCCAATGCACCTCTAAAGGGTAAAGATGACTTTCTCATTACCAGGGCAATAGGTCTGAGAAAGTAGCAACAAAATTCTAATAATTTTTCAATATAAATTTTTGACAGAATTTCTAAAAGAAAAATTTTGGAAACAGAAAAATCTAACGACATAACTGCAGGAATGAGTAACTGTCTCATGGTTTTAGAAACATATCATGATATATTAGCATTTCATGTTGTATTATGTATGCATATCTTTCTCAGTAAGCTGAAAGCTGTTTAAACAAATCAACTTTATTGAAGTATAATCTATACATGATAAAATGTTCCTATGTAACCATCACTGCAAATATATATGGTTATCCCTCTATATCTGGTGAACGTCTGAAGAACAGAACGTTCTTCAGATACCAAAATCCTCGGATGCTCAATTCCCTTAGCCAAAATGGTGTAGCATTTCTGTATAAACTACACACATCTTCTCATACACATTAAATCATCTCTAGATTATTTATTATGCCCAACGCAATACAAATGCTATGTAAATGGTTGTTATGCTGTATTTTTATTTCTATTCTTTTACTGTTGTGTTGTTATTTAATTTTTCAATATGTGGTTGGTTGAATCTGTGGATGCAAAACCTACAGAGGGTTGACCGTATCTATAGACCCTTGTAACTACCACCAAAGTGAAGATTTAGAACATTTCTATTACCCCAGAATATTTCCTGTGCTCTTCCCAGTAATCTCCACCCTATTCTCAACCACTAGTGTGATTTCTATCACTATGCATTAGAATTTCATATAAAATGAATATATAGTATGAAGTCTTTGTTTCTGGTATGATTTGCTCAGCATAATGTTTTTCAAAGCTACCCATATTGTTGCATATCAGGAATTTATTCGTTATCATTGCATAGTATTTATTTGTATGGCTTTCCATGATTACCTGTTGAATACTTCGTTTCCAATTATAGAATGAAGTTGCTATGAAAGAACTTTGTATGGACATGTATGTGTTTTTTCTTTTTTGTCCAGTTTTAAAATTATTTTTATATTTTTCTTTGTTTTTAAGTTTCGTGGCTACATAGTAGATATATGTATTTATGCGCTACATGAGATGTTTTGATACAGGCAAGTGATGTGAAATAAGCACATCATGGAGAATGGGGTATCCATCCCTCAAGCACTTATCCTTTGAGTTACAGACAATCCAATTACACTCTTTATTTTAAAATGTACAATTCAGTTATTAGTTACTATAATCACCCTGATGCACTACCAAATTGTGTATTTTATTTATTCCTTCTATCTTTTTTGTAACCGTTAAGCATCCCCACCTCTTCCCCAGCCCCCCAATACCCTTCCCAGTATTTTTTTCTTTTAGGTAAATTTCTAGAGGTGGAAGTGCTGAGTCATGTGGTAGGTGTATATTTAACTTTATATGAAACTATACAAATGTTTTACAAAGGGATGTACAATTTTACATTCCCATAGTTCTCCACATCCGCATCCTTGCCACTACGTGTGGTATGCAGCCTTCTCGTATGGGCTTCCTTTACTGAGTAATATGCTCTTAAATTTCTTCCATGTATTTTTATGAATTGCTAGCTCATTTCTTTGGGGCACTGAATATTTATTGTCTGGATGTATCACAATTTATTTATTGACTTATCTACTGAAAGTGGTCTTGGTTGTTTCCAAGTGTTGGTAATCATCAGTAAAGCTGCTAAAAACATGTGTGTGAAGATTTTTGTGTAGATAACATGTTTTCAACTTGTTTGGGTAAATAACAAGGACTGTAATTACTGGATTTTAAGGTAAGAGTATTTTTAGTTTTGTAATTTGAGCTGTTTCAGTGGTGTGTAATGGTATCTCATGCAGTTTAAATTTGCATTTACGTGAGAACTAATGCATTTGAACATTTCTTCATGACTTAATCACCATTTATATACCTTTGGTAAAACTTTCAAGTCTTTTACTCACTCTTACTGGATTTGTATTTTTTACTATTATATTGTAAAATACATATTATTCTCAGATGTATGTACAGTGAAGATTTTCTGCCAGCCTCTGTCTTGCCTATTCATTTTCTTCATGGAGACTTTTGAATATTAAAACATTTTAAATTTTAATGAAGTCAGATTTATCAACTTTTTATGTTTGTGCTTTTGTATTCTAGAAATCTTTGCCTTTTCCAAGGTTACAAAGATTTTCTCTTATGCTTTTTTTAAAGACATTTTTATGGCATTGGCTTTTATATTTAAATCTATTGTCCATTTTGAGATAATTTTTATATGTGGCTGAGTTAAAGACCGAAGTTAATTTTTGTTTTCCATTTGGATATCCAGTTTTCTGACATCATTTGTTGAAAAGTCCAACCTTTCTCCATTGAATTACTGTGACACCTTTGTCAAAAATCAGTTGACTATGTATGCGTCAGTCTATTTTTAGAATCTCCGTTTTGTTCTATTTAACTTATTGTCTATTCTTATGCCAATACCACAGTCTTGTTTAAGATAACTTTATAATAAGTAAATCTTAAATTCAGTTACTGTAAGTTCTCCAACATTGCTGCTCTTTTATAACATTCTGTTGGTATTTCCAGATAGAGCTTTTGACTTTTCATATGAATTTTAGAAAAACAGAAGAAAAACTTTTGTTTTTCTGAAAAGCCCCTGGGATTTTGATGTATATTGAATTCAATCCACACTTTAATTTCAACAACATTGAGTCTTTCAACAATCTATGAATATAATGTAATTGCTCCATTCATTTAGGTCTTTCTTTTAAAAATTTTTTATGTATTTTAGAATATAGCTTTTACCCATATTTTTAATAGACTTTATTTTTTAGAGCAGTTTAGATTCACAACAAAATACAGCACAGTTTTCCCACATAACCCCAACCTCCACAAACACATAGCCTCCTCTTTTATCAACATTCACCACCATAGTAGTTCATTTGATACAACTGATTAATCTACATTAATACATCATTATAATTGGAAGTCCACAGTTTACATTAGGGTGTATTCTTGGTGTTTTACATTCAGTGAGTTTGAACAAATGTATAGTGACATGTATCCACCATTACAGTGTACAAAATAGATCCACTGCCCTAAAAATACCCTCTGGTCCACCTATTTATCCCTCCTTCCAGTCTCATTTCTGGTAATCACTAATTTAGCTTTGCCTTTTTCAGAATGTCATATAGTTGTAATTACGTGGTATGTGGCCTTTTCACATTGGCTTCCTTTACTGAGTAATATGCTTTTAAATTTCTTCCATGTATTTTTATGAATTGCTAGCTCATTTCTTTTGGGCACTGAATATTTGTTGTCTGGATGTACCACAATTTATTTATTGACTTATCTGCTGAAAGTGATCTTGGTTGTTTCCAAGTGTTGGCAATTATCAGTAAAGCTGCTAAAAATATCTGCGTGAACTTTTTTGTGTAGATAATGTTTTCAACTTGTTTGAGTAAATAACAAGGACTATAATTACTGGATTTTAAGGTAAGAGTATTTTTAGTTTTGTAAGAAATCACTAAACTATCTTCCAAAGTGGCTGTACCACTTTGCAATGAATTTCTGCCAGTGATGAGCAGGAGTTCCTGCTGTTCCACATCCCTGTTAGCATTTGGTATTGTTCGTGTTCTAGATTCAAGCCATTCTACTAGTATGAGGTGGTATATCACTGCTGTTTAATTTGCATTTCTCTGTTAACATATTATGTGGAGCATCTTTTTATATGCTCGTTTTTCACATATATGTCCTCTTGGGTTAGGTGTCTGTAAGTCTTTGGCCCATTTTTGAACTGGGTTATTGTTGAGTTTGAAAAGTTCTTTGTATATTTTGGATACTAGTCCTTTACCAAACTTGCCTTTTGCAAATATTTTCTCCCAGTCTGTGGCTTTTCTTTTCATTCTCTTAACTTTTATGAAGTAAAATTTTTTTATTTTAATGACATTCAGCTTATCAATCCTTTCTTTTATAGACTGTCTTTGGTTTTATATCTAAGTAGCGATCACCTACCCTAGCCTATCTAGAATTTTCTTCTGTTATCTACTAGAAGTTTTATCACTTTGTGTTTTACTTTTAGGTCTGTGATTCATTTCAAGTTACTTTTCATAAAGGGTGTAAGGTCTGTGTCCAGCTTAATTTACTGCATGTGGATGTCTGTTTATTTCAACATAATTTTTAAGCCTATCTTTTCTCAATTGTATGGCCTTTAATTCTTCATCAAAGGTCATTTGACTATATTTATAGTATGTGGGTCTATTTCTGGGCTCTCCATTATGTTCCACTAATCTGTTTTTCTATTATTTTAATAATATAATACTGTCTTGATTACTATGGTTTTATAGCAGGTAGCATCAATCCTTCAACTTTGTTCTCCTTTCACATTGTGTTGGCTCTTCTGGGTCTTTTGCTTCTCCATCTAAACTTAAGACTCAGTTGGTCAATATCCATAGAATGACTTGCTGGGATTTAGATTGGGTTTGCACTGAGCCTGTATGTCAAATTGGAAAAAACTGTCATATTGACAATGTCATTTTTCTGTTTATAACCATGGAATATCTCCATTAATTTGGTTCTTTGCTTTCTTTCATCAGAGTTTTCTAGTTTTACTCATGTAGAACTTGTACACACTTTGTTAGATTTATACCTGAGTGTTTTATTTTTTAGAGTGCTAATGTAAACGGTATTGCATTTTTGGTTTCAGATTCCACTTGTTTATTGCTGAGATATAGAAAAGTGATGGACTTGGCAGGATGCAGTGGCTCACACCTGTAATCCTAGCACTTTGGGAGGCCAAGGTGGGTGGATTGCTTGCACTCAGGAATTTGAGACCTATCTGGGCAACATGCTGAAACCCCATCTCTACAAAAAACACAAAAATTAGCCAAGTCTGGTGGCACGTACCTGTAGTCCCAACTACTCAGGAGGCTGAGTGGGAAAATGGCTTGAGCCTAGGAGGCGGAGGTCTCAGTGAGCCGAGACCACACCACTGCACTCTGGCGTGGGTGACAGAAGAGCCAGGCCTTAGGAAAAAATAAAAATAAAAAAGAAAGGAAGAAGGAAAGAAGAAATGAAAGAAAGAAAGAAAGAAAGAAAGAAAGAAAGAAAGAAAGAAAGAAAGAAAGAAAGAAAGATGATAGACTTTTGTAAATTAATCTTTCCTGCAGCCTTAATGTAATTGCTTATTATTTCTGTGAACCTTTTTATTGGTGAAGTCTCAAATTTTCTACATAGACAATCATGTCACCAAAGACAGTTTGGTTTCTTCCCTTCCAATCTGTATACCTTTCATTTCTTTTTCTTGCCTTGTTGCATTCCATTGTTATGTTGAAAAGCTGTAGTGAAAGAAGATATTTTTTCCTTGTTCTTCATCTTAGTGGGAAAGTTTTGAGTTTTTCATCATTAAATATAATGTTAGCTGTATATTTTTGTAGACATTTTTAATCAAATTGAAGAAATACTTTATCCATATTTTATTAAATTTACTCTTAAACTGTACTAGTCAGGGTTCTCTAGAGGGACAGAACGAATACGATAGATGTATATATGAAGGGGAGTTTATTAGGAGAATTGACTCACATGATCACAAGCTGAAGTTCCACAATAGGCTGCCTGCAAACTGAGGAGCCAGGAAGCCAGAACAAGTCCCAAAACCTCAAAAGTAGGAAAGCCGATAGTGCAGCCTTCAGTCCGTAGCCAAAGGCCTGAGAGTCCCTGACAAATCGCTGGTCTAAGTCCAACAGTCCAAAAGCTGAAGAACTTGGAGTTTGTTGTTCAAGGGCAGGAACCACCCAGTATGGGAGAAAGATGGAGTCCAGAAGACTTAACCAGTCTTGTCTTTCCACATTCTTCTGCCTGCCTTTATTCTGCCCACACTGGCAGCTGATTAGATGGTGCCCACCCAGACTGAGGACTGCCTTTCTCAGTCCACTGACTCAAATGTTAATCTCCTTTGGCAACACCCTCACAGACACACCCAGGATCAATACTTTGCATCCTTCAACCCAATCAAGTTAACACTCAATATTAACCATCATATAAGTACTTTATGTTTTTGATGCTATTGTAAGCGTTATTTAATTTCAATTTTTATTTGTTTTTGCAAGTATGTAGAAATGAAATTAATTGTATAATTATTCTTAAATTCTGAGTATTGCTAAACTCTCTTACTAGTTCAAGTAACCCTAGCAAGTAATTTTGTGATTCTTTACAAATTTCTAGTTTTCAAATATTCCAATAAAAAGGTTTATTTTCAGTCTTAGTGTCTTTTATTTCTTCTCCTTGCCTTACTTCAGTGGCTGGGGCTTTTAGTACAATATTGTATAGATAGTGATTTTTTCCAATCTTAGGTAGAATGATATTTGTCTTTCATCCATACATATAATGATAGATGTAGATTTGTCTTACATGCTTTTTATTGGGCTGAGAAAGTTCCCATTTCCTCTTATGTGTGGTGCTTTTAATTATGAATGGCTGTGGAATTTTGTCAAAAGCTTTTTCTGTATCTATTATGATAATCATTAGGGTTTTCTCTTCTGTTGATATGATAAATTGCAATGATTGCTTTTCAAATGGCAAATCATGCTTGAATCACCAAGATAAACCCTAACAGTATATATTATCTATTTTTAAAGTGTTAAACTTGATTGGCTAAAATTTTGTTAAACTTATTTTATTTTATTTTTTTGAGATGGAATTTTGCTCCTCCTCCAGGCTGGAGTGCAGTGGCATGATCTCGGCTCACTGCAACCTCTGCCTCATGGGTTCAAGTGATTCTCCTGCCTCAGCCTCCGGAGTAGCTGGGATTACAGGCGTGTACCACCACACCCAGGTAATATTTGTATTTTTAGTAGAGATGGGGTTTCACCATGTTGGTAAGGCTTGTTTCGAACTCCTGACCTCAGGTAATCTGCCTGCCTCAGCCTCCCAAAGTGCTCGGATTACAAGTGTGAGCCATTGTGCCCGGCTTGTTAAACATTTTAATGTTAATGTTTATGAAAGTTTCTGGTGTGTCATTTTCTCAAATGGAATAAATTTACTAGTGAAACTATCTGGTTTGGGAGTTTATTTGTTAGAAGGTTTTTAATTACAAATTCAATTTCTTTTTTTTTTTTTTTTTTTTTTTTTTTTTGAGACGGAGTCTTGCTCTGTAGCCCGGGCTGGAGTGCAGTGGCCGGATCTCAGCTCACTGCAAGCTCTGCCTCCCGGGTTTACGCCATTCTCCTGCCTCAGCCTTCGGAGTAGCTGGGACTACAGGCGCCCGCCACCTCTCCCGGCTAGTTTTTTGTATTTTTAGTAGAGACGGGGTTTCACGGTGTTAGCCAGGATGGTCTCGATCTCCTGACCTCGTGATCCGCCCGTCTCAGCCTCCCAAAGTGCTGGGATTACAGGCTTGAGCCACCGCGCCCGGCCTCAATTTCTTTAATAGATACATACCTATTCAAATTTTCTATTTCTTTTTTGGTTGATTTTGGCAATTAAAAAGTAGTTTATCTATTTCTTTGAGGAGGTTAAAATTAATACCATAAAGGTGCTTATAATATTCTCTTCTTACTCTTTAGTAACTGTAATGATGTCACATTTTCCAGTTCTTATGTTAGTAATCTGGGTCTCCTCTTCCTTATTCTTTGATTTTGCTAGCTAAAGATTTATCATTTCTTTAAAGTATTTATCAAGATTTCAAACACCCTATTCTTGCTTTAACTACTACTTTTTTTATTTTTTGATTTTTGTCCTCATCTATATTATTTCCTGTCTTCTGCTTACATTTATTTTGTAATTTATATTTTTTAAATGAAAGCTCAGATAATTGATTTTGCAACTTGTTTCATTTCTATACAAAAGTGTTTTAAAGCTATATTTCTTCCTCCTAATGGCAGTGTTACCTGCATCCTACACATTTTGGTATATCTTAATTTTTTTTGTTGTTTTTGCTTAATTCAAAATATTTTTAAATTTCTGTTATGGCTTATTTCTGACCATACATACATAGAAGTGATATTTTGTTTTGCTTTTTACAAATACTTAGAGTTTTTCATATATTTTTCTGATATTTCTCATTTAATTTAATTGTAGTCAGAGAACATACTCTGTTTATTTTCAGCCCTCTTAAATATATTGAAACTTATTTTATAGCCTAAAATATGGTATATCTTGGTGAATGTTTCATATACACGTAAAATAAATGTATATCCTGCATTTCTTAGGTAACTGTTTTATAAATGTTATTTATGTCAAGTGGTTTTTAATGCCATTTAGGTCCTCTCTATACATTCTGGTTTTTTGTCTACTTGTTGTATCAATGACTAAAAGAATAGTGTTTTAAGTCTCCAGCAATAATTGTAGATTTGTCTATTTCTCTATTCCATTCTGTCAGCTTTTATTTAATGTGTATTAAAACTCTAATACTGGATTTATATGTGTTTAGGATTGTTTTTTCTTCTTGATTGGTTGACAGTTTTATCATTATAAAATATACCTGTCACTAGAAATATTACATAAAATCTACCTGATCTGAATTTAGTCACTCTAGCTTTCTTATGATTACTGTTTGCATGGTATATATTTTTAAATTATTTATATTTAACCTTTTTGTGCTATAGGTTTTTACAGTTAGTTTTTATAGGCAGACTTTTGTGCCATCTGATAAATTGTTACATTTTAATTGGAAATTTTAGTGCATTAATTTTTAACGTAGGAGTTTATATGGTTGCATTGAAGTCTACATTATTGCTATTTATTTTCTTTTAAATTCATTTTTTATTCTATTGTTTTCCTTTATTTCTTGCCTCCTTTTTTGATTAACTGGGTATGTTTTAGGGATTCATTTTATCTCTGCTGTTGGCATATTATTTATAACTCTCTTTTATTTTCTAAATGGCTGCTTTGGGATTGATTGACAGTATGCATATTTTTGCTGGATATAGAATTATAAATTGGTAGATTTTGGGAGGGCCAAGACCTTGAGTATGTTGTTCCTATTTATTTAGTTTCTGATAACAAGTGTCTTGTTATTTTTATCTTTATTTCACTTTATGTAATATGTCTTTTTTTTTCTGGCTACTTATAAGATTTTCTCTTTATCATTGCTTTTCAGTAATTTAATTGTAATGTGCCTCTGAGTGTTTGTGTATGTATGTGTTTCCCTTGATTGCACTTCATTAAGCTTTTTATATCTGTGAGTTTACAGTTTTTATCATATTGTGAAAGCTTGGAAACATTATTTCTCAAATAGTTATTATATCATTTCGTGTCTCTCTTCACCTTCTGGGGCTCCAAATATGCATATAACAGATAGTTTAATGTTATTCCACAAATTTCTGAGATTCCTTTTATTTTTCTTTTTAACTGTTCTTTATTTTGTTATGTTTCTATTGTCAATACCCTCAAAAGTTTACTGATTTTCTTTCTTTTTTTTTTTTTTTTTTTTTTGAGACAGGCTCTCACTCTGTGGCCCAGACTGGAATGCAGCAGCATGATCTCAACTCATGGCAACCTCCACCTCCCATGCTTAGGCGATTCTCTCATCTCAGCCTCCTGAGTAGTTGGGACTACAGGTGCTCACCACCCTACCCAGCTAGTTTTTGTAGTTTTTTAGTACAGATGGGGTTTCACCATGTTGCTCAGGCTGCTCTCAAGCTACTGGGCTCAAGGGATCCTCCCGCCTTGGCCTCCCAAAGTGTTGGGATTACAAGCGTGAGCCACCATATCAGGCCAATTTTTTTAATATAATGTTTTTTTTGCTTTTCATTCCATCTGTGAAATTTTTATGCAAATATTTTTCAAGTTTAAAAGTGTAATTTGGTTCTTTTGAATTCTTCATGTCTTCTCCTTACTGTGTTCATATTTTCATTTAATTACTTGTTTTAGTTCATTTTGAGAACTAAGTTCATTTGAGAAGGGATAATCAGCTGGGTGCGGTGGCTTGTGTGTGTAATTGTAACATTTTGGGAGGCTGAGGCAGGAGGATCCCTTGAGGCCAGGAGTTCGAGGCCAGCCTGAGCACATAATGAGACCCCATCTCATTAAAAGAGAGAGAGAGAGATTGGATAATTTTTAAAGAAAATTTTATGTATATATATATATATATGTATATGCGTGTGTGTGTGTGTGTGTGTGTGTGTATATATATATATTTTTTACAATTCTGGAGCCTGGGAAGTTCAAGGTCAAGGGGCTGCATCTAGTGAGAACCTTATTGCTGGCAGGAATCTCTGTGAAGTCCCAAAGTAGTGCAGGGCATCACATGGTGAGGGAAATAAGTGTGCTAGTTCAGATATCTCTTTCTGCTTTTATAACACCACTAATACCCCACACTTATGACCTCATCTAATCCTAAATATCTCCCAAAAATTCCACCTCACAAATACCATAGCCAAATTTCATACCTTCTTAATGCCGTTACAATAGGGATTAAGCTTCAACATGAGTTTCAGAGGGTACAAACATTCACATCATAACATTTCAGCCCCGGTACCCTAAAACTCATGTCTCTTACACATACAAATACACTCATTCCATCACTATTACCCCAAAGTCTTAACTTGTTCCAGCACTAACTTAAAAGTCCAAAGTCTGATCTGTGATCCTGTGAAAACAAGTTATCTACTTCTAAAATGCAATGGTGGAGAGGCATAGGTACACATTTCCATTCCAAAAGAAAGAAAAAGGAAAGAAGAAAGGAGTAACAGATCTCAAGCATTTCCAAACTCCAATAGAGTGAACAACATCAAATCTCAAGGCTTCACAATAATCTTCCTTGCATGTTCCACTTCCTGGATACACTAGTTCACTTCCCAATATGCATTGTTGAATTGCTTAATATTATTCCACAAACCACTGAGGTTCTTTATTTGTTTTTTGTTGTTGTTGTTGTTTGTTTCTTTTTTAGTAGTTTTACTTTTAAAGGTACTTTGACAAGTTTCTATTGTTATAGTCTTATGTTTACTTCTTCCATGGTATCACTCCCGCTTTTCATTCTATCAGTGAAATTTTCATGTAGATGTGCTTAAAATTTAGAAGTTTAATTTGGTTCTTTTTTAACTTTTGTTTCTCCTTATTGTGTTCATGTTTTCTTTTGACTGCTTAAACATAGCTATAATTGCTGTTTTAAAGTTCTTGTCTCCCAGTTGCACCATCTTTGACATTTCTGCATCTGTTTCTATTGACTGCACTGAATTCTGCTTGTGAAAATGGCATGGACCATTTTTCAAATCTCATTTTTTTGGCATCATTAAGAAAATGAAATACACACAGTTTGGTATTGCATTATATAACATGTTCACTTTTAATATTTATGCATGATAAACTCCTAAGACATTGACATTATTATCCATAAAATACTACCATCATTTACTGTTTACTACATTCCAAATATTTTATATACAATATCATTAAAAGAACCTTTTATTGCACACCAATTTCTTTCTTTTGAGAATTTGTCTCAGTCATTTGTATAATTTTAAAAAATTTATGTTTTTCCAAGACTGTAAATTTTATAATGGCAGAGTATATATCTTGTTTATCACTATATAGCCAGCATTTGATACATAATCTGTCATACATTAATTCAAACAAATATTTACCAATGAATAAATGAATGAATATATAAGTGAATACTGCATCATAGATATTATTACACCTAACTTACTTAGACCCATCTTTCTTACACCCATGGAGTCAGAACCTGAACCCATATTTTTTTCCCCCAAATCCATGCTATGATGTGCTATGATCTCTAGTTCTTGAAAGTAAGCACTATGGTTTTATCATTTATTCTTCAAAGTAATTGTATAATGTGTGTTATTGTTTTATATTAGAGACTTAGATAAATGTCTCTAAAGAATTAATATGTATTACAGAATAACAAGAGTATAGTTAATGCACATTCTTTAAGACACTTCAGTTTGAGGAGTAGGGATTAATATACTGTTTCATTTTACATTAAATATGGTAAAATGGGGGTCCAAAGTCCAAAGTAATGGAGAAAAAAACAACAAAATAGAAAATAAAGAAAAAAATAACAAAATCTCAACCCTGATTAATCAGTTACAAAAGACAAGAAAAGAGAAAAATATTATAAGATCTGAAAATAAAGGTTAAAAGTTTTAATAACCAATATATCAATAACCATAATTTTAATGTCTGTTAAAAGTCAGATTTGACTGGGCACAGTGACTTACACCTGTAATCCCAGCACTTTAAGAGGACAAGGCCAGCAAATCACTTGAGCTCAGGAATTCAAAACCAGCCTGGCCAGCAAGGCTAAACTCTATCTCTACAAAAAATACAGAAAGTAGCCAGGCATGGTGGTGCATGCCTGTAGTCCTAGCTAATCGGAAGGCTGACATGGGAGGATCACTTTAGCCCAGGAGATCGATGCTGTAATGAGCTGTGATCATGCCACTGCACTCCAGCCTGGGCTACAAAGCAAGACTCTTCCCCCATCCCCCCCCAAAAAATAAAATAAAATAATAAAAAGATTTTTCAAATTGAATTGAGAAAACCAAGCTATTGTAGTTTATAAGAAACATTCCTAATGCATAAAGATAAAAAGACTATATTAAAATATTTAAACTGATATACCAGACAAATACTAGCTAAAAGACTGCTGATAAGTAACATAATATCAGTAAAAATAGACTGTAGCACAGAAAGTATATTAGGTTACATGCTGCAACATGGATGAACTTTGAAAACATGCTAAGTGAAATAAGCAAGACATGATAGGACAAATACTATATGATTCCACTTACATGAGGTACCTAGAATAGTCAAATTCATAAAAATGGAAAGTAGAATAGAGGTTGCCAGGGGCTGGGGATAGGAGGGCGTGAGAAGTTATTATTTAACAGGTACTGAGCTTCTGTTTGGGATAATGAAGTTCTGGAAATGAAGAGTAGTTGATATGAACTACATGTTTGTATTCCTCAAAATTCATAAATTGAAATTCTAAACTCCAATGGGATGGTTTTAGAGGGTGGGGCCTTTGGGATGTAATTTGGTTTGGATGAGGTCATGAGGGTAGAGCTGCCATGATGGGATTAGGGTCTTTATAAGAGGAGAAAGAGGGTTTAGTTCTTACTCTTTCTCTTCCGTGTGAGGACACAGTGAAAAGACAGACATCCTCAAACCAGGAAGGGGCTCTTACCAGACATCAAAGCTGCTCATGCCTACATTTTGGACTTCCCAGACTCCAGAACTCTGAAAAATAAAATTCTGTTGTTTAAACCATCTACTCTATGGTATCTTATTAAAGCAGCCTGAACCAAGACAGTGGTAATGGTAGCACAACATTGTGAATGTGTTAATGCCACTGAATTGTATACCTGAAAATGATTAAAATGGTTAAATAAAAACCATATGGATATCAAGTTTTTAAACTATATTAGCTATAGAAAGGGTCATCACATAATAATAAAAGTTCATCATAAAATCTTTGCCTGTGCCTATGTCCTGAGTGATATTGCTTAGGTTGTCTTTCAGGGTTTTTATAGTTTTGGACCCAGCAATTCCATTACTAGGTATAAGCCCAAAGGAATATTAATGATTCTATTATAAAGACACACACATGTGTATGTTCATTGCAGCACTATTCACAATAGC
Organism: Macaca nemestrina; assembly: GCF_043159975.1. Lineage (NCBI taxonomy): Eukaryota > Metazoa > Chordata > Mammalia > Primates > Cercopithecidae > Macaca > Macaca nemestrina. The sequence continues at coordinate 81,636,853 of NC_092126.1, forward strand.
AAAGACACAGAATCAACCTAAATGTCCATCAATGATAGACTGGACAAAGAAAAGTGGTACATATACACCACAAAATAATATGCAGTCATAAAAAAGAATGAGATCATGTCCTTTGCAGGGACATGGATAAGGATGGAGGCCATTATCCACAGCAAACTAACACAGGAACAGAAAACCAAATACCACATGTTCTCACTTATAAGTGAGAGCTGAAGTATGAGAACACATGGACACCTAGAGGGGAAAAACACACACTGGGGCCTTTCAAAGAATGGTAGGTGGGAGGAGGAAGAGGATCAGGAAAAACAACTAATGGGTACTAGGCTTAATACCTGGGTGACGAAATAATCTGTACAACAAGCCTGTGATACAAGTTAACCTATGAAACAAGCCTGCACATGTACCCTTGAAGTTACAATAAAAGTTAAAGATAATAATAATAATAATAAAAGCTCAATTCACATAGAAGATATAGTTTGCATGAACCTAATGAAATGGCCTCAAAATATATAAAATAAAAATAAGAAGTACAATAAAATTTGTATATCCATCTCCATAGTGGGAATTTCATCATACCTTTTAATTATAAATAGGTTAAGCAGACAAAAAATAATATACATACAGAAAAGACTTTAAAAAATTGATCTAATAGTATTCTACACTCCAAATTATAGAATATACATTCTTCTCATCCACATTTATAATATTTACAAAATTGATTACATGCATACTTGGCTATAAGGTAAGCCTGAATCATCCTAACTTAGTGTCCTAAAAAGAAAAGAGAAATATATGACAGTATTGGAAAGGGAGGAACAACACCAAGGAATCTAACAAGAGTAGTTGAGTATAACAGGAATCTAACAAGAGTAGTTGAGTATAACGGGAATCTAACAAGAGTAGCTGAGTATAAAATGAGGATATATAGCAAGTTGGCAAAATGTTAGATACCCATGCAATAATTAATTACATTTTTATAGAGTAGCAACAAAGAGAAAGTATAATTTTTACAATGTTATTTGTAATAGCAATAAAATTATAGTCTACTAGGGAAAATCTATCAAAAGATGTGCAAGACAAATTAATATTTTAAAACTTTATCCAAATATTTTATGTGTGGATATAGCCACTATTATAAAATATCAGATGTTCTCAGATTAATCTATAGCTTTAATGCTATTCCAATCAAAATTTGAACAGAGTTTTATAATCAAATTCTAATATTTGCATAGAAGAGAAAAGAGACAAGACTAGCTAAGATACTTAAGAGGAAGAATAAGGGATGATTTGTCCTAATAGAAATTAAGAATTATGATAAAACTGTAGTATTTAAGAAAGTATGATATTGGTACATGGATAGACAGACTGACCAATAGGACAGAATACAAGTTTAGGTATAGGAGAAACTGATACAGACAGAAGTGGCACAGCTGGAGAAATGAAAGATTATTCAATAAATGCAGTGAGAAACAAGTCAATTCATATAACCATTAAGTTAGCCCCTTTCTTTCATCATGTTAAAACCAATTGCTAATGATGTAAAGATTTCTATGTTAAATATCAAACAATTTTTTGAAGAAATTATAGAAGGGATCCCCCTGAGGCTAGGGTAAAGAAGACTTTCCTAAATAATGCATAAAGAACATTAACTCCACAAGAAAATATTAATTACTAAAATTAATTAATTTAACAATTTTTCAAAATAAAATTAAAAAACAAGTCAGAAGCTCTGTGAAGATATTCTCAAAGCATGTAATCAACAAAATATTATTGTTTTAAATATTTGAAAAAAGCAACAACTTGTAACTCAATAATACAATTATAATGTAAAAATCTGGGCAAAAGACATGAGCAGTTTTGCATAAGAGAAAACATTTTGCCAACCAAAATTATCAAAAGAAGCTCAATTTCCTTAATAATAAGGGAAATGCAAATTAAGATGCAATGAGTTTTATACTCACTCAGTTGGCAGAAACTAAGAATCTGACAACCCAATAATTGAACAAGATATGGAAACTTTTAGTAATTGTTGGTACGGAATTTATTCTTATCAATGAAATCCTTTTAAGTATGTCATCTGTTTCTTACCAGGGCACTGACTAATATACATTCTTGCTTATGTCCCAGTTGTTAGACTCATGGTTGTTAGGTATATTCTTGCACTAAATAACATATTTGTTAGAATAAATATTATTTTATAACATGTTTTATATTGTCTTATGTGTTAAAAAGTAAAATATAAATTTTAAAAATAACAAATATGGTTATTATCAATATAATGTCAATTAAGACATCAGTGAATTGTATTTGTGTTTGTACTTCCAGCTTCAACAGCATTTAATTAAGTACAGTCTTTTATTGATATTAATCTTATTTATAAATAAACTTTTCTGAAGTACTTGAATTCCTGCTTTTGCATGAAATAGATTTCTGAAATTTTCCTGTTCCTGAAACTTAGTTGTAGTTATCCTAGTGACTATAATAAAAACACAGTTTTCTAATTTCAGAATTATTTATTGTGTTTTACAGGTCAAAAAAGTGCTTTTAAATATATTTAACTCTCATGGCAATCCTGAGCAGTGGAAAAAGACAGTCAATTAGAGTGACCATTTAAATAAATAGATAGTCACCTACAGGTTAAGTTACCCACAGAGGTCCATACAACCAGCTAGCTGCATAGTTTGTACTTGACTTCTAATTCCTTGTCCTCTACACCATTTTACCTCTAAAGATAATAATACGCTTGTAAATCTGTAAAATATTTCACCACTTCCAAAATACCTTCCATATCACATCACATGTTTTGATTCCCACATTCACCCTTGAGTTTCCTTAGCATATTTCTTTCTTCTCATAACACATACAGAGCATAATTTAAACAAAACGTAGTGCTAACTATTAACATAAAAGATTTACTTGTTAAAAATTTTCTAGATAATTAAGCCAAAATAACAATAAAATAATCTTGGTTTTGTTTCATAAACCCCATAGTTGTATTCACTGATGTGTCTAAGAATAAATAAAAATAATTACTTTGAAAGCTCCTTCATGGTTTCTTTTGGAAGAACAAATGAATGAATGAAAGAATGAATCAATAGTGATAAGGTCCAAAACAGTTTCTGCTTTTCTGAACTTTGTGAAAATAGAAAAGAATTTTTTCCTCCCAGCTAGAAATCTATTACATTACATCTATCAAAGAACAAACAAAACCTTTCCAGAAATTTTTCTTTAAGGTGCTGTGACATGTAATGTGTATTATACAAATAAATAAAGTATGAATATAAAACAGTATGATTTGTTTTTATTCTTATTTGTAAACATCTTGCTCAAAATTTTCTCTCTATCCCCGTAATATCTATGTGATCTTGCCAGTGAATGGTAGTGTGGTTACAGGCAAGCTACATCTCACATCCCATTAAACCCACCTGCTCACACTTGGCAGGATTTGGCCAGTGCTGCTGCTCATTAGGGGCTCTGGCAGAGAGAAAGGGTGGGTGGAAGAGGCAATGAAACCAGTGCCTGAAAAGTGAAACTGAGGTTTAGGTTTTATATGGGATTTTATTTGGTGAGTGGTTACACTGCTTTTCATTATACCAGATAACAGGTTGCTGGCAGCATATTTAAAAGATATGAAACTTTTAAGGGGCTGAAAATGAAATTAAAGCTTGATGAAATAAATTCTAATCTGTACCCCACATTCATACGTGTGCCAGGAAATGAACACACTAGTGCTTTAATTGTAATCAGGCTGTTCCCTTAAAGGCAGCAACAATATCCACTTTGCTGCACATGGAGAATCTAGGAAACAATGCCATTAAGACTTTATATGCCATCTTATGCTGCACTTTCTTCATAGCATTACATCACTTCTACAGGCATTTTCTGCCCCATTTACTAAACTGGCTCCAGTCAATGAAGTTGTGCATTATATGCCCCCAGGGAAGAAAATAATGCAAGAGTTTTACTGTCCATGTTAATGCCATTTAATACATTACTCAAACACATACTTAAGACCAACAGTTCTAATTACACAACTTTGGTTTTAAGTGGCTTCCAAACTGACTTCTTAACTGGCAATTTCTCAAAAGCTCTTGTCTTCCCAAACTTCTTTTTGGAGGATTGGAGAGTCAAGAGAATGCAGTTTGAGATGCTGCAAAGGCTCTGGCTTGTTAGTTATGTTATAACTTCATCGTCTAAAAACGAAGAGAAAGAGTGGTGTCCAGCCTGTTTGTGTTGCTTTGTTTTTATTAAATTTTATGTTTTACATGTTGCTCAAACTGGAATTAATCCTCACCTACCTCTTGGGAGGCTAATGTCTTTGAAAAATGGTTTAACATTCTAAAAATGGTGTGAGTCCAAAAGTAGGAGTGAATAGTGAGGTAGAACAGCATTCCATTTCTTTTTTTGGAGGACTTGGATTTCACTCCACTCCTTTTGAGTAAGAGAAAACAGATCTGTCTTTTCTCTGTTTGGATAAGGAGGGGAGAGGGCTTAAAGAAGAGAAACATTTTTAGTACCAGCTGTTCCCTAACTCAAGCCCTGCATAAATTTATTCTTTCCTGAGCTGGAGATACTAGAACAAACCCAAGAAAATGGAAAATATAAAGTGAATCAATGAAGCCAGTTTTATTATTTTAAATTACAAATGTTTTAGAGGACAGCCAAAAGGCTAAGGGATAAATTAACCACAGTTCAATCCAAAACCAGTGATAAGAATGTAGATATCTTTAAAAAAATCTCTAGGCTATGCTCTAGTGGGAGAACTTTCAAAGCATCCCTGTGTTATAAACCCCAGTGGCCAATTCTTTTTACAAGATTCTTTAACATTTTTTAGCAAACATTATCAGACATGTGAATCAAGTAATGCCATCTCAAGACTCAGCAGCTAGCTCTCTTAGTTTTAATAAATGTGGTCAAATACCTGATATAGTCTTAAGACTTAATGTAGTCTTAAAATTAGGATCTTATTATCAAAACCTCATATTTCTATTTAATATTTAGTATTTTTTCCACCAATTTTAAGGTCATGTTTAAGATTTAACCCATGAACATACTGCTAGCTAAATTACAAAGCAGGTTTGGGATGTGTGTGCTTAAGCTCAAGAACAATTTAACTATTTCAGTATAAATAATAAAATATAATAAATGCAAATGAATAAACATGTCAAATTGAATTTTTAAATAATGTTTCAGTATGGATGCATACTTTATTCATGTTTTGGCTATTGACAATATGTCTGTTTAATGTGTAGGGCCTCCAGGCAAGCTACAATTTGATTTTCTCTTGCCCCACTCATTTTTTCAGTGGCAAAATATATACTAGACAAACATGTTTGGGCCAGGCACCATGGCTGATTCTGTACTCACAGCAATTTGGGAGGCCATGGTGGGAAGATCACTTGAGCCCAGGAGTTCAATACCAGCCTGGCAACAAAGCAAGACTCCCATGTCTACAAAAAATAAGAAAATTAAATGGGCATGGTAGTGCATGCTTGTAGTCTAGCTACTCGGGAGGTTGAGGCAGGAGGATCACTTGAGTCCAGGGGGTTGAGGTTGCAGTGAAACATGATTACTCAACAATCATTTTTTTCTGTTATATCTACCAAAACTTTTCATTTCTTTCAGTGGCATCAATTTTCCGGATTTGGTCAAACAAAAAATTTGTATCTTTTTCTCTACACTTTAGTATAGGTTTTATATTATTCCTTAACTTTTTCAGCCTTCAAAACCTAAACTCTACCATATGAAAGGTCATGGATTTTGGAGCTCATCAGACCTGAGTACAGTACCTATTTCTATCACCTGCTAGTGTGTGGTCTTTTAAACTTATCATGAGCATCAGTTTTCTCACATAGAAAATGAAACTGCTCTGTAGGTGTAGAAAAAAAAATAGAGATACTGTAAAAAATGGTGTGCAGCTGATGGAAACTCTTAATCTAAGGATCTAATGGAAAGTCGAATGAGGAAGGATTAAAACGCCATGCTTGCCCCTTTCAAATTAACCACAGTTCAATCCAAAACCAGTTATAAGAACATAGATATCTTTTAAAAAAAAATCTCTGGGCTATGCTTTAGTGAGAGAGCTTTCAAAGCATCCGTGTGTTATAAACCCCAGAGACCAATTCTTTTTAAAAGATTCTTCAACACTTTTTAGCAAACATCATCAGATATGTGAATCAAGTACTGCCATCTCAAGACTAAGCAACTAGCTCTCTTAGTTTTGCTAAAAGTGGTTTGTAGGTGTAATATTAAAAAAAACTGCTTTGTAGGTGTAGTATAAAAAGTAGAGATACTGTAAAAAAATGGTGTTCAGCTGATGAAAGCTCTTAATCTAAGGATTTAAAGGAAAGTCGAATGAGTAAGTATTGAAATGCCATGCTTGCCCCTTTCAAATAGGGCACTGTGTGTGCTAGGCCTGAAGACTATGAAAGCAGCAGATGGTCCACAAGAGAGCAAGGAGATTTGTTTGAGAAAGGAGTCCTTGGCTACAACTTCACTTCCCAAGTGACTAACTCATCTGGGCAAAGGAAGAGAAGCCTGAAACATTCAGATTGCTGTGAGGGGAAGTCAGCCCGACAGGCTGAGTTGCCTTTCTTGTCCTTGGCATTGTAACACTGCACAGTCTTCTGTTGTTCCTGGAACCACTCAAGCATATAATGAATGGAGTACCACTGATTGGAAACGTTCGGCCCTAGATGATATTTCCGCAAGTTGTTTTCCTTCTACAACTTGGTAATGGATTTTTCTAACTTTAACAGGATGGTTGAAGTGTCTCTTGGTTTTATATGCTGTTGCCTGCTCTGGATCCAACTCTGTCCAGTTATCATGTCAATTTTTTTTCAACACTGAAAGTCAACTACTCTCCAAAATCTTAAATGTTTTTCTTGGAGAGCTACATGATCCTAAGCAAACAAACAAACTGAAGAGCCATTCTGGCTTTTCTGAAGAAATTGAAACTTTTTTTTCTTTAATGAATGAGCTGACTTTTTGGAACTGTAGCTTAGGTTCACTGAATTCTGCAGAGGTCAGGGGAGAGTAAGGAATGTTTGACAGTTTGGGGCCAGGAGGGAGATGGTGCTCTGTGGGACTGACTGGGTTTGGTACCAGCACCTGGTAGGCCAATTGAAGGACAAGGCAGAGGTCTGAGTTTTGAATATTAATAAAACATTGTGAAGACAGACTAGCCAGATGTACCTGTGTTAAAATCTGAGCTCTGCTAGTAACTAGATGGGTGAACTTAGACAAAGTTATCAAAATCTATGAGCTTCCATTTTCACATCCATGTAGTGCTGTGGAGGATTACAGTGTGTGTTGAGTACTTATTCTATGCTGACCACTATTCTAAGCACGTTGGCTGTGATGTCTCAATTAATTTTCACAACAATCCTATGAAGCATAAAGAAATTATTATTATTATTATTATTATTATTATTATTATTATATAGATTGTACAAAGATGAGGAAACTAAGGGAAAGGATACCTGGTCAAAGGTAACCAAGTTAGCAATAACAAAGTTAGAGTCTGAATCTAGGCAATTTGGCTCTAAAACTTATATTTTTAACCATTATTATGTGATTAAGTCACTTAATGTATTTCCTGGCATGTAATTAGCATGTAATAAATAGGAGTTTTATTTTTTTTCTTCAACTTTTATTTTAAGTTCAGGGGTAATGTGCAGGATGTACAGTTTTGTTACATCGGTAAATGTGTAGCATAGTGGTTTGATGCACAGATCATCCCATCACCTAGCTATTAAGGCCAATGTCCATTCCTAATGCTCTCCCTCCCCCAACCCTCCACCCAACAGGCCCCAATGTATGTTACTCCCCACCATGTGTCCAGGTGTTCTCATAATTCAGCTCCCATTTATGAATGAGAACATGTGGTGTTTGGTTTTCTGTTCCTATGTTAGTTTGCTGAGGATAATGTCTTCCAACTCCATCCATGTCCCTGTAAAGGACATTATCTTGTTTATTTTTATGGCTGCATAATATTCCATGGTGTATATGTACCACATTTTCTTCATCCAGTCTACCACTCATGGGTGTTTAGATTGATTCCATGTCTTTGCTATTGTGAATAGTGCTGCAATTAACATATGTGTGCATGTATTTTTATAATAAAATTATTTACATTCCTTTGGGTATATACCCAGTGATGGGATTGCTGGGTGAAATGGTATTTCTGCCTCTAGGTCTTTGAGATATCACCACACTGTCTTCCATGATTGAGCTATTAATTAATTTACACTCCCAACAGTGTAAAAATGTTCCTTTTTCTCCGCAACCTTGTTAGCATCTGTTGACTTTTGACTTTTTAATAACAGCCATTCTGACTGGAATGAGATGGTATCTCATCATCGTTTTGATTTGCATTTCTCTAATGATCAGTGACGTTGAGTTTTTTGATATGTTTCTTGGCCACATGTATGTCTTCTTTTAAGAAGTGTCTGTTCATGTTCTTTGTCCACTTTTTAATGGTTTTTTTTTTCTTGTACATTTGTTTAAGTTCCTTGTAGACTCTGGGTATTAAACCTTTGTCAGATGGATAGATTGCAAAAATTTTCTCCCATTCTGTTGGTTGTCTGTTGACTCTGATGATAGTTTCTTTTGCTGTGCAGAAGTTCTTTAGTTTAATTAGATCCCAATTAAATGAGAGATTTCAATACATACAGTTGGTTCTTGAAAAATTTGGGATATAGGGGCATTAACCCCTTGCAGAGTTGAAAATCGGCATAAAACTTTTGACTCTGCAAAAACTTAATTACTAATTGACTTACTGTTGGACTGTCGACCTTACTGATGACATAAACATTTGATTATCACATATTTTGTATGTTACATGTACTATATACTATATTTTTAACAATAGAGTAAGCTAGAGAAAAGAAAATGTTATTAAGAAAAGCATAAGGAAGAGGAAATATACTTACTATTTATTAAGTGGAAGTGGATTATCACAAAAGTCTTCACCATTGTTGCCTTCACATTAAGTAATGTGAGGGGGAGGTGGAGGTTGGAGAAGTTGATTTTTCTGTCTAAGGGGTGGCAGAAGCAGAAGGAAATCCTTGCATATGTAGACTTGTACAGTTCAAACTTGTATTGTTCAAGGATCATCAGTGTTTATAATATATATTATTTATATATTTAAATATATATGTTTGTGATTTTTTTAAAGGTTTATTTCTGGAACTTTAAGCAAGAAGTAGAAACCTTTAATCTGCTAAAAGATTAAATAAATAATAAGCTTTGAGAATTTGTAGAGTTGATAGCTACACTGGTCACTGATTTAGGAAGGTCCATATCCATCTGAATACTGAGCATAAACTTAGGAAAATTAGGAAGATGTTCTAGAGTTAGTAAAGGCATAAGATAAGGTCTTTTCTTTTCCCTTCTACTATTTGCGGTATGATTTTCCCTCACAGAAAGGGAAAAAATAAGTAAAGGTGTGCTTACTTTTTACTACTCTTCTGCCATATTTTGCTTTGCTATAAATTGATATGACTTTATGATTTGTTTCCCCTAATGATTTTTGGATTCATATTTCTTTCAATCAGTCAATTAACCTTTCAGTGGTTGAGTTTCTATGCTCTAGACACTATGAGGGCACAATTCTGACTCAGTGGTTACACAATAGACACCAACACCAAACCTTAATCATTTCATGGAAAGTCCCTGCTCTAGTTCATCTTGAACATAAAACTAAAAAATGAACCATAGGGATGTCTATATGCCTTCTATTAGCCGCATCTTACTTATCTCACTTCAGCAGGTAAAAATATAATCATAATAACTAGTTAATTAGTTTTAAAACTTCAGTACAGATTTTAAAGTATGGAATCAGCTATACTTATTTTCAGATTTCAATTCAATAATTTTTTCTCTGGCGTTCCTTAAAATATTCCTTGATTTTCAACATTATCTCCTAATGTGATCAACTCCCTTCAGCCCACTAGTATTCCTTTTTCCAATCTTACCCTGTTTTCTAAGTCTTTGAGACTTTGCTTGTATCAATCACGTCTGGGATTTGTTCTCCTCACCAGTGGACTCTTGTTAGTCTAACTTCAATTATACCTTGTCCAACAGTATTTTTGCAATAAACTTTACCTAAGATAATTCTTTGTATCTTAAATATAGAATAAGTTTTTGATAAATTATTAACTATACACAAATAGATGTTTTGTGACTTTCTTACTAAGCATATATTTAGATACATATAACACAAGGTAATTCAGTTGTGAAATCATTATGTATGAGTCACATAATGAGTTATGTGAATCACAGGGTTGCCAAGTTCTGCCATTGTTACTCAGTTTGGATGATGTTCTCTTTCATAGGGTGAAAAGTTGCTTTACAAATGTTCCCTACATATATCATTTGTGTTTAGTTTCTTATACTATTTTGTTTTGAGTAAGGAAAATTGATTTTTAATTTATTCCATTTAATTCTGTCATCTGGTCTCCTTTCAAGTTCCTACTCAAATGGCTTCTTAAATAATAAAAACATATAAATAGTTCTTTATTCTAGATTAAGTCAAATTTCTTATCTTTCTTCATAATTGCTTAAATTAAAAAAAAACCTCAATATAGTTTTGCTCTTTCTTCTATATTTAAACTTTAATAAATTCTGGTATATATGAGCTACTTCAGGATTCAATTGCATTTTTAATAACTGTGCTTTTCTACATGTTTAATAAATCAACCAATGAATGAGCAAAGAAATCAATAAATGAAGATAAATACAACAACCAAATAAAAAGAGCCTTTGGGTAGGGGAAGTCCAATACTATTTTGATATTCTTGAATGAATTCACATGTGAAATCCAGATTCACGGAGTGTATAAACTGAGTTTAGCAAACAAAGCCTGACATGCTGGCAATTTCAGCAGACTAGTAAAAGCTGTTATTTTTTATTGAAGAAAAGAAATTTGCATGATTATCAAAACAGACTGACATTCATTTGCATGAACATGATAAACCTACAGCAAGCATGCTAGCCAAATAGCACATTAATGGGAAAATAGCATCAGTGTGAAATTAATAAGTTGTTTTCCTTTTTTTCAACATGGGCAATAGGAACATTTTGGTTTTGTTTAAGTATTATCTATTCCAGCTTATACATTGTTTACTTTTCATAATATAATAATAACACCATGGCACCAATGCATTCTTTCCATGTGAGATAATTACATAAATTAAGTTAGTCCAATACTTACACCTAGCCTGAGTTCAAAACAGTTTTTTAATGTTTTGATTATAAGCAAGTAAATGAGCATATGTCCAATTACATTTTGGGTGCAATAGCTTTAGCCACCACATTTTGGCATTTTATTTTATTAGCTAAAAGTTCACATGTGGTTTCCATGTCTCCAAGCTGTCTTTAAGGATACAAGACTTGTATAACCTAACATTGTTTTCTTTCCTCCTCTCTCCCCAGACCCCTCCCTATGTTCCCTATGTCTCACATATGCTCCCTCATAGAGGCACCCCTCTTCGTTTTTAAAGACTATATGTGCAAATAGTGAAAACTTGAAAGTTTGCAGATGCTTTCAAGAAATAATAAAAAAGTTTCCAACCCTAAAATTTTTACCTAATAAAACATTCTGAAATGAATTCCAAAATGTTTACTATAGAAGCAGCAGTATTAGTGTACAAATAAATACAGGTTACAATTACTATTTAGCTGCTTCATTCTTTGGCTTGATGCTACACAGTAGCGTTATTGTCACCCTTTTCCTTCTCAAGACCCTCCTTAGCAGCTTTGGGATAAAGGAAGGGGAAACTTAGTGAGCATCTTAAAGGCTGAAATGTATAAGACACAGCCTTGCTGGTGAAGGACACAGAATAAGGGAGTACAAAGAACACATTCAGTTCCTTTTGGCTTCAACATTCTTCTCTGTGTATCTGTGTTACTGATATGGTTAATGGTTTGGAAAACTGCAAGACTTGCATATTCTGGCCAGGGCTTAAAGACAACCTTTCTGAACAACCAGCTAACAACTTGGTTACTTTTTAGGCTGTTGCTTTTAGCATTTTCGAAAGTCTTGGAGTAAATCAAATGTCTTTAATTTTTTTTTTTAGTTGCCTCACCTGTTTATTGGAAATATCATATTTAATTTACAAAGAAAGGGGGGATTTTAATATATTGTTGATTTACAAAGGTTTCTAAAACTTCATATACAAGCAGTATTCAACTGATATAGGATATTCTTCAAGTTCAATATATATTGAAGAAGAAAAGTCGTAAGACTCTGAAATAGTCAACTGTGTAAAATGTTGAACTGTGTTAAAATGTAAACTCCTGCATGCTATAGATCTTCATGCAGTAGATCTGACTTCTAGCTTTCAAACACATAACTTTTTCAAATTCCACTATTTGCAGGCAACCCCGTAAGAAGCAGGACATGGAATATTGTGTCATTTTCATTCTGAGGAACAGACTAGTTGGGTGCACGAGGCAGCTGATGTGATGGAAAAATGTTTGAGCTTAGTTGTTCACTCAGTACCTGATAACTCCACTCGTTTTTCTTCTCTTACTTTATATGCACAAAAGTCCTTACAGTAGGTAGAAAATGTTTGCTTTTTTTGTGAAAAACAGAGCACAAAAGAAAGCCAACTGTTTAATAAATGATCTTAGTCTTTTATTTACAAAATCATTAACAGTTTGAAAGGCCCATTTAGTTTAGTTGGGTTTTTTTTTTCCAGTTATAATATATTGCATTGGAGTTGTAGGACATAAACCAATGGTGTTATTCAGAATTGGGTCCTACTATGAATGTAAAAGTGCATATACATTTTACTGCCTTAGGTTTCTGACAAGTTTACTATTCAAATATATATCTTACTTAAGTTAAGAATAACTACCACCCTGATATATTTTGACCCATTTTGAATGTTGATAAAGTCACTTTATGCAACAAATTGCCAATGAAAGTTAGAAAGATACAAATTTATAGTTGAGTCAAACATTTCAATTTTCTTTTAATCTGGCAGAAATGTGTTCAAGGCTGATTATCCATTTGCAGTGTTTAGAACCTAATGTTAATAGTGTTAAACCTAGGGAATATATCCATTTTATAGAATTGAGCCTAGTGATAACTACTTATATGTATAAAGTTTCTAGAAATTATGATGCTCTCAGACTGTGCTTAAAACATAACAGCGGCTACTATTCCTTTCTACAGATCTCCTTGTTCTATTGTCGAACAGCTAATCTTTATATTATTTTTTAGTACTACTTAGAGAGTACACAACCTCATACGAATGTCCTCAGGAATAATAATTATTGGCATATTAATAGAAATAGTAGGCATCATTTATGAAACACCTACCCTGTATCTGGTACTATGTTAAATGCTTTACATACATTATCTAGTTTCATGCTTCAACAAATAATCTTATCCTCATGTAGGATATGAGAAAGCTAATGCTCAGATAAATTAGAAATAATTGTCTCTAAGTCATACAACCCATAAGTGACAAAACTTAAGTTTTAACCCAAATCCTCCTGTCCATGAAAGAAAGTTAATGGATTTTTATAATGATGCCAATCATATGGTAGAAATTATCCTTTCCATATTAGAGAATTAGATTAAAGGAATTATGTCAATTAGAAATTTTGAAGAATGTCATTGAAAAGCATTTTAAAGGTAATACAAATTTTTGATTGAAAATATTTTGGTAATAAGTCATACACACATGAGTTATAAAATTCAAAGATTATTATAAGATTAGGATTGTGTTTTCTATTCCTGAAGAATGTCATTGGTGTTTTGATAGGGACTGCACTGAATCAATAGATGGCTTTGGGGAGTATTTTTCCTTGTATAGATCTTTTACTTCTTTAGTTAAACTGATTCCTAAGTGTTTTATTTGTAGCTATTGTAAATGGGATTGCTTTCTTGATTTCTTTTTCACGATCACTGTTAGCATACTGATTTTTATGTTGATTTTGTATCCTGAAACTACTAAGTTCATTTATAGATTGAAATAGATTAAAAACATAAAAGTAAGTTTAAGTACGTTAAGTAAAAGTAAGTTAAGTAAAAGTAAAAAAGTAAAAAGTAAGTTAGTTAAGTAAAAACTTAAAAGTAAGACCTAAAACTATAAAACTACTAGAAGAAAATATTGGGGAAACACTCCAGGTTATTGATCTGAGCAAAGATTTTTGAGTAAGATCTCAAAAGCACAGGCAACAAAAGCAAAAAATAGGCAAATGGAACTACACCAAGCTAAAAAAATTCTGCACAGCAAGGAAAGAATTAACAAAGTAAGGAGAAAACCTACAGAATGGAGGAAAATATTTGCAAGCTAGCAAACTGACAGGGGAATAGTAACCAGAATATATATAAAACTCAATAGCAAAAAAAAAAAATAATAATAATAATAATAATAATAATAATTCAATTTAGTAATGGGCAAAATATCTGAATAGACATTTCTCAAAAGAAGACATACACATGGCCAATGGGTATATAAAAGACATGCTCAACATCATTAGTCATTAGAGAAATGCAAATTAAAACCTCAATGAGATATCATCTCACCCTAGTTAGAATGTCTATTTTTATGCCGGGCGCGGTGGCTCACGCCTGTAATCCCAGCGCTTTGGGAGGCCGAGGCGGGCGGATCACAAGGTCAGGAGATCGAGACCACGGTGAAACCACGTCTCTACTAAAAAATACAAAAAATTAGCCCGGCGCGGTTGTGGGCGCCTGTAGTCCCAGCTACTCGGGAGGCTGAGGCAGGAGAATGGCGTGAACCCGGGAGGCGGAGCTTGCAGTGAGCCGAGATCGCGCCACTGCACTCCAGCCTGGGCGACAGAGCGAGACTCCGTCTCAAAAAAAAAAACAAAAAAACAAAAAAACAAAAAAAAAAACAAAAAAAAAAAGAATGTCTATTTTTAACAAATGATGACAGGCTGATGGGGATGTGGAGAAAGAGGAACATTTGTACACTGTTGAGGGGAATGTAAACAAATCAAATATTATTAAAATAATGCCTATAATTTTAAGTCATTTCCAGATTCCCTGGCTTTTAGTACAGTCACTATTGAAAACAGTATGGAAGTTCCTCAAAAAACTGAAAGTACAACTAACTACTATATGATCCAGCAATCCTATTCCTGGGTATCTTTCCAAAAGAAAGGAGATCAGTACATTGAAGAGATATCTGCATTCTGTGTTTATTATAATACTATTTACAATAGCCAAGACACGGAATCAACCTAAGTGTCTGTCAGTGGGTACATGGACAAAGAAAATATGGCATATATACACAACAGAATATTATTCAGCCATAAAAAAAAGAATGAAATCATGTCACTTGCATCAACATGGATGGAACTGGAGGTCATTATGTTAAGTGAAATAAGCCAGACATGGAAAGACAAATATTGCATGTTTTCTTTCATATGTGGAAGCTGAAAAAGTAGATCTCACTGAGTTAGACAGTAGAATGGTGGCTACCAGAGACTGAGGAGGGAATAGGGGTGGGAGAGATGAAGAGAGGTGAGTTAGTGGGTAAAAAAATAAAGTTAGATAGAAGAAATAAGTTCTAGTATTTGATAACACAGTAGGGAAATTATAGTTAACAATATTTTCTTACATGTTTCAAAGTAGCTAGCAAATGTTTTCAACACAAAGAAAAGATAAATGAGGCAATGGGTATCCCAATTACTCTGATATTATTATTATATATTATATACATGCTCCAAAATATCACATGTACTCCCAAAATATGTACATCTATATGTTAATAAAAATATCCCAAGTTATAAGATTATGTAGTAAAAAGTACATCTTTAATTAGTAAACCCGTTTTCCTCCTAAGAGAAAACTAAGAACACTGGTTTCTTATTCCTCCTTGTAGATATCCTCTACACACTCGAACATACACATACATCTATTTTTTTCTTACCCACTCCTTAACAATCTCCCCTTCTTTATGATGGAAGTCTGTTATTTTCAGGGTAGAAATGTGCCCAACTAAAACATAACAGTTCCAAGGTACCTTTCCATTTTGGATGACTGTTCAACGCAGTTCTGGCCAATGAGAGGGAAGCAGAAATTGATTATTGGTTCTTTCAGGAATGTTATTTGGAAGGTTGAAAAATGTACAATCTAATTCTCTCTGGTTGAAATATCAATAAAATGTTGGAAATGGAAAGCCATCTTGCAATAAGTAGGGAGTAAACCACATGTGAGAATTAATGACAGAAAGACAGAAGAAGCCTGAATCCTTGCTGGTAGAATGGCATCACAGTGGTAGCTCTAGACTACTTTTACATTAGAAAAATAAAATTCCAATTTATACTTCATCCTTTTATAGAAGCATAATATTCTTTTATAGATGTGATGTAATTTCTTTCTAGACTTCCATTAAAGTCCAGTTAGGTTGTTTTAATGCTCCCAGTAAAGAAGATTTCACAATAAATATTCAGATACATATCATTCTATGCAGGAGTCACCATATGTGCATGACAAATTCCTAGAAGCTGAATTGCTTGGCTAAAGGGCACATGCATATAAAATGTTTAGGTGTTGTCAAATTACTTATAGAAAATTCCAGTTTATTGACATCAATTCATGAAAAAGCAGGTTTTTCCACACCCTTATTAATGTAATATATCAAACTTTTAGGTTTTGTTTTCTAAATTGAAGGTAAAAAATCATGTCTCAATACAGCTTTAACTTAAATTTCTTGCATTATAAATAAGGTTGAAATATTTTCATTTGCTATAGAGCTATTTATTTTCCCTTTTCGCAGTCTTTGGCATCCTGTGCCCAAATTTCATTGGATTCATTATTACTTAATTATTCAAATGAAATATTCAAATATTATTAAAATAATGCCTATAATTTTAAATCATTTACAGATTCCCTAGCTTTTAGTTCATCTCTTACTTTTTTCCTTTTTTAATCCATGCAGAATTCTATAACATTTGTGCAACTGAATTTATTTTTTTTAGATGGCTTCTAGATTCACATCTGACCTGCAAATGCTTTTCTCACTCAGATTATAAAAACATTCTCCTATGGATTGAAAAGTTTGATCCATTTTGGAATTCATTTTGATGTAGCCAAATGTGAGGTAAGGATTCAAATTCATTTTCTACCAAATGTTTGCTCAGTTGTTCCAACATATTTATTGAATAAACCCTTTACCTCCACTATTTCTAATGCCACCTTCATCATATACTAAAGGCCTGTGTATATCTGAATCTATTTATGGCCCTTTCAGTCTATTGTATTAATCAGTCTGTCTATCCATGTATCACTATATGCTGTTTTAATAATTGTACCACTATAATGTGTTTTAACATTGGGCTTGCTCTTTCTTTAATATTGTCATCTTTCAGAATTGTTCTTGCTCTACTTACTTGTCTATTTTTATACATTAACTCTAGAAATAGCATGTCCACTTCCAGAAAACATCCTTGTCTTATAAATTTAAAACTAAATATATACACTAAGGAAAATCTTTAAGAGGTCGTGTCTTAATAAAAATATATTACATGTATTTCCACATAATTAAATATTATTTTGTTTCTACAGTAGTATCTTATGATTTTTTTCTGATAGATCTTATGCATTTCCTGTTATCTTATTCTTCCATTTCACTTTTGTCCCTATTGTAAATGCAGTATCCCTTTTAACTCTTATAATTGTTTTGATACATGATGGCAGGTGATTTTGATACAGTAAGGTATCTCAAACAAACTTACTACATGCATTTACTGTTTGTGAAGCCTTTTAATTCATTTTCTTAAACTTCCCAGGGAAACAAATATGTCATTAGCAAATAATGATAATTTATTTCCAATTTTCAAGCTAATTATTGCTTCTTTTGTCTAATTGCAATGAGTACAGTAATAGTTCAAATTCAAATTAGGGCTCTAGTTTAATTGCAAAAATATTAATATTCTTTCCCAATTTAGCTCCCTATACCCACTACTGATACTATTAAACTTACCCTAGTATAGCCTTTTTTTGGAAGATCTTAACAATTCATTTAAAATCCATGTTAATTATAACTTTTGATGAAAAACAAGGCCGTAGAGAAAGGTAAAAATGGTGATAAATATAAAACTATATTCAAAGCCAATGAAATAACTAAATAATAAAAATATTTATAAGCCCTAGCTAACAGCTCTACCTTTCTAAGTAGTATTCATGGCAACAAAATCCAAGGTAAAAAAGTACATTTCCCTAGAGTTTAATGTACAAAAAAAAAATCTGGAAAATTTCTCACCCTAATGAAAATATACGTTCACATCTAATATAGTGCTTTATAGTTATGTTCAATACTGTTATCAGAATTGAATTTTAATTATTTAATCTCGAACATCTTATATATAAGTAACTAGAAGCTTTAAGATAACTAGATAACTTTTTAAAATTAGATAACTTTAAATAGAAATTGTCAAATGTTGGCACTCCGCACTATTTGTTATATATCATATTGATTTTTTAAAGAACAGATAAACAAATGGGTAAAAGAAGCCATCATATAAAAAAAAGAAACATGTAAAATAATGAATAAAACGAGATCAAAGATGGTAAAGTTGGTTTACTGTGATGAATAGTTTACTTATTTCAAATGTTGACTTCAAAACTAATTTCACAGCAAATTCTTTCCTAAAGAAAGAAAGAAAGAAAGAAAGAAAGAAAGAAGCATGTCATGGCCAATAACTGCTGAAAAACTGTGGAGACTGGCACTTTCAAATGCTTGGCAGATTATTAAGCCAATTTTTATTGAGTCCACTCTAGCTGTTGGAGGGTCTGTGATTCCCAACTGTTTCACATCAGAGAATGAAAACAAGTAGGGCCCAGCCAAGACCACATTGGTGACTGCCAGCCCCTTTATATGCCAAACATGAAAGCAACAAGTCCAGATGCTTTGATCCTTGCATTTTTGGACTTAGCCCAATGTTATAGAAAAAAAGCACAACTCATGTTAGGACAACATACATTATAAGTAGAAATCAATCAATAGCACTGTGACCTTCAAACTCAGTAAATGTTTGGAGTTAGTTTCAGAGCATGTAATCTAAATTGGGGATTGGAAGTTGGAGCTGGTCCTAAACTAACAGAAAAAAAATGTATATTTTTACAATATAGAGATTAAAGGAAGCAAGAGATGAAGTTTTAATTTATATATGTATGTGTGCATATATGTGTATATACATATACACTTATGAAGAACGTATTCTAATTTAAAAGACCCTAAATGGTAAGGAAAAGAAACCCATCACCACAGTGAAAACCTCTTTCCCTGCACTTAATTATAAAAAACTGAATTGTGACGGGAAAATATACTGGAAGGAAATTATGAGCTTTCTCCCAATTTGGAGTAAGAGAATCATGAGATAATTTAATAAGTGAGTAACTTGGTTGCTAGGACACCGTCCTGACTTGTAGCAGTGCTCTAGGCCTGCCAATGTATGAAACAATTGGCCCTCGTCTTGGCAGGGTTGTAGACCTACATTCCCCAACACAGGTACATTGAAGAACTCGCCATGACAGAGCTGAGCTGCAGAGATGATGGTCAATCTGAATTTGGTCACAAGTTAAACTGTGGCCTCAATTCTCGTTTTTTTAATCACTATCTGTGGCCAGGAGAGTTACCTGAAACAAATATTCTGGAATAGAGGAAATATCACTAAAAAATACCCTAGTTTAGGGGGCAGGATCTAGCACCAAGAGGTAAATAAAAATAATTTTGCATTATTTATTTTGTTTTGTTTTGTTTTAATTCTGCAATAATGAGTTTACCGTATTGCTGCACAATTTCTGTCTAGACTACATTTCGTTAAACCTTACGTTTTTTGTATTACAAGCCTTTTGAATTGTTCCTGGCACCAAACAGGCTGTTCTAGCACAAAAGCTAATTTACAGTAATGCCTAAAGTGTTCAAGAACTTATGATTAAGATTTCTTTTTATTTTCTCATTTTTTAAGGTATATGTTTCTTGGTCAGAAAAGTAAGTTAGCGGTGGTGATAATACATTGCAATCTTTACTGACATGTGAGAAAGGCAATGCACAATGTACAGATAGTCTACATTTTCAAAACCTTCCAGGAACTAAAGAAGCTAGTTGCTGCAAGATCTGGCCTCAGCCTGTCAGCCTGCCAAAAAAAAAAAAAAAAAAAAAAAAAAAGTTATTTCCTACAGTATAAACTGACTCAAAATGCCTCACAGTGTCTTCAAGAGAGCTGGGTCAGGGAAGGGAAGATGATCATACTGTTAGTTTGGCTGTATTATCTGTATGTGTTTCGGATGTTAAAAGCATACTCATGCACAAGGCAGAACCCATTAATATATTTAAATAAGATAAGACAGTTAAGGCATGAGATCAGAACTTGGCCGATTTAAGTGAACCTATTTACCCAAGTGCTGAGAACGACTTAATTCCGAACTTGGAAATATGGACATAACACCACAGAATTCATATTTTGCATTGAGACTTTTAATTGTTATTAGTCATTCCTTATATTGACTAATGCTCATATATCTTCATAAGTATTCCACAATTGCAGAGGAATTCTTCTTTTACTCCGAAACAAATACCAATTAGGCCTATTTCTAAATAAATTTATTTCTAAATAAAAGTGGCGAATGGACAAAAGCATATATCTATTCATTCATTCTTTCGTTGATCCTTTATGACTTGTGAAGGACTTTGTTGAAGGCTGAAAGGAATTTTAAAAGTAGAAAACAGGCCGGGCGCGGTGGCTCAAGCCTGTAATCCCAGCACTTTGGGAGGCCGAGATGGGCGGATCACGAGGTCAGGAGATCGAGACCATCCTGGCTAACACGGTGAAACCCTGTCTCTACTAAAAATACAAAAAACTAGCTGGCCGAGGTGGTGGGCGCCTGTAGTCCCAGCTACTCCGGAGGCTGAGGCAGGAGAATGGCGTAAACCCGGGAGGCGGGGCTTGCAGTGAGCTGAGATCCGGCCACTGCACTCCAGCCTGGGCGACAGAGCGAGACTCCGCCTCCAAAAAATAAAAATAAATAAAAGTAGAAAACAGTATGCTATAGTAGAAAGGTCAGAGATTTTAGCATAAGAATGTTTAGCTCAATCCTGGCTTTTCTACTTAATAAGGGTATGATCTTGAGCAAATCACTTATTCTCCCTACATTTCAGTTCCATCATGTTTAAAACTGTAATAAGGACACCTTCCTACTTTCCTCTGTTCTTCGAGGATTAAGAGAGATAATACTAAATAGGGAGCAATCCTTTGTAAACTATAAACATGGCAACAACATAGGTATTATAAGGAAAGGATGTTTTTCCCACCACAAAGGAGTTTCCATCAATTTCTGGAGGCAAGGCATCTTTACATAAAATGGTTTTGGTATTAAAGAAAATTTTTGATTAGTCACAGTAAAAATTAAAAAATAAAAAAAACCACAGAGGCATCAAGATTTGAGATGACCCCAAAGGATGGGTTTGACTACATTTGGTTAAGAAAAAGAGAAAACGTGTATAGTTAGAGAGATCTGTGAAGTACAATATGAAAGTAGAAATATAAAATAAAATATTCTTTCAGTCGATTATTTATGCACACAAAAATATTTGTTTAGTACGAAGAGAACAGTTTGGCTGAAACGCTTTTGAGGAAGATAGGAGACAAAATGTAGATCTTTCACTAAATTCTGATAGGCTATAAATCATTGTGAAAGCTGTGGCAACTGTGTCATATTAAAGACGGTACAAGTAAAATATATATATATATGAACAGAAAGAATATAAGAGAGGCTAACAGGAAGTCTCTGTTCCAATTTTTCTAGCCTTAGCTTGCCAAGTAGGGAAGTAACACCCAAGACAAAATATAGTGATGTATTTTTGGAAAAACTCCTGGCTTAGTTTTAGGTTTGGAATAACCTTGGAGGGGTATTTTGGACAGTGTATCTGGTCTACTTTGTATTGGCACCTATGATGTTGTTCTGAAGTTAGGTGAGCCACTCTGTCTTGTCAGAATACAGACAAATCTGGATATCAGTCAGCTGGTCAAGAACACTAAGAAAGGCCTGAAAGAGGGTCACAGATAGAGAAGGTCAAAAGGAGAAAGTTCAGTCTCAGCTGGAGTACATACAAGTGCAGGCCATACACGTGTTACATCTATAGCCCAAAAGAGTCTGAATAAAGAATGTCGGGTTGCATCCAGTAACTGGGCCGGCCATGAACTTTTCAGACAGATTAGTTGAAGGGACAGGAAGTGACAAATACAAGAAAGATATAGGATATAAAAAATCAGAAAAGTGGAGATACAGCCTCAAAATGAAACCTATCTGGAGATCTGTAATGATCTGTTGTCTCAACTTTTCCTCGGTATCTCCTCTTTTTCTGCTTCCTCTTCCTCTTTTGCTTTCTCCAATTTCTCTGGCAAAATCATTTTTTCTCTCTTCCCTCTCTCCCTCATTTTCTTTCCTAATTTCTGTTTATGGTAACAAATTTTATTAACGCAATTTACAGTTCAGGATTGCATTTTGGGGTTTCTTGCTAACTGTTCTTAGATAAAAAATAGATATTTAACAAATGGTGAATGTTTAAGAGTTTATAACAGGCATTTTCATCTTCTGGCAGTGGTAGGCTAGTATATTGCAGAGGAACCCTCCCACCAAAAGTAAACAAAAACTGGGCAACACATAGACACACACATACACACAAATACATCTCTCTCTCTTCCCCCCAACCCAGATAGATAGGTAGGTAGCTGGATGGATGGATAGATAGATAGATAGATAGATAGATAGATAGATAGATAGATAATAGAAAATTTTTTTGTGTTTAAGAATTGGGGAGCTATTAAGACAGTGAGGATTACAAAGGTCAAAATATCCAAGACACAGGGTTAGACAGAAGCAGAAAGATGAGCCCAAAGTCCTGCACCATTTTCCCTCCACCGTTTACTGATTCACAAGCAAAAGCGAAGACGCAGGAAGTTAAATAGATCTTTGGAAGGAATGGGTAGCAAAAACTGGAGTTTAGGACTCATCAACAAGAAGCCCTAGAAAAGACCCCAAGCTTTCAATTGGGCTTCCCCAAAGGGCCACACTTTAAGTATGGGGTAAAATGTAATTAGACTGGCCCTCACAAAGACTAAAGCCCATCTGACTGGTTTAGAATAGCCTGTTTCTACCTTAACTGTCTGAAAGAGCACATGGTCCGAAACCAAAAGAAAGAAACAGACAAGAAAAGCAAACCCCAAAGAAATGTGGATATAGTAGTTATCAGACATGGACATTAAAACAACCATAATTTATTTATTCAGGAAATTAGATGATAAAATAGAGGACTTCAGCACAGAACCATAGAACTGAGACTCACAAAACAATAAAATAAAAATTTTAGAAATAAAAAAATGTGATGATTGAAATTAAGAACACAATAGATGAGGTAAGCATTCACCAAGTCACAGCTGAGGAGACTATTGACCTGGACAGGTCACAAAAAAATTATATCCAGACTGAATCATGGAGAGAAAAAAGGGATAAAAGTAAACAAACAAAACTCCAGAAAACTACATAAAGGAAATTTAGGATGTGGGAGCGGGTAAATAAACAAAGCTACTAAAGTTATAATTAGTGTGAGAGAGAATTTTGCTTAGTCAAACTAGTCAGGCTGCTGAATCTTCTCCTAGGCCCATCTGTGCATTTCCTCGTAAAATCCAGTTTTAGCAAAAGAACCCTGCTAAGTAAGTTTAGCCAAGACCCCTCGTCTTCCATATCTAATTATCCTTTATATCAGATCAGGTTCTTCATCCTTCACCATCCTCCATATGATGTCTGATCCCCTTGACCTGTCTTTAGCAAGAATCCCCTTAGGTAAGTTTATTAAGAATATTCCTTACTGTTGATGTTTCCTCTTATTAAATTTCTATCCACTGATCCCTCCACTGCTCCTTGGCTAAAAATTCCCAATGACCCATGCTGTATCTGGAGCCGAGTTCAATCTCACTCCCCTATTGCAAGACCCCCTTGCAGTGGTTCCCATACCTATCCCAATTGTCCTGAATAATGTCTCCCTTACCATGCTTTATCAAGTATCATTGAATAATTTTTTTCTTTAACAGATGTCGTAGAAAGAAAGGAGAGATAATTTTCTAAATCCTAACGAGAAAGTCATTAAGTAGAGTCAAAAGTATTATGAACTCCAAAACATAAATTAAACCATACTTAGGCTCATCACAGTAAAACTTCAAACCAAGATAGACATATTTCCTACAAATTAATAACAACAAGACTGATCAGCAGTGATGAAGATCAGAAGATAACAGGATGATATTTTCAAAGTACTGGAAAAAAATATAACTGCCAACTGAGAATTCTACATCTTGGGAAAATATTCGTCAAAAAAATGCAAAATAATAACATTTTATTATAAGCAGAACCTGAGAGAATGTATCATCAAAAGACCCACACTAAAGGCAATACTAGAGGGAGTTCCTCAGATAGAGAAAATTATCCCAGAGAAAGCATGAAAATGTGAAAAAGAATAATCAACCATGGAAAGGGTAGATATGAGTGCAAATCTAAGGAAATATTGATTTATAAAAACATGAAAGATAATGTCTTATTGAATTTAAAACATATGTAAAGTTAAAATATATGACAATAATAAGAAAATGTAAAAGGCATGAAGGTGATAAATAAAGTTAAAGTATTCTATTTCTTGCATTTGGGGGAAGGGTGAAACAATACCAATTGATATTAGATTATTTTTTAAAAGAACAATTTTCATTATATAGAGTAACCACTGAGAGAGTAAAAAATGAATAATTAACAAGCTAATGGAAGAGAAATTAAGACAAGAGAAAGGAAAATGAATGAAGAAATGTTGTAACAAATATAACAATAGTTAGATCGTAGATTTAAAACTAAATATATGGCCGGGCGCAGTGACTCAAGCCTGTAATCCCAGCACTCTGGGAGGCCGAGACAG
This sequence comes from Macaca nemestrina, assembly GCF_043159975.1. Taxonomy (NCBI): domain Eukaryota; kingdom Metazoa; phylum Chordata; class Mammalia; order Primates; family Cercopithecidae; genus Macaca; species Macaca nemestrina. The sequence continues at coordinate 81,661,803 of NC_092126.1, forward strand.
GCAAATCACGAGGTCAGGAGATCGAGACCATCCTGGCTAACACACTGTCTCTACTGAAAAATACAAAAAACTAGCCGGGCGAGGTGGCAGGCGCCTGTAGTCCCAGCTACTCGGGATGCTGAAGCAGGAGAATGGCGTGAACCCGGGAGGCGGAGCTTGCAGTGAGCTGAGATCCGGCCACTGCACTCCAGTCTGGGCGACAGAGCGAGACTCCATCTCAAAAAAAATAATAATAAAAATAAAATTTAAAAAAACTAAATATATAAGAAAATATATCAAAGTAAAATGAAGTATATGCTATAAAAATGAAAAAGATTAGCAGGCTGAATTTTAAAGAAAAGCAACAATAAAAATTATATGCTATTTATAAGAGGCACATTTTAAAGATAAAAAAGCTAAAAGTTGAAGGAAAATAAATACATATCTTGCAAACCATAAACTAAAGGAACCTTGTGTAGCTATAATAATATCAGACAAAGTAGACTTTAAGGTGGGAATCATTACCAGAACTAAAACAGGAATTTGTTAATGTTCAAATTCTAAGTATGTTTCTACCTAATAAAAAGAAAACTGATAGAACTAGAAAAAAAATATTAAAAATCTGCAATTGCTTTAATATTCTTCAATCAAAAACTGATAAAAGCAAACGGAGGCTGGGCACAGTGCCTCACACCTGTAATCCAGCAATTTGGGAGGCTGGGATAAGTGGATCTCTTAAGCTCTAGAGTTTGAGACCAGCCTGGGCAACATGGCGAAACCACATCTTTAAAAAAAAAAAAAAAAAAATTAGCCAGGCATGGTGGCACATGCCTGTAGTCCCAGCTACTCAGGAAAATGAGGCAGGAGAATCATTTGAACCCGGGAGGCAGAGGTTGCAGTGAGCTGAGGTTGCATCATTGCACTATAGCCTGCACGACAGAACAATACTCAATCTCCAAAAAAAGCAAATACACACAAAAAAATCAATAAGGGTATAGAAGAATTGATAATATGATGAACAAATTTGACCTAAATGGCATGTGTAAAACATCATACCCAACACCTACAGAAGACATATTCTTCACAAATGCCCTTGAGACATTGATCAAAATTGAGCATATGCTGTGTCACAAAGCAAATCTTAACTAAATTAGAAAAATGAAACCATTCAAAATATGTTCGTTGGTCACAGTAGCATAAAACTACAAATCAATAATAAAAAATGGTTTTATGTTCCCAAATATTTGAAAATTAATGATATGCTTTTATGTAACCTATACATCAAAGAATAAATCACAGTGGAAATTAGAAAGAAAATTAACGTAATGATTCTAAAATATAAATATCAAAACTTTAAAACACAGAAGCTAAGTCCATGCTTAGAAAATATATATGCTTAATTTCATATATTAGAAAAGAAGAAAGGTTAAAAAGGTATTTTTCAATCTCAAAACATTAGAAAAAAAGAACTAGAAACCCAAAGAAAGTAAAAGAAAATAAATTATATTATGGCAGTAGGAATTCATAAAATAAAAACAATCCTATAATAGAAAAATTAAACAAAAGCAAATATTAATTATTTTTACTATAGAATTAAGAGCAATATGGCAACACTGATTGAGAGAGAGAGAGAGAGAGCACGCTTTAATAACCAATATCAGGAATCAAAGTGATAATGATGTTATTAGAATCCCACAGTTACTGAAAAAACATAAAGCAATGTGAACTATTTTAGGCCAATAAATGGGTAAACGTTTGGAAAAAACTTTACAGAATGATGTTCTAAATTAATTATTTGCTTAATAATAAAGTACCCTAAAGAATAGATTTTTGGGGCTGGGTGTGGTGGCTGATGCCTGTAATCCCAGCAGATGGGGAGAACAAAGTAGGAGGATCCCTTAAACCCAGGAGTTCAAGATCAGCCTGGGCAACCCAGCAAGACTACATATTTACAAAAAATAAAATTTTAGCCAGGCATGGTGGCAGGCACCTGTAGTTCTAGCTACTTGGGATGCTAACACAGGAGTTGAGGGCTTAAGCCCAGGAGTTGAGGGCTGCAGTGAGCTATGACTGTGCCACTGCACTCTAGCCTGGGCAACACAACAAGACCCTGTCTCAAAAAACAAAACAAAAAAAAAAAAAAACAGATTTTTTGGATCATTATTTTGTGTGGATCTAAAAAAATCTCTTTCAGGACCCTTTAGAATAGCATTCTAGTCATTTCTTTCTCCTCATATTGATAAGTAGATGCTATTAGGAAAGACTCTAAAAACTGTAGTGCAGAATTATCCCTTTTGGTTTAAGTTACAAAATGATATATAAGGAGTTTTTAGAGAGTGATTCTGTAGACTCGTAGACTAAGTGAACTTTGGGTTCGAGAAGATGGTGAGAGAGCAAAAGATTAGGGTTGTGGGTCTTATATCCTATAGGATGGGTCCTGCATTGCCTCCTGCTTCAGAGAGTTGCATAGCACATATGCTAGATCTTTGATAAGATCCAACAGGCCAAAGTGCCACAAGTTCCCTGGTGATGTGTCTGAATGTGTGTGTTTTTTGTTTTGTTTTGTTTCTTTTTAAGACTTGGTGTACAAGAACATTCCTCTCTGACTCTCTGCGGTCTCTTTCTTATTGTTTATTGGTTTCTGTATTTTTTTCTCTTTCTTAGTATGAAAGATCTTCCCAAGCTTCATCTTCAGCCACTTCTGACATTAAACACAATCTTTTCCTTTGTCCTTCCTACAGTGACAATTAACCTTTATGACAATTCCCCAGAATTTCTTAACTTGGCTTATATGCTAAACTCAAGACAGAAACCAAATTATGACACTCTCTCCTTAACTCAGTGTTCAAAGTGCTTAATCCATAATTCAAAGAACTCTGTCATTCAACTCCAAACTCCCATTCCAGCTTCCATTGTCATTAAACCCCTGCTTCCCGATTTTGCAACCAGAACACCACTTTCCTGTATGGTGGCATATGCACGCTCACACTCCTTCTTCACCAGAAAGGCCCTTTCCTCCTCAATCTGCCTCCCAGATTCTTACTCCCCTTTCAAGGTCTAGGTCAAATCCCATTCTATCTGGAAAACCTTCCTATATTGGTCTCATTCCATTTATACGTTTCATAATGGAATTATTTCAATGGTTACTTTCTCCTAGATTATGATGGGGGGACACTTTCTAGTCATCATTATTTCCCCACCACTCTTAGTCCACAGTTTATGCAATGTAATCAATAGAATCCTGTTGACTTTTGAACCTTCACTCTAAACTTTCACTTACTTCACCTAATGTGACCCTCTCTCCCTGGGAAAATCCTGCTTAGTCTATGATATCCAGCTTTAGTGCCATTGACTCAACAAACTCTCCCTATCCCCACATAGAGCCAAGCTGAAGTAGAAGTGAGGGAAGTAATGCAAGTTTCCTCCTTTAATATTCTTACATAATAGAGCTTATGAAACTTACCAGTTGTATGTCAATTCAGTGTATGTTCATGTTGTGTGTACATATTTGTGGCTCTCAACTTTTCTGATAGTTCTCCTATAAGTTATTATTTTAACAGGTTGAGTTTAATTCTGCCATGGTGATCCCATAGGCAGATTTTAATAACAGAATTTGTTTAAATTACCCAGGAGTTTTAGATTATGAATTTTAATCTGGTGATAATTCTACATGAATAAGTAAAGTTGAATTTCAATGGGGAAAGTGAAATAGACTTCTTTATATTTGTAAAAATAATTCTGGTGAAAAAGCATATGACCCAGTCAAATTAGTTAATGAGATATGAACACCAGCTTGAGAATGGTGCTCTAAAACTGAAGTAACTAGGTTTTTCCTTTCCTAGTTTTTTCCAAAGACAGATCTTCAAAACCAGATACATACCACAATATTCATCTAACATGAGTGTTTTTGATTGAACAAATATCTTTAACAGAAGCAGAATGTGCCAGGAATTATCTGGTGGTGTCCTTTTTAAAACTGATGCTTACTCTTTTCCATAGCTAACAATTTGAGCTTAATCTAGAATAGTCATTTAACATTTTTCAACTACATTTTCTGTGTACTGTTTCATACATACCAAAGACCTAATAAAGCATCCCAAGGTTATTGAGTGCCTGCTATGTGTTTAGCTCTCAGCTCTGTTTTATGTGACATTAGAATGCTTTCCTGGCCTTGAAGAGACTCTAATCCAACTGGGAAGACAACTGGCACACAGATTTGGTGACCACTTTTACTAGCTCAAATAGAATCAAACTTTTCAGAGTATAGAAAAGGCCTTCGGTATGGTAAAAGAAAAATGAAAAACAAATTATTTTAAGGAAACTCCAGAAACTAAATAAGCAGAGTTCACTAGGTGAACAGTGTTATAAAACCAAAGAGAAATACTGACCTCCACCAAGAGTATCCAAGAGCAGAGCACAGAGCTGTCAGAGCGGAATATGCTCTGTGCCCCCAGAATGTCAGTCATGCTGGCCTGCATGGCATTCCCCAACACCCCATACAGTTACACTGGCTGCGTCTTTACAATGCATTCTCAGCCTCCTCTATTTGCACAAGCCTGAAATGTATTTCTTCAAGGTCTATCCCAAATACTTCCTCTTCCTTGATGATTCCTGATTGATTCAGTTGTTTCCTTTCATCAATTCTTAGTTTGAACCTCTCTGATTGCAAGATCATTATTTTCTTTGAATCATAGCTCTTGCTGGCCAGACCTTAAATTCTCACTTTTCCCCAAGAGTGTCCTGGCCCAAAAAACCAAATTCGATTTTTCTTTATATCTCTGACAGAAACTAGCAATGACTACACATACAAAGATTACTTGTTGAATGAATAGATGTAATATAAACTAATAAATAATATGTGCAATAAACTATAAATTACATATTTTCCTTTGTATCTACTCATGGGATTTCATATAAACCAGTTAAAGTACTACATTAGGTCTTTAAGCAGAAAGAAAACTTTGCATGCAGATTATGTGTAAGGGAAAATGCCAAAGAGTCTAGGATGTTAATGAAGAGACTTTTGGTACAAAGTATGAGGTGACAAGGGCAGGACCATATTAGTGGCAGTAGAGATGGGGAACAGGATGGAACCATATGATTGAATAGATATAGGACATGAAAAAGTTAGGTAATGAATTAGATATGTTTGTAATTTGCAAGTTCCATAAAAATTTACATAATGTCTTATTATTATACACATCACAGTATTAAGCAGTGATTTGCAAGGGAAAGAGAATCACTGAAGCAGGGCACAGTGGCTCATGCTTGTAATTCCAGCACTTTGGGAGGCTGGGACGGGCAGATCACTTGAGGTCAGGAGTTCAAGACCAGCCTGACCAATGTGGTGAAACCCCATCTCTACTAAAAATACAAATTAGCTGGGTGTGGTTATGCACACCTGTAATTTCAGCTATTTGGGAGGCTGATGCAGGAGAATCGCTTGAGCCTGGGAGGCAGAGGTTGCAATGAGCCAAGATCACGCCATTGCACTCCAGCCTGGGCAACAGGAGTGAAACTTTGTCTCCAAAAAACAGGAAGGAAGGAAGGAAGGAAGGAAGGAAGGAAGGAAGGAAGGAAGGAAGGAAGGAAGGAAGGAAGGGAGGGAGGGAGGGAGGGAGGGAGGGAGGGAGGGAGGGAGGGAGGGAGGGAGGGAGGGAGGGAATCACTGGAATGAAGATAGCTAAACTCCCATCCCAAACTGAGTGTTTCCTAACTGCGTGATGTTGAGCAAGTTACTCAACATCTCTAATCCTCAATTCCTTCAACCATAACATGAGGATGGTAATTTTGAAATCTTTTGAATGCTATGAAGAACCAAAAGAAAAAACAGAAAGTACCTATTGCAGTGACTGGCACATATTACCTAACTGGTTAAAGGTAATTATCAGTGAATATTTGCTGAATTTATGAATGAATGCATTAGGGCGAAAGTGGAAAGCAAAGAGCAAAGAAAGGACACAGAAGGACTGAACAAGCCTTTGGAAGAGAGGAAAATCATTCAGGGTCAGAGGATTCAATGGAGGATTTTAATGTCCTCTGATTGCTTTAAATTATGGTAAGAGACCATGCCAAAGAGTTGAGCCTCTATGGAAAAAGGACTGGAATCAACAGAGTTTATTGTGATAGCATAAAACATACCACGAAGTGAATTGGACACATCTTTAATATAAACAATTCTTTTTATGCTGCATGACTATTAGGTACAAATAGTTTGCAATTAGGATAACTGACTATAATTTCCATTATGGTTACATGGCTCAAATGAACATGGGGGTAGAGTTACTTGGGGAAAAAAATAATAGAGTAGGCAGAGGCCTTAGGCTATTGTAGCCATCTAAATGACAAGAGCATGGTGTAAGAATAGCCATTAACATGGACGCCATTCATTTACAGAACATGACTCTTGCTCTCTGCCCTTTCACACCTTTTTGCAGATCTCCAAAGTCTTAAAGAAATGAAGGGCAAGGAGCTTATAGCTTGAAAGCTTTTAGATTTCCTCAGGATATAGAAACCAATTTTTTAAAATCCTCTAATATGTCAGAGATAATTTTGGTGAAAGAAAATCCAGGTTAAATACACCTGTACTTTGTAATTATACTCCAGAGTACCTATTGATTGAATGTCTGTATTCTACCTTCCTTAACACTAAATAGTTTAGACTAACAAGGACAAATGCATGGCACTCAAGCCAGCTTCTGTCCCAATATGTGTCTGGGATATTCCTGGGCCTGAACAATTTAGACCAGAGAAGCTTCCTGCATGGCATCGTGGCAGATATTATAAATGAGGCACAGGTCTCCTTCCTCAGAATCTACCTCAAAGCATTGCTCTGGGCAGTCCACTACAAATGGATTGAAACTGGTCTCTAAAGTCATACCTGTTTGTCATTCTTGGTTCAGATGTTTGTCTGCCTTAAGACAGGCGCCTGGAACAAAAGCTCTCTAAAATTCATGTTCAGTTCAATGAATCTATAGACCTCTCAGTTCCAATAATGTAATTAGCAGAACAAGACCATGATTATGTAAGAAGGAGACTCCTGTGTATTAAAAACTTAACGTAAATAAAGATTAAGGTAATTTATCTATGGCTGTATGGATAACCCTATCTTTATCTTGGCATCCTTTAGGTCCTTCTAGTTATGCATGCATGTACATATTTACAAAATTACTATGTATTGCATTTTACTCATGTTCATAATTTTATCCCATATTTATCTAAGGTCATGATCACTTTTTCATAGTTTTTGTTCTAATTGTTGAGTGTTTCCGAAATGCTTCATAATTTACTCTGAAGTCTTCTACTCACTCCTCTTGGCATTACTAATCAGTCTGAAATATGATGATACTAAAATTTTTTTAAACCCCTGGCACTTTGAATGATGATGCTTTGATTGGCTTTATAGGAGGACATACCTGGCAATTCTCTTTTTGGTACACTGACCTTATTTCTAACAATTTGAAAAAAAAAAGTTTAAGCATCAAGTATTTTAGAATTTAAAGCTAGTTTATGATCTTTCTATATCCTCATTTGTTTTGAAAAGCTTTTCCCCTTTTAAAAATTTTCTTCCTTTCCTCTAATGCCATCCTTAAAGATGTCTGAACCTTATTCCACACAAAAGACCTTAAAACTACAGCTGTGACTCTATAGTTACAGTATTTTCTGTTACCCTTTTACTTTCGTTTTTTCCCAAACCATCATGAGTTAGTTTCCTTATATGTTCTCTCATTTTGTGCAATATTCTTCCTAAAAGTAAAGTTTAAGCAAAGCTATACTATGTGGTTATTTCTCGTTTCTCCCATGGCACCAAAATAACAGAAATCAAACTCTGATAATCTTTTGAGTCTGTAGAAGACATGTGTGGTTCCAAGATTTTAGCACAATCCATGTTGAAGGGGCTTTAGAAATTTGTTAAACTCATCTAAATCATAGTGTAAAATTAAATTATATTCCAAATAATTCTACTCTTTTCATTATTGTTCATATCTTACATTTATTGAATGGCTTTAAAGAGTGGTATGAACAAATATTCTGATGAGAATAAGCACATAACACTTTGGGGGTTAATGGGTAGGTTAGACTGGCTAGAGCAAGGTGTTTGAAGCATTTTAAGGGAAGTATTGATAGGTACATAGTTTAAAATCAACCAATCACTATAAAATATTACAACATCAAAAGGTGGGCACCCCTAACTATTATCTGGGTGTCTTTATAACATTTTAATTTGCATTAGGGAGGGGGGATCTTACTAAGGTTTCTCCAATTCTTAAAATTAAACACTCGAGAGACCATTCTTTAACAACTCTTTTGGGTCATTCCAAAACACCTCTGTTATGGAGATTAATACTCTTTGATTCTGAGCCAAAAGCATGGTTTTCAGATGTTACAATTACCTGTTCAGCTTCTCACGGGCAATTATTTGAAAGGAGTAAATGCTCTGGCTACAATTGCCTCTGTGGGAGCCACAGTAATTGCCATTCATCAGGGCAGCAACCTGCTGAGGGCATCAATTCATAAGCTCTGAGCCATCAATAAACTGGAACTTGGGCCCCTGGTGCCAACATTCTTTACACAATGAAATATTATTACTGGCAATTAGGTAAACAATAGGCCAACCAGGAAATGGAAGAGAGGTTGCCAGCAACTATATTAGCACTCATCCACAGATGTCTTGATACTTTTCCTGCAAGAGAAACACCTTGAGATAACTCTTTCTACACAACCAGGATCAATTATCACACACAAAAAAAAAATTCACAGAGTGAAGAATGAAGGAAAAGAAAAATGATCACAAATGGGTTTTTGTTTTAATTGGAAATATGATATGGGGCAGTAGATAGCAACTTTCTCATCATAGATATCCATAGATATCCTATGCCACCTTAGTAGTAGCTGGTGTTGAGTACAATAGATGGAGAAAGAGGATTGTGTAACTGGATTCAAGGAAGCTAGCTCCACAGCCACAGTGTTGGGGCAAACAGCTTAATAGTGTTCAGGGAATTCATATTAATGAAAGCTGATAATTTGTGAAGTGCTTAAGAGTTTAAGAGGATTTTGCCATGCATGATGAAATTTGATCACCATGATATCAGTGATGTAACTAGACCAGGCATTATTATTTCTGCGTGGGTATTTTTGATGAGGGGAGAGGACAGAGGGTCAAAGAAGCTAGGTCTTAAGTTGCCTAAGCAGATTCCAGAATAGTTCTTTCCCTCTTCTGCCCTGTTGCCTGTCTTGTTCAGATCCCCACTCCTAACGTGATTAGACTAGTCTTGAAGGACAAGTCCAGTTTACCCCAAACCTATTACTAAAACACTTGGGCCTCAGCCCCTACCCTTTAGAGCAATTCCTCTCACAGGGTTCTGACTTACTTGAGGAAACAAGGAAATGCTGCAACCAGGGGTGGGTCAGGAACTTTTGGTAAACCCTCGCTTCTGATATAAAACTAGAAGACCAAAGAGTGAAACCCCAGGTACCAACATTAGCTTCAGACAAACACAGAGGCAGGGCTATGAAAGGTACTGAACTGACACACACTAGTAAGGTTGAAATGCAATCAGAAAGGTGCCATATTCATTGCATGAACATGAATGTGTGGGATGTTTTAAGAAGTGAAAAAGAAAGTAACTCCAAACCTGGTAATTGTAGTCATTTTCCTGTGTAAGTTGGAATTGATAAGTCCCTCATCTCCACTCCTGTTGTTTTTACCCAAATACATAATGCAGCTGAAAGCTGTTTGATGGGATAAGACTATACTGCTAAAACAGGAAAAATCTGTCAGGGCAGAAGTAGTGGGAGGTCAGGAATTTTTAAAAGGCACCATTAAAGAAATGGTGTGGTTTGGGGTATGTTCCTAAAGTAATGCAGTGCATCCTTCATCAGGAAATTCTTTTGACTGATAAATCTTATTCTATTTTTATATGAGCTTAAGATTATTAAATTCATTTTATATATCAAACAAGTTTAGGGTCGATAAAATATATTTCTGAAAACTAAGCAGGAAATGGCAGTCTCGTGGTTAAGCATAGATGGAGGGCCAGGAATTTATTTTTCACCTCCACCACAAGTTCATGACTCATGTGATCTAGGCAAAAGAGTAGATTATTTTTCTTCTCATTCCTTCACCTGAAAACAAAACAAAAACAAAAACATCGACTTTTTCACCCTTCCAAAGCCCTTTTCCTATTCATCCTTGCTTGCTTCTCTTGTTTCCCCTTTTCCTTTTCTTTCATTTATAGGCCAATCCCAAAGTTTAAGGAGATTGTGGCAAGGTATAAGTCAGACAGGTATTCTTTTCAGGTCTTTTAAAACCATAGTATCACAGCAACAACTCTAAAAAGAAATGCCACAGACAGAACAAACCTGAATAAAAAGTTTGAAATAGATGTATTTGACCTTTGCTCAGAATGGGAACAAGGTTTCAGAGAGAGGAGCTGAGAATCCCTAGAACCAGGTGCACAAAAAAATATTCTAAAGAATTTCTTCGGAAATCTCAGTAGAAAATCTTCGAAGGTGCCACTGCTCCTAGTATGGGATTACTTCTTAGACTCAAGAGAAAAAAATAAGTATTAGAAAATAATTATCAAATGAAATACTTCCTGGACTCAGGATACTCTGGTGCAGCCTGTATCTATAATTAGGCAAGTAAAACAAATCATAGCAAAATTACTTTAGATTTGTTAAAACCGTGTTGGCATTAGTGAACATTTTTACAACAAGACATTAATTACTTTTTTTTAACTGCTTTCCTGATAGTTCAAATGTTTCGTTATTTTCTCCCTTATCAGGTTATAAACATCTATAAGCAAGGACTGGATGTTCTATGTCATGGATCTCCCAAAAGCCCTGGCACCATTGGTTGACATTCCAAAGCATTTGACTTGCTAAAGAATCTTTCCCTCCTAGAAGTATAAAATTCTACTTCGTTTTCCCTAAAAAGACAAACAAAATAACTGTATATATATGCTGATATTGAACCGGAATTACAAATAATTTATAATGTCAGATATTTAAATTTTACCTATTCTATAATATTTATTTCATAAAAGTCACAAGACTCACTATGTTATACAATAGTGTTTTCAGAACCACTTTACAGATTCTTCTTTTTGATTTCTGTGTAACCATTGCTATTTTACATTAGCTCTAGTTTGAAACATATAACCTGTAATTTAAATATATAATTGTAAAAGTCCCTTTGCTTGTATATGAATGTAGGTCATAATGCCAAATACACCATGATTAGTTATTTCCACTTGTTGAAATTCCTGGATGGAAGGGTGTCAGAGACAATGAGCCACTAATTACATCTGAGCCTCAGTGGTTTATTGGAGTGTTCCCTCTGGCACTTAAAACCTCCAGCGCAGAATTTGGGATTGACCACTCACAGTTTATGTTGTTATCTATTGTTCATGGATGGATATTGTTTTCTGAAATAGATGGCAAAGTCCTTGACTATAGTAACCATAGCTTTTATATAATCAATAGCATTTAACACGAGAGGTAAAAGCAAACTCATTTAATCCAAGATTTCACAAACCAAAGAGTTTAACTGATTGTTAAAATATAACATTTTTTTAACTTCACACTTGTGGAAGGAAAATAAAAACCTGAGACCCCAATTCACTACGCCGAAAAGAAAAAATTCAGCTGAGTCATGCAAGCCACTGCCTTTTCTTTTGTTTCTAAGCAGATCGCTACAGATAAGAGGTTAAATATCTCCACAGGTAAGTACTCTATGTTCACCTTAAATTATGTAACGTGCCAATTTGCTGAGCTTGAGAGGAGTACATGACTAATTCCCCACCTGCGTCTTTTCTCTTGCAACATGTGGATGACCATACCCTCCCTCTTTTCCCTCTAGCCTGCTTTTCCCCTTTAAATATTGAAACTCTCAAAATCATCTTTGGAGAAAGGCACAGACCACAGACTGTTTCTGTGATTCAATGCTCTTTTCTTCCAGGCATGTCCTTAAACTTGGCAAAATAAACTTATAAATGGACTGAGACCTGTCTCAGATAATTTTGGCTTACATACTAGTAAAATTTGTGTGTGTGCATGTGTGTGTGTGTGTGTTTAGCTAGCTAATGATACATGCTGAAGACTTCTAGGTGCAGAGTAGTAAGATTTTGCATTGGTTTTTTAAATGAATCTGTTAGTCACTTATTTTAATTGTTAGTTGTAATCTCTTACATGAAGAGGAATGCTTTCAAAATGTATTTCTGATTCATTAAGAAAATGTTCACCTCTTACCTACTGACTTGCCATTAGGAACAGTGTGGTCATTATTTGTCACAAGGTTGGTAAGCAAAATTAACCTCTAATTTAAAAAAAAAGTGTTTACAATGTTAAGGGAGCAAATACAATTATCTAAAATATGTTGAAGGACATTCTAACTAATGTTTCAGTGATTCAACTCAATAGTAGTTGGAAAATAACTATTAAAATAAACTCAATATCACAAGAAAATGTTCCTTTTTTACTCAAAAATAGGCTGAAACTTTTATGATGACAATAAATAGATGAGTTATAGATATAACAAATTGTATGACAATAGGTACATAAATTTTTCTTAAAACTAAAACTAAAATTTTTAATTAGGCAGTCTTGCAATTTGTGGTCTATGAATTTAACTATAATTTTATTCATTATTGTATCAAGGACTTGGTGAGCTATAGTAGCTATAGTAATTGATTTCCACATGATATGTTCCTTCAATTTCTCAAGATGTTGTCACAGGTAGCCACACTTTTTCACTCATTCTACATCTAACTCATGCATCTAAGGATGCTTGAATAAAGGATGCTAGTTTTTACTAACAGCCATCCTGTGACCAAGAGGAGAATCCACTCCAGAAGCAAACTAATACAGTGACTATCAGAGCAAATAGAAAAATACAAACTAGATCTGTGATAATCTTGTGAGTTAATTGGTCAACTCAAAAGAGTGTCCAACTTCTGAACTTTCTCTAACATGAGTAAAATAATTGTTTTGTTATTTAAGCTAGTGTAATGTTGGGTTTCAGAAAATCAAAAGTATACTAAGACAATACTCAAAGGAAAGGAAAGGAAAGGAAAGAAGCAACAAACAAAATTTACTCAAATTACAATTTTTCCTGGAGCCATTCATGATTATTAGCAATTCAACTTAAGCTATTCAAATGTAAGAGTTAAGATAAACAGCAATAGTCACAGATCAAAGAGATAAACAAACAAAAAAATTATATCCTCATATAGTTGCAAACAGGAGTCCCAGGTCGCTCTAGTGGTAGTTCTACGGTTATTTCCTGCTACTGCTGTTGCTATTGCTATTGTTAAAGCCTTGGGTTTCTTCTACAGTAATAGCTGAGGTTTACTAAGCTTTATTGTATGTCAAGTAATTTGCTGTCTAATGAACTCAGAATGGTCTCTTTGCATCACCAATTGTTGAAACAACTTGTCACTTAATTTTGTTTATTTCTACTTGGCTACCTAAGAACAAAGAGATAATCATTTCTTAGCCCTCTTATAGACTAACAGTCACTCAGGTGATTGTCTTAGCTTACCATTGAAGGGTTTTTCTTACATCATCATTTGACTCATCCAGTTAATGGATAATACCCTTGTGCTTTGACCATTTCTAAGCTAATTATAATCTTTCTCTTCATGGGTGGCCAATTGCTTTCGACTGTTAAAATACACAATATTTATTTTTTGTTTCTTATTCTATAACAAAAGTATTTCAATAAGTTTATTCTTTAAAAAAGAAAGACATCTTAGAGCAGTCAAAAATCAGGTGGCCTGCATTTAAAACTTGGTCCTCACAAGATCTTGGGCAAAAAACAACTCTCTGTGCATTAATTTTCTTATTTGCAAAATGAGGAATAAATAGAATTTATCTTACAGGATTACTAGGATACCATGGACAAATATATGTAAAGCACATAGAATGTCTCACACATAATAATGCAGAACAATCCTTAATTATTCATTTATTCATTCATACATTCAATAAATGATTCACTGAGATGTTAATATGAGTAAGGTTATATCCTGGGTCTTATGCGAATACAAAAATCAAAAGGCACTGATTTTTTTTCTGCCTTCAAGTATTCAACTGTCTAGTCTTGGACATAATTCACAAACAAAAATATCAATGTAGTCACGTGGTATTCAAACATAACTACATAAGTGTATTAAGTATGAAACAGGAAAAAGACAGAGCTGTCTTTTAATATTAAAATGTTAGTATTATTTTTCTCTTATATTCAAGTAATTTGTTAGTGTAGTGATTTAGTGTTTTTCTGTTGCTGCGTTCTTTTCTCAAAGCTTGCTCACCTGTTGCCTGTTTTCCTATTAATCCACTGTGCTACTGCAGCACCCTGTATTACAGTAGCCAGTAAGGATACTAAAGAAAGTGTCAAAAGATAGAAAACATATTATGACCTTCTTTCTAATAACTAACTGAATGATACAACTGATCAATCTTCCTTTGTGACTCATAGTACAGTATGAACAGTTTACTAAGTCTGAAAGATCAAAGATCAGATCCTATTGAGCTTTGAATCTTCAACATCTAATAAAATGTCCCCGATTTTCAAGACCTGGCTAGTTAGAATATCACTTTCTGCTGGCCACAGTGATTGGTTCAGGAAAGGGAAAATCACCCACACAAGACTCTGACATTTTCTGCCAGAACAATTATTTAAAAAGATTCCTTCTGTCTATTCATTTTGCCAAGCTTTTGAAATAAAAGTCTGGAATTGCCAACAACCATCTTGCCACCACCTGGAGGAAGTCTGAGAAGGAAGAAAGAGAACTAAATATATAAGAGAAAGGGAGACTACTGACAACCTTGAACCTCTGGATTCAATAGGCTTTGACCCACCACTTAGCCTTTCCAGCTTGTGAACAGATACGTTCGCCCTTCACTTAAAATCACACCTGTAATCCCAGCACTTTGGGAGGCCAAGACGGGTAGAGCACGGGGTCAGGAGATTGAGACCACCCTGGCTAACATGGTGAAACCTCATCTCCACTAAAAATACAAAAATGAGCTGAGCACGGTGACATGTGCCTGTAATCCCAGCTACTTGGGAAACCGAGGCAGGAAAATTGCTTGAACCAGGAAGTCAGAGGTTTCAGTGAGCGGATATCGTGCCACTGTTCTATAGCCTGGTGACAGAGCAACACTCGTCTAAAGGAAAAAAAAAAATTACTTTAGATTGAGATGTTCACACACAAGACTCAGAACTAAGTATTATTATTATTATTATTATTATTAACCAGACTTTGATTATTACATACCTTGAGGTAGTCTTTGGGTTAAATCTGCTTGATGTTCTATAACTTTTTTGTACTTAAATGTCGATATCTTTCTTTAGGTTTGGGAAGTTTTCTGATAGTATCCCTTTGAATAAACTCTCTACCCCTATCTCTCTCTCTCTACTTCCTATTTAAGGCCAATAACTCTTAAATTTGCCCTTTAGTATGCAACGGGCATACTCAAGAATGCATCAGAGTCTTTTAATAGCACAGTGGATCAAGCAGAAGAAAGAATTAGTGAGCTCGAAGACAGGCTATCTGAAAATACACAGTCAGAGGAGATAAAAAGAAAAAAGAAGAAAAAACAATGAAGAATGTCTATGGGTTCTGGAAAATAGGCTCAACAATGCAAATCTAAGAGTTATTGGCCTCAAAGAGGAGGCAGGGAATGAAACAGAGGTAGAAAGTTTATTTAAAGGGATAATAACAGAGAATTTTCCAAACCTAGAGAAATATGTCAATATCCAAGTACAAGAAGGTTATAGAACACCAAGCAGATTTAACCAAATAATTACTCATCAGAGAAATGCAAATTAAAACTACAATGAAATATCATACATGGAAATGGCTAAATCTTAAATACTTGATAAAATCCGGTATTGAAAGGATGTGGAACATTTTAACATTTTTACATTAATGATGGGAATGTAAAATATACATCCACAATGGAAAACAGACTGGCAGTTTCTTATCAAGTAAGAACCATGAAACCCAGCAATCTTACATTTACATATTTACCTGAGAGAAATCAGAACATATGTTCACACAGAGAATTGTTCTTAAAAGTTTACAGCAACCTTATACATAATAGTCAAGCAACCCAAATGTTCATTCTCTGCTGAATGGATAAACAAAGTTTGCTGTGTCCATAAAAAATAATACTACTGAGCAGTAAAAAGTAGTACCACATTTTCTTTATCCTGTCCACCATTGGAGGACATCTACATTGATTCCATGCCTTGGCTATCGTGAATAGTGCTGCAATTAACTTAAGCATGCATGTATCTTTATATTAGAATGGTTTATATTCATTTGTGCATATACCCAACAATGGGATTGCTAGGTCAAATGGTATTCCTTCAACAGGTAGTTTTTTGGTCCTCACCCTCCTCCCACCCTACACCCTCAAGTAGGTCCTGATATCTATTATTCCCTTCCTTGTATTCACTTATACTCAATGTTCAGCTCCCACTTCTAAGTGCTGCCATGAACATACATGTGCATGTGTCTTTAAGGTAGAATGATTTATACTCCTTTGGGTATATACCCAGTAATGGATTGCTGGGTTGAATGGTAGTTCTGTTTTAAGCTCTTTGAGAAATCTCCAAATACCTTACATAGTGGCTGAACATTCCTGCCAGCAGTGTATAAGTATTCTCCTTATTCCACAACCTCAATGGTGTCTGTTAATTTTTGACTTTTTAATAATAACCATTCTGACCCTTGTGAGATGGTATTTCATTATGGTTTTGATATGTATCTCTCTAATGATTAGTGATGCTGAGCATTTTTTCATATGCTTGTTGGCCACATGTATATCTTCTTTGGAAAAGTGCGTGTTCATGTCCTTTGTCCCCTCCTTTTTTTTTTTTTTAATATGGTTGTTTGCTTTCGCCAGTTAGTTTGTTTAAGTTCCTTATAGATTCTGGATATTAGACCTTTGTGAGATGCATACTTTGAAAATATTTTCTCCAATTCTGTAAGTTGTCTTTTTATTCTGTATATGAAATTTTATAAAAGGCAAAAATATAGTGATGAAGCAGATCAGTGGTGGTCAGGGGCTAGGAGTGGGAGTAGTGTGACAGTGAAGGACCACAAAGGAACTTTTAGAAATGATAGAAATGTTCTATACCAGGATTGAGGTGATAGTTACACTACTCTATACATTTGGCAAAATCATTAAATTGTACACTCAAATTTGGTGAATTTAGTGGTATATAAATTATATTTCAACAAACTAATTGAGAAAATATGTATTTAGTCACTCTAATGTATAACACATATACAAAGATTTGGAGAGGGAAGATCATTTTTTAATATAAGGCCTATAATTTTCTGGCTTCTTTCTTACTGCACTTAGTTTTCCATTCTCTTTTGTAATGTCTCTTTTTCCATCTATATATATAATTGCCCTCTGCACATTCTGTATGATGCTTCAGAAGTTGTTTCAAATTGACTTATCCAATGTCAAATCATCATACTTTTCCCACATATTGTGCTTGCTTTTTTTTTTCTTTTTAATCTCACCACCATGCACCAAAGCCAGAACTTTTGGCTTCACCCTGGAGTCCAGTATTTCCTAAGCAATCCTCAGCCAACTCAGACTTGTCTTTTTTTACATTTGAAATCTTTCCTGCTTCTCTCTAACTGCGCTGCCTCCACTCATTGCACACCACATGATTTCCCACTTGGAGAATTGCAGCAACCTCCTCAGTGGTCTCTCTACCCCGGTCTCTGTGATCTCTAATTCAAAATCTGATCTGTCACTTGCCCTGCCAGTACTGCCTGAAGGATTAGGTTCTAATTGCTCTCCATGGGCTGATAGGGCCACTCACCATCTGCCCTGCTTACCTGTGCAGTCATCTCTCTGCACTCTTCTGCCATGGAAAATTGCCTTCATTTCTCTGAATGTGGCATATGTCCTTCTACTTCTAGGACTAATGGAAATTTAATTTTGCTGGAACATTCTCTTTTTATTCAAGATACCTCTCTTTTCCAGTCTCACAAATTTATCTTATTCATCCTGCAGTTCTTAACCTAGACATCACTTCCTTTGGGCACCATTTGAATTTTCTTGTACTTCCATGGCTCCTAGAACCTCTGTGATAGCATTTACCACAGTAAAATGCTTGGGAAATGTTTAAACCTATAACTCCTTCTAGACAGACCATGAGCTCCACAAGGGCAAAGAAACTTCCGTCACCCTCACTTAGACCCCTAGAACCCAGCACAGCACATTTTACATAGGAGACATTCAACTAATAAGGGTTAAATAATTAAGCGACTCTGCCTTCTCTTATCACTATCAAAAACACGTAGGCTAATCATCTTAAAAATTAAATGTTGAAACATTTGCTTAGTTTTTGAGCGTAAAGTCCAACTACTCTTTGTGGAAAGTCAGCCATTTTTTAAGGTCAATTTAAAAGTAACATTGGTTACTCTTCCATTATAGCAAACTCTATTTCTCACATATTCCTCAATTTACAAAAACTTGTGGACATATGGTATTCATAAATCCTGTAATATGCAGCTGTGTCATACAAAGCTCAGAATAATCCATCATTGATTCATACCTCTGTCCATTGTTTTTTCCTCCTCATAAAATGAGAGCAGAGTCTCAGTTTACATTCAATATGTTTCTTCTGTTTATAAATGTGTAGGAATTTATGTAAAAATTTTGTGCATTCAAAGCAAAATCACGAAGACTGGGAATACATCTTCTCCCTAATAAAGTGCATAGTCATTGTTGGAAACATACACTCTATACCTCCACTAAAGCATTTTATTAAGTTCTGAGGGTGTTCAGTGAGAACCAATATTATCTATTTTGAGGAGTGGTCAAGATGGGGATAGTCAAGGTTAGTGATTTATGTGAGGACAAAGCAACATAACTTTCTTTGCTGTATCATTATATGGTTTCAGTCCTGAAGATGGGCTTGTCATAGATACTGCCCTTAATATTTTGATCTATGATTGTTAAAGAAAGATCACTCTCTTTTCTTTGGATCAGCACTCATAAAATAGCCTTTATGTCTGGTTTCAATGGAATATATATTTAATATTTAAAAGTTTATAGAGATACACACAGAAGTTAATATACTTCTAGAAAAATAAATGGAATTACTTGAGGCTGTAGGTTAATCAGCATTTTCTGTATGTGTGCTGTAAGAATGCATATATGTATCATTTATTGTAATTACAAAATACATAGACAATTTTCAAATTAAAAATACATTAAAGTAGAAAAAAATTCTGCAGATTACTGCTAATATTTTGTGTACTTTCTTGCAGTAGATTTTCTATTTACATAATTGTATAATTATATATATATTTTTTACAACACTTTTACAGTACTTGTTCAATACACTTTTTCATGGTTATGTTTAATTCATTCATTAACCATAACTTATTGATTTGACCATACTTCCATTGTTGAATGCATGAAACTCATATATTCATATATATATATATACAATTTCTTAATTTAATATGTATGTACTTATTTAATTTCTTAGAGACAGGATCTCACTATGTTCTGCAGGCTGATTTCAAACTCCTGAACTCAAGCAATACTCATTCTGGCCTTCCAAAATGTTGGGATTACACGCATGAGCTACCATGCTCAGCCTATTGCCGAATATTTTTATGTTACGAAGAAGAAAAAAATGAGCATAAATCTTTTTTAATATCTCAAAATGTTTTCTTAGAATATATTCCTTTAAGTGAGGGTGCTGACTCACATGTGTGAATATTCTTAAGGCTTTTGCTAAATATTATCCATATTGACCTTTAGAAAAGCTGCATTATTTTACATCTCTGAAAATAGTGTATGACTGTCCTTATTTCCTACCACCCTTACCAATACTGAATATTATCTTTTTGTTTATTTGTGCCAGTTATGTGTGAAAAATCATTTATTATTAACATTTTAATATACACTTCTTTGATAATTGTGATGCAAATGTTTTCTTATAGTGTTCATAATTTGTATGAGTTGCCTATTATTTTCTTGTATCAATATTCCTTATTAATGTATCTTATTAATTTATAAAAATTTTCATAAATAACAGTTACTCTTTATTTTTACTTTATTTTAATGTTATTTTTACTAGTTTACTGTTATTTATTTTTGATAATTTATGAGAATCATTTTTGTTTTTATGTACTTGAATTTATTAACAATTCTGTTTTTAATTGTTTGCTTTTCTACCAAGAAATGATGTATTTTCATCTATACTTGTTTTGTAACTTTAAAACTATGTTCTTTATAACACTTTAATCCATCTGCAATTTTTAAATAAATATTATGAGATAGGAAGAAAGCTTTATCTTTTCCAAATAATCAACAAATTATGCCATTGCCCTTCCCAATGATTAAACCATTCTTTCCTACTAATTAAGATGGATCCTTTATATCATATTAGTAAACACATGTTGTTTCTGATTATCTAAGTCTATTTATTCATCTGTCTTGCTTGACTTGCGTATGCAAAACAATACATTAGTGTTCATTCAAATACGGTATGAATTTCAAATTTGCTTCATGTGATATTCTCTGGCTATAAATAATTGGACTGAGGAAAATAATGAATGTGTTGCGAGTCTTTTTCTCAGTTTTCCATTTCCTTTCATTTATTTGTCTGTTTATATGGTAGTAGCATACCAGAGTCATTATGATAGCTTTAGTAACATATCTAATTTTGAAAACACCCTTCATTGTTTTTTCTTTTATGACTTTTTTTCTTATCTTCACTCACTTATTTTTCTATAGGAGCTTTAGCATCTATTTTACTGGAAAGTCTTTAAATCCATACATTTACCTGAAGAAACTGATATAGCACTGAGGTTATTTTTAGGTATAATTTTGTATTTTTTTAAAATGCATTTTGTGTTTACTTTTTATTATTCTAAATCAATTATTGTCAGCTATTACCTCAGTGAGATTCTCTCTGAAACCTCCAAATAGGTCAGAACCCTTGTTGCATGAAAAGGTCACTTGACTATTCCCATTAGGAAGAGATGACCACCAAAGAAAGAATAAATGGCAGAAAATACAGTGTGTGGAGCAGGCTGGGTGTCAACCACGATGAACTTGGGGAGGTGTCCTGTAGGACGGGGACAGTTGCTCTTCAGCTCCCAAAATTGTTGTCATTCAGGACTCTGTCATAGCTTCTGATTTCATAAAAGAAAAAACAGAAATCTGAATTTTTATATAAAATGAGCCTAGAGTTTCTAATGACATGTAACAAATTATAAGGGCAGGTAAGCAAAGTTGAGTGTAAGAAAGTAGTGAAATCCTAGTAAAAACAGGAAGTTTTGTGCTTACATTAATTTGTTTACTCCAAAATATTTATAGAGCATCTTCATATGTCATATTCTGTGGAGAACAGCGATATATGTCTTGGTCAGTTCAGGCTATAATGGAATACCATATACTATGCGACTTTACCAACAAACAGTAATTCCTCATAGTTCTTGAGACTGGGAATTCCGAAATCAATACACCTGCAGATCCAGTCTGGTGAGGCCATTCTTCCTGGTTTGCAGACAGCTGTCTGCTTGTTGTATCCTCATACGGTCAACAGTAAAATCTCTTTCCTGTCTCTTCAAATAGGGCACTCATTTCATTAATGAGGATTCAGACCTATGACTTAATTACCTCCCAAAGGCCCCACTTACCAATATCATCATATTGGGATTAGGATTTTAAAATATGAATTTGGAGGCAGGGAGAACACAAACATTCAATGAGATGTCTTTCCTTAAAAAGTTTAAAATAAAATAGATAAGCTTACTGTCTAGTTACAGAGTAGAGAATTAACTTTATTCAAAGAAAATTCTGACCTTTACCCTCAATATTGGGAAGTGCTCTCTAGGTCCTTGGAATATCTTGCCTGATACGAGTGTCTTCGTCTGTGGGTTTTAGCCAGCAGGCAATCTAATAAGGCAATTTATGAGAGATGCTTTGGGTCATGCAGCATCAGTTTTACTTCCAGAAGAGGCTGGAGACTACAGGTGTCAGTCCAACCTCTAGAAGGGGTTGAAAATGGAAAGCTCAACCACATGGGCAGTATGCGATTAAACGGCAATGAAAACTCTAGACACAAAGGGGTAGGGTGAGTTTTCCTGGTTGGCAATACTCCATACACATATATATTATATAATATGTGTGTGTTTATAAGACTAGATTGAGCTTTGATTGATAGTGAGAAAGTTTTCTACTGATTCATGAGAAGGGCGCTAGGCTATAGCTTGGGTTCACTGATAATCTAATTCCAAATATAAACATTCCTCTGTTTGATAACTATCTTCTGTAGTTATCAAAAAATAAAACCTTGGGCTGGTGTGAGAAAAATTGGACTCTACTCAAAATGACTCAGGTAATATCTGATGTACATTAGTTCAAAAATGGTGAACTGGATGATATTGAAAAGATGATTAAGAAAGATGAAGTAAAATGAGTAGACGTTTCTAACCTAGATAAAAGAAGGTTTGAAGGACAAGACCGTATCCTTCAAATATTTGAATAGTCATTATATAGAAACACACTACCACCTGTTTGGCAACAATAGGTAGAAACAGTTCCAGTGTGCAATGATCTCAATGTAAGTAGAATTTTCTAATAATCATAGCTGCCCAAGAGTGGAATGAGCAAATGAGCATTCTCTAGGGTAGGATGGGAAAGTGTTTGTCTAAGCATATGATGAGGCCTTCGTAGAGAGCACTCGAATATGGATAAGTGGTTTTAAATTAAGCAATACTTAAATAAGTAATCTTTAAGGTGATTTTTTTAAAAGTCAGATTATCTTTAACTTACTATCAAGCCATAAAATCCCATGTCTTCAGATATGCTTTCCTAGCCAAAAACAATTTAGGAGCAATAAATTAGAAGTAAGGGGAAGTACTTGTAGAAATGACCTAGGATTTACAGAACTCCTAATATGTATTTTCTATACATTTTTAAATTTGTTCTTTAGAAAATCATACTTTGGAAGTTTACTCTTCTGCCAGTTTTGGAAGAGGGAGGATAAGCTCAAATATTAAAATAACCTACCAAAGGTCAACTACTCACATTATGGCCAACCCACATCTTCTACCTCTAATGCCCATATTGTTTCTCAAACCACCTCTTTCTAGAGGCAGATACCAGGGCCACAGCAAGCTAAAGAGGGAATGACAGAGAATCTTTGTAAATCAAACCAAATATCTTACAAAGCCCAGTTGTCTGGGGTCATTTAGTGTGGACACAGCCTCTCCTATTTCAAAAAGCTCCTGACGGTGTCACTGAATTAGAAGAATATAATGATGGAAATTCATCGTAGCATACAAACCGTACATCATCAAGACAATATGAAGATGTCTAAGAAAACAATGCTATGTCTAAAATCAGTGCTGTTGCCATATTTAAGAAAAAAATGATTGTAAACAGTTCCATTGCTTCAGAAAATCACACTAGCTGAGGTTCACATAAAACCCGTCTCATCTGTCCTGCAATAGCGTAGTGTTCAGAAGTTTCCCTGAATCAGCTGTGGACAATACAGATATGTGGTAATGTCATCAGAATTCTTTGCTTTCATGTGACAGAAATTCAGGTAGAACCAGGTTAGACACTAAAGGGAACTCATAAGAAGGCTACTTTTCTAATCTCAGGGAGGACAGAAGTAAAGCTATGACTCAGAGGTAAGTGGATAAAAAATGTCAACTTCTTTCTTAGCATCTTTTGTCTTTCTATTCACCTTGGCCTCTCTTCATCATTTGCTCCTACTGCAGACTGCCTCCCTGCATGTCACGGTTAACCTGCCTGCCAGCAGTACTTTAGCATCACAGTCTGTATCTCCCATCACTCTAAATTTGAGGACTACTCCCTGTATTAATTCTGTTTGAAAATCATGGATAAGGACTCTGATTACCCAGTTCCAGTCAGGTGTCTAACCATGAGCCAATCAGTTGTGTCCTTGAGAAACAGTTCACACAGAACTAAAAATGGTTCCTGAGGGACACACCTGTATATGAGTGCCATGCCTACGCAAGGAAGTTATAAGCCAGACAGGCACCACAATGAATAGTTATTAGATTTGCCCTCCAGTTGAATTATGCAAAAATGTTCAGGCTTATTATGAGGTACATTTTAGGGAACATTCTATGAAAACGTGTATATATTTTAACACAAAAATTGGGGGACTTAAAGGAATAAGCTTCAATTATCTAGCGTATTTGCTTATTCAGGGTATTTTGTGGTTTACTGGCATGGATAAAACATATTCTGGTTAAAGTATTTCTCCCATAGTGTCTTAGTAGAGCATTATGTTGCGAAATGATAATTAAGTTTCTAAAGAAACAAAGCACTTTCCGTTGTGATTGAAGTCCTAGGGGAAAACTGGGTCCACAATAGAGCAAGTTTTTCTAAGATGTTGTTATAAAATATTACAAGAAGTGTTTCATCTTCTAACTCAATTGTTCTGAAGTTTACGAGTTGAGCTAAAAATGTGTACCATCATCCTCTTTTACTGAGGTAAAAGCCAAAAGTTACAGAGGCCAGTACATGACAGTGTATGTTAATTATTAGAAAATAATTTAAAATGTATGTTCCAATGACATGGCTGTAATGATACAGTTCTCAGCTGGAATACCATTTATCTAAAAATTCAAGCAGCTGCCACTACAAGAGAGTTTATGCCAAAGGCAAATTGTCAAATATGAAACGTAGGGCCTAAAAGCTGGTTTTGGACAGATTAAAACACACACACACACACACACCAAATACACTGCATTGTCGGCTGAAGCTCATTTTCAGAAATACATGGCTCAGTGCTAAAGTGGACAGTTTAATCAGTTCCTCTGCAGAAATAGCAAGATTTTTTACAAGGGAAAGAAAATCTACAGAGATGAAGCTGTGACTGGAAAATTTGATCCACATGGTTGTATTTTTAGATCTGTCAAAGATTGACCTCTGTTTGCAGTTTTTCTAGCAATAGTTTAATGTAAAATTAGCCTATTTGTAGTGTTTCTATATTTCATGGAATTTTACTATATATTATACCTTATTTGTTATTTCTAGAAAGTCAATTATTTTCTTTTGAAACTTTTAGTTCCAAATATTCCCTTTTTTAAGCTATGCAAATGATAATGAGCCTACCTTCCATACATTTTGTGTAGTCTGTTTGGTGGGAATTTTGTTAGAAACTTATAAAGGATGGAACATGTTATTTTGTTACCTTTGAAATATTTGCCGAGTAAAGAGATGGTGAACAGACGGGAAATTTTTCACTGCAGGAATCCAAACAGAAATATTTTTAATTTTCTTCATCAGTATATGGGAAAATTTTGAGCATGGAAAAGGGTGACTTCTCTGTATTTAAAACAGACACAACCTGGTTGTTTTCACAGGCATATTATTATTATTTCTTAGATAAGTGAGTAAGTATGTAAGTATGTCAATATATAAATGCATGCGTGTGGGAAAGTAGCATGGTGACCGAGGAAGAAAAACTCTAGAGTAAAACTTTACCTTATTTTAAACTGTACTTTTACTAAACTTATTATTTGCAATTCAGTTGACAATCATATTACTATGTGATATTCAAATGTCAAATGCATGTCTCATTTTCAGCTAAGGCCATTACATCATTTCTTGTCAAATGCACTGAAATATGGCTAAGTCTAGCTCTGATTAGATAAGGGACCTCATGCTGGTGTTAGTAAATCCAACCCCAGGGATTGGTTCCCAAGCTGAGGGAAATGGCAAAGTTATTATTGATGGTGGTGCCAAAGCTAACAGGTTTCACATGTCTTTCATGAACATGTGGTGACAGCCCCAACAGTGACATAGTTAAGAGTTATTTGTTCAAATGTCCTAGAATCATTGCTGAAAAAAGGTGAAAAATCTGTAAATTTTACATCCCACCAGTATGGGAGTTTGCTCAACTCTTTGTAGGTTACCTGGTTCATTGCACTGACTGGAATCATATGAAAAATAATCCCTTATTTATGTGCAGGAGTTTGCCTCATTAGAAGTCATATAATGTATACATTGGAATTCGAGTCTGGGGTTTGAGTCTGGGCTCTGTACAGTTCTAGCTGTGTGAATTTCACAGTGTTTTTTTATTTCTCTGAACATCAATTCTTCTACAAAATTGTGATTTTGTGAAAATTGAAGGAGATTGTGCAAATAAAACACGTGGTGATCAATAAGTCTTAGCTCTTCATGTTAGGTTATTTAGCCTTGACATAATTTCATAAGATGCGCAGAGAATGCTTTTCAAGAAGCAGAACCAGTGAAGAGAAAGTGGCTTGTCCTTGGTCACATGGCTAATCAGGGTGACAGAGGATCCAGCCATAGCTCCTGGTTTGAAATCCAGTATCCCTTAGGTGTCTGTGGAGGAAAAGAAACCCTGTAAATTGGACTATAATTAAGGTACTGCTATACTTGCAGAGGCAAAGTAAAATGGTGAATTGGTTCAATTACCTCAATAATTCAAGCCCAAAAGTACCAAAACACTTTTATCTAGTACGATGGAATATTTTAGGCCAAATATCTGAATAATTGTTCCCATTATTCATATCATTTTGAATATATGTATACATCTGTTTTTTTCCTGTGGGGGAGAGGATAAGGGTAATCTTTGAATCATGTCTTCAATGTTTCCAACATAAATAGAGAGTATCATTTTTCATATTTGTTCAAAAATCTAGTGGTCTTTTTATTAAATTGAAGTTTGTACATCAATGGAAAAATCTTTACTGAAATATGGTACTTCCAACTGTAAATTTGGCTTGATTTAAGTTGCTTACAAGCATAACTGTACAACAGTGACAAGACACAGCCTTCTTTGTGGGTGTTGGGGGTGGGGCACAGTTAGAAACACTTTTTAAATCCTTTCAGTTCAGTTTTTATTCTATATGTGGAATTGAACTGTGATCCTGGAGAAAATGGTTCAACCCTGCTACAAGGGGTTATGTTCAAATTAGTCCAAGACAATTGTGATATCAAAAGTGGGCTAAAATTGAAGTTATTTAAAACTCAAATAAACCCACCTCCTCTCTTTTTCTGATCTTTACAAATCATATACTTATTTCAAAGCGTAGTTAAATTCTTCTGATTATATTTCCTTAGCTACAGCCCTGAACTGAACATAATATCAGCATTAAAATACAAATTAGTCACATTTGGAAAACAACCAACAAAAGGTTTTTAAACTCTAGAAATACATATCAATTAAAATAGGCTGTGCATAGTTAAAATGCAGTGTCTGCACTAATAATTCTGTCAGCCCACCATCATTTATGTTTTATAATAAATACAGTGCTTAACAGAATGTGGGAATAACATTACCATGGATTGACAAGCCTATTATACTTTGAACAGGTACTACAAAGAAAGCTGTAAAGCAGGTATCTTTGTTCACTGTGAAGTCTGCATTGTAGAATGATCCCTAGTGATGAGGAAGGAAGAGTTTCAGACACAATTGGGCCCCTTTTAAAGGGTATCCTCAGTAAAATACTGTGTATAAGTTCTTCAGCATTAGCATGTGTACCCTCTCTTATGATTGCTAATAAGTCCTCTGGGCCACTAGTCAACTTCCTGGTCTTTGCTTTAAAACCTGTCTCAACTGAAAGGCAATGAAAGCTCCCCTCGAGCCAGACAATAGGGGTGTGCTCAAAAGCAGGTGAGATTGTTTCTCTCTGGCTTTGACTGGTACTATCTTTGGAATTTCATCCT
Organism: Macaca nemestrina; assembly: GCF_043159975.1. Lineage (NCBI taxonomy): Eukaryota > Metazoa > Chordata > Mammalia > Primates > Cercopithecidae > Macaca > Macaca nemestrina. Next base: position 81,689,523 of record NC_092126.1, read on the forward strand.
ATGATTTTATAGTCTCTATACTGCTATTCCATATACCCGCTTGAGTGTGAAATGGAAGAGCAGAACAGTACCTTTATAGAAGAGATTAATACCGTAAGTGTTCCACACATAGTAAATCTCAAAAGATCTTCATTGACCAGCTATGAAAGGAAGCCAAAGAATCTGAAAGAGAAAATGACAGAACGGAAAGTGGTTACAGGTTAATTTCTTGATGTTAAGGGGAAAAAAGTGTTTACTATTAAACTTTCCTTGTTCTAAGAAAAATTCAAGACCACTGTTTTTCTCGCCTTAATTTAGAAATGCCATAATAGAAGAAGAAAAAAACAAAACAAAAACCAAAAATCGTTTTCCAAATCATGATTTCTAAGATGCCGATAGAAAGGTTTTTACTTAAATAGCTGTCCTTTCTATAACTCTGGATCCAAAATTTTACTTCTAGGAGTCTTTCCGAAGGAAAAAATCAGACATGTGTATAGGGACTTAACTATATGACTATATAATAATTTCAGCAGGAATAAAAATTGGGCACTGATTAGGTATATTATTATATTTGCATACATATAATGGAATAAAATATAGCCATTAAAATGACATCATTGAAAATCTAATTTAATTGCAAGTACTTTTTAAATTCTTACTGTAGCCTATATTCTGGCCAGGCTGTAGCATACCTTAGTATCTGCTTTCAACAATCTCACACTCTCGCAGGAAGACAAAAATGGAAATATTTATTTATACTTATTATAAGTGTGGTAATACATTCACTGAAAGAACAGATTAAAGGACATTGTGCTTCTGATTTTGTTTTATATACATATTTCATACATATATAGAGAGGATACTTATAATGTATGTGTGAGCATATATACTCACACATTTGCATATATACATGTATAATGTGTGTGTGAGAAAATATATTTGTATCTATTCACATTGTACCTGTTGGCTATTGCTGCATAACAAATCACCCCCAAACAACAATTACTTATTTCCATTCATGCATTTATTGTTACTCATGCATCACTGTAGGCCTATGGATTGGCTGGAACAGCTCTGCTCCACATGCTCCACGGGTCTCTCCTCCTCCCTGGGATAATGAGCTGGATTGAGCATGTTCTTCTCATAGTAATGTGAGATGGACAAAAGAGAACAGAAATAGGAGGCATCTTTAGGTCAAGGCTTAAGAATATCCAGAGAAAAATACAGAAAAACCATGAGATGCACAGGAAACAATATTAATTTTCTGAGTGGTAAGATTATGTGCAATTTTTCTTCTGTTTATTTTTTCTAAAGTTTTAACAACAAAAAGTACTACTTTTATAATAAAATCCAGGTAAAAACTTATTTTAAATATTTCACTAAACTATTCACAGGTTTCCTATTTCTTATGTCCTTCTTATAATTATTTACATAGAAAGAAGGCCAGTTGGAGATAGAAGACCTAATATTTGATGTTGTCTATTTATGTGTCAAAAAGTTATATTTTCCTCATGCGTTGCCTGGCCTGCATTTGAATATAAATTGTGTACCACTGATAAGCTTAAAGTGGTAGAGAATTATAAAGCTAATATAATCCCTGTTCATTTATTTACTTTCTTCATTAAAGAAAACACACACAGAATTCCATTTGTTTACAAAAATCACAATCTTCCTAAATGTACTTTGATTTTTGCATGAACACAACGAAATGTTTTGATATAGAAAGAAAGTAGGTAACACCTTGACTTGCTGGTATTATTTTTCAAATGTGTGGTCCTTCATCTCACAGTATTCCTCATAGTGACACATAAAAGAAATGCTTTATGCTCATCTCTGTTCTTTGCTTTCTTTACTCATGTAAGTGAATTTTTTTTTTCTTTTCCTGTGGACTAGCCTAGAAAGCCTTATTTCCCTTCCCCCCACCCCCACACTTTTTTTTTTTTTTTTGGTGCCATAATTAGATTGAGTGGTAGATGTTTCTAGTGAATCATTCTACCAATTAGGCTAAAATATTAAAGACAAGTAACTTGAGAAGGAAACTCACATATCTATAGCACTTTGCAGCAGATGTATCCTATTTACTTCTTTATTTTATTGCTTAATGACTGGATCTGAAGTAATTGCACCGTTTGACAGATATTTATTTGTAAAATGTGATTCATTCAGTCAGACACTTTTCGAATGATTTTCATGCCAAGTGTTAAAATTGCGTAGGCTTGAGTAGCTGTTTCAAAAGATGCAAACACGCATGTTAATTCCATGCATCAAGCACATCTACTTTCGGCTCTTTTTATTATAGAAATATTCCAGTTGACAAAGAGTGCTAGTGAACAGACGGCAGGGACTCCTGGACTTTAATCAACCGCAATCACTGGCAGAGTTCAGAATTAATTTCCTAACCATGAATCACCTGCAGACAATGAATCACGTTCTAGAGAATTTTGCCAAACAAAACAAGCCATCATGCCCTATACAACTATTGAGGACAGGGCTATGGAAACTCATTTGACTAGCATAGTTGAAATAGTGAAAGGAAAAGAATACTAGCGAATACTGGAACAAGCTATCAAACAGTGCCTGGTGACTTTCAACTTAACAAAGACAAAGGAAAGCAAGAGTTCAGCAAGAAAACACTCCTTTCTGAAACAACCTCCCCATTGGTTGGATTCTATCCCTAAATTCTAGCTATTGACAATCAAGATGAAGGATTTTTTAAGTAGAATAAGTTCTATCCATTACAGCACAGACATCAAAACATTTTTGCCTATTCTCTAACCAAAGAATCAGAAACTTTTTATTTAGTTTCTGTTTCAGACACTGTATCTCCTTGGACAGAAATAAATGAGGACAATTAGACAAATATTCAGATAATTTAGCTAAAAAATAATTTCTAATGAAATAACCAAGTTATTTTTATACTTACATTTGTGATTGCCTCAATTTTCCATTTTCTCTTCTAGGTATAGAACAAAGGAGCCAATTACCTTTACATGCTTCTACACACTGTAAAAAAGTTGAGACAAATTTCAGTTTCAAGACGTGATACAATACTTAGCAGTTCACATAACAACATTGAAATAAAAACTGGTCACTTAAAAAGAAAATATTTTTATTGTCAAATTTGAATGTAGTTAACTTCAGACTACACCAACAAGTAAACAATATACCACTATGAAAAACAAAAGGCCTTGGCCAACCTGAGATATTTGACATACTTTGCTCCAATCACGCACGTCATTGCAATGAGAACGAAGAAGGAGTAGAACATACTTTTTTCTGAGACAGAGTTTCGCTCTTTCACCCAGGCTGGAGTGAAGTGGCATAATCTCAATGCAACCTCCACCCCCCCGGGCTCAAGCGATTCTCCTACCTCAGCCTTCTGAGTAGCTGAGATAACAGGTGCCCACCACTTTGCCCAGCTAATTTTTCTATTTTTAGCAGAGATGTGGTTTCCCATTTGGGCCAGGCTGGTCTCAAACTCCTGACCCCAGGTGATCTACCCGCCTCAGTCTCCCGAAGTGTTAGGATTACAGGAGTGAGCCACCATGCCCAGCCTAGAAAATTCCTATCTAGAAAAAATAATTAATAATAAGAACTTGCAAATGCATTTTTACACAAATATCAAAAGCTTAAACTAGATTGAATGTGTTTTCTTTTTCCTGATTGATAACTACCATCAAATAAATTTGCTCTTATAAATTCACCCAATGTTGGCACATTAAAAAAAAAAGAAGCAAGATTCTTATCATATGGCACAGAATAAAATAATTTTCCAGATGAGCAATCAATATTTTATTTTAGACCATGAAAACAGGTATATTGGACTATAAAGCATCCATTGTGAGTCACTTTAGCCAGGCGAATGGAACACATTAACCATTATTATTATTGAGTGGAGGTAGCTGGAAGTTTTTTATTTGACTCATATACTGTTTAGTCATACTATTGTCTGTCCATCACAGTGTGTTGTCTTCCAGCCTCTTAATCATTCCTTCTCATTCACTGATTGCCTTGGTGCCTGGGCTTAAGTTTCTTCTCTCTTCTCCAAATTCTACTATTATCCTGAGTGCCTGGAAAGACCTGTGTTCAGCCCAAACAAACCTTTGATCCTAAGCATGTTGGTCTCATCTCCAGTGACTTTTTCCAGTCCAGTTCCCTTCAGGAATCCACCACAATGCTGTAAATCGGAGATGTTAATCTTTATCTGAAACTGCTCCAGATTTTCTATTGCAAATTCAGAATCTATAATTATTTGACCCAAAACTCTTATTCTCTGACTGTTGCCCAGTTATTTTCCATACATTGTTTAAATCTCATTTGTTTAGCCACCGTACCAAATATTATGAAGAGCCCTGTTGGTACCTTATATTGTTCTAGACATCAGATCTCCTGGAGTGAACCCAGTGAAGATGCCTGCTCTTGTGGAGCTTACATTCAAAACCCTTGACCCTTCTTCATTCTCCTAATCAACTCTCCCCTGTTTTCCTTTTCTACATAGTGTATGTCCCATGAGCCATCATTTCAAGTACTCTGTTCTTAATATCCTAACTTTTTTGCTCATTATTCTTCCATCATCTACTGGCAGAAACCCAAGTCTTAAGGAATCCAACCATCTCCCTTCTCAGCATATTCACCTCAGTGACTGAACATAATTAAGAGGAAATCACATAACTGTGCAGATAGATGCCATACTAAGTTTGTGGTCTTTACTACAGTAACTGGGTCCTCAACATTTCCCAGAAATCCTTCCTTTTATATTTTCTTAGCTTTTTCTCTAGATCCCTTGGTGCTTATTTCAAACTAACAAGCAAGCTAAATAATGTTGGCATCCAAAGCAAGCAGTTTCAAACGGACCCACAAATCAGTCAGTAGTCCTCCCCTTATCTGCAGTTTCACTGTCTGCAGTTTCAGTTACCCACAGTTAACCATGGTCCAAAAATATTAAATTGAAAATTCCAGAAATAAACAAATCATGTTTTAAATTGCCTGCCCCTTCTAAGTGGTGTGATGAGATTTCACATTGTCTCACTCTGTCCTGCTTGGAATGTGAATAATCGCTTTGTCAGCTACCTGTGCTACTTGTCCCTTAGTCACTTAATAGTCATCTTCATTATCAAGAATGAAAAAACATAGTGCATAGAGGGTTCAGTATTGTCTGCATTTTTAGGCATACACTGGAGGTCGTGATATGTATACCCCATGCATAAAGGGGAGACTACTCTAACTCATGATATTACTAACAAATAATAATTCTATTAGTTCGTTCTCACACTGCTAATAAAGACATACCCGGGACCAGGTAATTTATAAAAAAAGAGGTTTAATTGACTCACAGTTCAGCATGGCTGGGAGACCTCAGGAAACTTACAATCATGGCAGAAGGGGGAGTAAACGTGTCCCTCTTCACATGGCAGCAGGAAGGAGAAGTGACAAGCAAAGCGGGTAAGTCCCTTAGAAAACCCATCAGATCTCATGAGAACTTACTCACTATCATGAGAACATCATGGGGATAACTGCTTCATAATTTAATTACTTCCCATTGGGTCTCTCACACAACACGTGGGGATTACGGGGACTACAATTCAAGAAGAGATTTGGTTTGGACACAGTCAAACCATATCGATGATGATTATTATCAATACAGAACATCTAGTTGTGTTCTTTCACTAATCAGGGCTCAGAGACTGAGGCCAATAGAAAAGTTTCTGAACCTTGGTTGGAAGGGAACAACTAATTTTCTTTGCCTAGGTGTTAAACATTTTGTTGGGCCTAACTTTAAAACTAAACTCCAATTCAGCAAGAATAGTTAAAATAGGAAGCTTCTCAGTGTTGTGAATAGAAAGAACCCACATATATAACCTTCCTGGACTGCCAGATCAACAGGTATATGTAGCATGAGGTGATTAAGGGTGCTCCAAAACTTAACAGGGCCTTGGACAATTATTCCATGTCTTTTGCCTTGGTTTTCCCACCTGTGAAGTATGCATAATAGAATTAACGTAAAAGGGTTGTTGTGAATATTGAATGGGAAATATGTGTAGAATGTTTACAAGAGTATCTGGTCCTTATAAGCACTCAGCTATGTTAGCTGTTAGTTGCTGATTCCAATTCCATCTGTAACTCTGGCTCTGTCTCTCTTTCCTAATGCAGCAAACTTCTTAAAAATGCTTTCTGTGTTTGCAGCCTCTTTTTCTCATTTCTCTACCATCTCAACACTCCACCACTCCTCTGAACCTATTCTCATTGAAGTCATCAATAGTAAATCCTTAACACTAAACACTAAACACTAAATCCCTTAGAAGTTTAACACATGCTTAATACTAAATCCCTTAGATTTTTTACCCTGTTCTTTTTTGACCTATAGGAATCATTTGACCCTAAAAACCACTCCTTTTTCCTGAAACTCTCCTTCCCTAGCTTATACGAAAACACACACTCATTGATTTCCTCCTATATTTCAGGTTTTACCTTCTCACCCTTTTTTCATGATTCAGAAATATTTTTTCAATATTGATGTTTCACAAAATCCTATCATGTCATCTTTTTTTCCTCACTCTACATTCTTTCCCTGGGGTATCTAATGCACCCTCTTAGGATTGCCATCTCTATTGTCTAGGATGAAAGCTAAGATACCTTAAAAAAAAAAAAAAAAGCTACCATAAAAAAAAGAGGCATGGCTTAAGGAATGAAGTGTATCTATCCCTTACCTAAAAGTCAACGGGTATGTTGTTCAGGATGGCAGGGCAGCTCTACTCCACACAGTCACTCAGAGACCCAGCTTCTTTTCTCCTGCTGCTCTGCATCCCTGCATCATCAGTGGATGCTGTTTGCAGCTGTGTTGCTGTTAAATTCAGGGTCCTGAGGGAGGGAAAAAAAATAAGAACTCTCAGGGGTAGAAATGACATGTAATTACATATGTCACATCTGTCCACAATCCACTGGTAAATATGTAGCCAAATGACCACAAGACTCCATCAGGAGAGCTCCAATATGTGACTTCAGCTGGGCATATCCTCAGGAAGAGGGTGGATTTTAGCAGACAACTAGCAGTCTCTCCTACATCGTCTATAAGCCAATAACTAAAATTTCTGTATCTTTTGTTCCGACCTCATTCCTTAGCTTCAGACTCAAACATCTAACAGCTTCCTGGACAGCTGCACTTCGATCTCCCACTTAGATCTTAAATTCTGTATGTCCCAAACAGAATGTATAACATTTTATATCCTATGATCCCCATATTCCATTTTTCATCAGAAGTAGTTCCTGTTTCCTTACTTCCTTTATTTTTTTTTGAAATGGAGACTCACTCTGTCACTCAGGCTGGAGTGCAGTGGCACAATCTTGGCTCACTGCAACCTCTGCCTCCCAGGTTCAAGCGATTCTCTTGCCTCAGCTTCCCAAGTAACTGGGATAGCAGGTGCACACCACCACAACTGGTTAACATTATATATGTGTGTGTGTGTATATATATATGTGTGTATATATAAAACATATATATAAAGCATGCACATATTATATATATGTAATACTGCATATACATATATCATATATAATACTATATATACACATATTATATACATATATTATATGTACATATATAATAATATCTGTATGCTATATATACATATATGTATATATATAATATACTTATATACTTATATATAATATACTTATATACATACTTATATATAATATGCTTATATATACTTATATATACATATATACTTATATATTATATATATATAGTGTGTATGTTTTTAGTTGAGATGGGGTTTTGCCATGTTGGCCAGGCTGGTCTTGAACTCCTGACCTCAGGTAACCTGCCCACCTCTGCCTCCAAATTGCTGGAATGACTTATGAGCCACCTCGCCAGGGCCCTCCTGTCTCCTTCCTTCTTAACACAGCAGTAGAAAGACCACTGAGTTCCCCCAAACAAATAATTGTGCCACATCCTTCACTCCCTTGCCTCCATTACTCTTGTTTCTCCCACCCTGCCAGAATGAAATCTATCATAGTGGTCTAATGATGCTCTACTCTACATCTTACTCAAATATTTAGGTGATTGCAACTTAACTTCCTTTACTACTATCTTAATTATTCCTGCAGCCTCCATTGTTACTCATCTAAACTTAGAAAATTCTTCATTCTCTGAATCTATTTGATTTCTCAGTTTGGACAGTAGGAGTTCAGAGAGGAAAGGACATTATGTTACCTAAATTCATTTGGTATTGTGAGTAGCAAGAGGTTCGAGACCAGAAATTTTGTACAAAATGTATCCGAGTCTCCTCACTCCTAAGTTGAAAACTGTGAGTTCTTACTATCTAATAAAGTGCATAGCAAGGGATATGTGTATTCTCCACAGTGCAGCCTGCAGTCTTTCTAAAATACAAATCTAATTTTCCCACACTCCCACATATGTAACTTTTCAATGGCTTGCCATTGACCTTAGGATAAAGTCCAAATTCTTAATGTGGCTTAGTTTTACATTTGCTGATTTTTGCATAATTTTGCCACCTCCTCACTGGATTTTTGACTCCAGACATGGAGACAGTTTCTTCTTCTACATCTCTCTCTTAACTCCTTTGCTAATGGCATTCCATTTGGCTGGAACTCTCTTACTTGAGCTCAGATCCTTTTGCCTGGCTAATTCCTAGCCATCCCTCAAGCAGCAGCTTAGTTATCATGTCTTATAGGCAATCATGGGACCCTCCCCTGCAGATGGAATTAGGTGCCTTTTGCTACTTATTTTTTTTAGCATCTAGTACTTACCCTCTACTGACACTTATAATATTTTATTATATTTGCTTTTTAATATTTATTTCCCAATCAAGAAAACAGACTGTGATGACTGAGACTATTTAGCTCTCTGATATATCTGCAGATAGAGTTGAGAATGTACTAGATGTTCAATAAATATCCACTAAATATTAATTTAATACTTGGATATCTGAGCACTTTGGAATGAGAATAAATGTACTACAAGAGCATTTACTCATAATTAAGTTCTTAATAGAATTTTAATTAGGATGAACAGATTATTTACTAAAGCGCATTTTTATATAGAAATATATTCAATAACACTTTGAGAGTAATGAGCTAAAATGAATGATGTCAGGATGGACATGGAAAGTCAGAGTCTGCTAGACTTCTGATCTCTCTTCCGTGCCCGAGTCTTATTGTGCATTCCACATGTACAGAGCTCTTGCCTGAGTCCCACAGTCTGATTTCTTGAGGTCTCCTCCATGAAAGTTATGAGGAGTCAGTAAGCACAGGGTCACAAGCCCATCAGTGGGTCTGACTCTTCATTCTGAGTCAAACCTCTCTCAGATGCTTGTCTTAGGAAATAGTACTCAGCCACAGTGATAATCAATTATGAACTATGTTCCTGGTGATTACTGGTGATAAAGTACCAATGCCTATTAATTTTTTAAAAATTAGAACACATTCAGTGTCATCTCTATAATAACATCATTATTACCATTTTCCATTTTGTATGTTTTCTTGAGAGAGAAAGAAATTATTCTATCTATTACAGAGCTGACAATGACAATGGCATGTGTACCTGATAAATTATCTGGCTATCTGGTTCTAAAAATGGAAATGAGCAAATAAGTTCACCTTAATACAGAAAATATGGAATCACCAAGTATGAATTCGACAAAAGCAAGCTTTAACACTTCCTTTCTAGATGGCGGAAAACAGGAGACTTACTAACCTAAGGGAATGTCTCAGGGCTGAGCAAGGCATGATGGTACTGCTAGAGAAAAGCGATGGAATCACCCTTTCAGAAAGCATGTGTGTCACAGGAAGCTGTACTTAACTCCTCCAGTTAGGGAGAAGCAGCATTTCCACCAGTGGGTTTCAGCAGATATAAGTTCTAGGTGAATTTCTGTCACCTGCAAGGAGGGACGTGAATGCTGTCTTCATGAAGCTAAATTGGGTACACTTATGGATTTCTTGCCAGAGAATTTGGGGGCTTGACTGCCCATGCATCAGTAACATACAAGTCCTTTTAAATTGTATTGGCTAAAACTAATCACATTATTGTATTTCAAACATAACATTTAGTCCTACATTCAACTTGTACCTAAAACTATGTTGCAGCAGCCAGCTTTCAATTTCAGGCCTCCAGGCTTTAATTAATTTAGAGGGCATTTATGTCCCAAGAAGGAAAGTTGCATCACAAAGTGGAATTTGCACCGAGTGAAACCCTAGGCTGAAAAAACAACTATCCCAAGGGTCCCTACCAACATAGCATGTGTGTCTCCAAAAGAAAAAAACCAAGTATACAAGCCTCTTTTGCTACCTCTATCAGCAACTGCATAAAAGCCCCACATTTGACCTTAACCTGATATAGTGCCTGATCCTACCAGGCATCCTCCTAGTTTTGTACTTGGAGATATGTGGAAGATGGTTAGAGACATCTAGTGATGTTCTAGAATTCAAAAGTGTGTGGAATGATGACTCCTCTAGAGATCTGATATAGAAAATTCTCAATAGTTTTGCATACTTCACATTAATACAGCCAGGTCCTGCAGACCCAAACCTAGACAGGTACTTTTTCCTAATGGTGTTATTTTTCTCTTTGCTTTATTTGTTGTGTCCATTATTGTTCTCGTTGCTCTTGTTTGTTTTGTTCATTTGAAAAGTCGGTGCTTTGTAAAGGTATGTTAATGAGTTATGAGGACCAGGCATGCTGGCTCACACCTGTAATCCCGGCACTTTTGGAGGCCGAGGCAGGCAGATCATCTGAGGTCGGGAGTTTGAGACCAGCCTGACCAACATGGAGAAACCCTGTGTCTATTAAAAATACAAAATTAGCTGGGCATGGTGGTGCATGCCTATAATCCCAGCTACTCGGGGGGCTGAGGCAGGAGAATCACTTGAACCCAGGAGGTGCAGGTTGCGGTAAGCCAAGATCGTGCCATTGTACACTAGCCAGGGCAATAAGAGCAAAACTCCATCTCAAAAAAAAAAAAGAGTTAAGTGCACTTTAAGGAAAATTTCAGAGGACATGGTGTAACGTCTGAAAGAGCTACAATCCTTACTTGTTTCTAAAGATTTAAACATTCTCAGACTTGCTCTGAATGAAGAATCTCTAGTCCATGTAGATATCGATCAGCTGCTTTTCATCTTCCTACATCTCCTTCTCAAATTATGTGTGAAACTATAACATTGTAGTCTGGTTACTCCCCAGTGAATCCTAAGCTGTCCTAAAGATCATTTTCTACCACCCTGAAGGTTTAACTAGAAGTACATTTAATTGGCATTGGTGGGCAATTCATCGGAGGCATTGCAATGTGACTTCAGGAAATGTCTGCCTACCATAGTGCTGGCAGGCTCATTCCTCTAAAACCTCAGATCCCTTGTTGAAAAGTTTTGTGCTGCAATGTTGATGCTATGTCCAGTTCAATCAATCAGTCAGCAAATATTTATGTTAAATGCCTGCTCTATCACTACTGCTCCATGACCCTCCCCTCTGTTGGCCAATGTGCTCCTGTGAATAGTGTTCAGGCAAAGGCCAGGATCATTCTTGTCTGACCTCAGTGGTTGCATGCTATTGCTTCTAGTCCTTCCTAAGTGGAAAAAACAATGAATTTACCAAGAAGTAGTTATTGAGTACCTACTATGTGCCCACAATTTTAATGCAATTATGTTCCTTCCACTCGGGTGAAACTCTCAAACACAAGGATGTCTCCTTCAATTTCCCCTTCTTTTGTCCCATCATTGACAGTTTATAATATTAGTAACTAACATTTGCATAGAATTGTGTAGTTAATAAAGTGTTTTTATTTTATTTTATTTTATTTTATGGAGTCTTGCTGTGTCACCCAGGCTAGAGTGCAGTGGCATGATCTTGGCTCACTGCAATCTCTGCCTCCCGAGTTCAAGCGATTCTTCTGCCTCAGTCTCCCAAGTAGCTGGGACTACAGGTGTGCACCACCACACACCCAGGTAATTTGTGTATCTTTTTTTGTAGAGATGGGGTTTCTCCATGTTGGCCAGGCTGCTCAACTCCTGGTCAACGAGCTCCTGACCTCGTGATCCGCCCACCTCAGCCTCCCAAAGTGCTGGGATTACAGGCATGAGCCACCGCGCCTGGCCAAGTATTTTTGTTCTTAATCCTACACACAATACTGAGAGGGGGATGTTTCTCATTTTTCATAGCTGAAGAACCAGGAGATTGGGGTTTGTCCAAAGATATGGCCAGTAAAGAGGAACTTTCTGCAGCACCACATTGCTCTCTATATAAATAAAGCACTGTAATAAACGCTTGGGTTTGGGAATAGATGTGATAATGAGATGAGTAAAATAGATTTTGACCTCAAAGAAAAAAATTTTTTTTTTTTGAGATGGAGTTTCGCTCTTGTTGTCCAAGCTGGAGTGCAATGGTGTGATCTCGGCTTACTGCAACCTCTGCCTCCCAAGTTCAAGCAATTATCCTGCCTCAGCCTCCAGAGTAGCTGGGATTACAGGCACGAGCCACCATGCCCAGCTAATTTTTTGTATTTTTTAGTATAAACAGGGTTTCACCACCATGTTAGCCAGGCTCATCTCCAACTCCTGACCTCAGGTGACCTGCCTGCCTCGGCCTCCCAAAGTGCTGGTATTACAGATGTGAGCTACTGTGCCTGGCTTTCCTCAAAAATTTAATATAAGAGGTAATACAATGCTTTTGTCCATTCTAAAAGGGAACTAAGTGGCTGGTGCATTTCAGAATCCCTCCCTCATATCCACTACATGATGACCTGAGTCTTTGGAGTCTTCCTAGGTGCCCTGACCTCAGAGGAGTTCTCCTGGCACAACTCTGTCTTGGGCCCGATCGAAGCTACATTTCTAAGAGCCATGCTTTTTGAAAGCTGTTTGTATAGCTGTATCTAAATACGATGTCTGTCTTCTCATCTCCTAGGCTCTACAGTTCACTCTAGCGTGGCTGTTGGCTTTGTCTTTTCACTCAAACAACTTTTGTTAAGGTCATGATTGACCTCAATGTTGATAAAGTAAAAAATATATTTTTCACTTTATCTCAAGAGGCAGAACAGCATAGTGGTAAACAAAACATGGAACTCTGAAGTCAAACTACCTTGGTTTGAAACGTAACTCCTCTATTTACTAGTTGTGTGATCTCAAGAAAGGCACTTTACCTTTCTGTACTTCACTTTCTTCATGCATAGAATGGGGATAATAATAATTTTACATCATAGTATCAGTGGGAGAATTCAATGAGTTAATATATGCAAAGCCCTGAGAAAATGTCTGAAACGTTAGATGCTATAGATAGTAGATGTTATTTATTATTGTCTAAACTGCTTGCATGTTAATAATTTTTTTCTTCTTTGATCCCTGTCTTCCATTGATTTCTAGAATAACTGGCTAGCCAGATGCAGAAGATTGAAACAGGACCCCTTCTTTTCACCATAAACAAAAATCAACTCAAGATGGATTAAAGACTTAAATGTTAGGCTCTAAACTGTAAAAATCCTAGAAGAAAACCTAGGAAGTACCATTCTGGACACAGGTCTTGGAAGAGATTTCATGATAAAGCCACCAAAAGCAATTGCAACAAAAACAAAAATGGACAAATAGGGCCAAACTAATCTAAAGATCCTCTGCACCGCAAAAAAATAAAAATAAAATAAATTAACAGAATAAACAGACAACCTAGAAAATGAGAGAAAATATTTGCAAACTACTTATCCTACAAAGATATAATATCCAGAATCTGTAAGAAACTTAAATTAACAAGCAAAAAATGAACAACTTTAATAAAAAGTGAGCAAAAGGACATGAACAGTCACTTCTAAAAAGAAGACATACATGTGGACAATAGGCATATGAAAAAAAACTTATAATCACAAATCATCAGAGAAATGCAAGTCAAAACCACAATGAGATACTATTCTTATACCAGTCAGAATAGCTATTATTAAAAGTCAAAAAATAACATGCTGGTGAGGTTATAGAGAAAATAGAACATTTATACACTGCTGATGAGAATGTAAACTAGTTCAATCACTGTGAAAAGCAATTTGGAGATTTCTCAAACAGCTTAAAACAACTACAATTCAACCCAACAATCCCATCCCTGGGTATGTGTCCAGAGGGATACAAATCATTCTGTCAAAAAGACACATGCACGTATATGTTCATTGAAGCACTGTTTACAATAGCAAAGACATAGAATCAACCCAAATGCCCATCAACAGTGGACTAGATAAAGAAAATGTGGTACATATGCACAATGGAATACTACACAGCCATTAAAAAGAATGAGATCATGTCCTTTGCCACAACATGGATGGAGCTAGAGGCCATTATCCTAAGTGAAGTAACACAGGAATAGAAAACTAACCATCACATGTTCTCACTTATAAGTGCAATCTAAGCATTGAGTACATATGGACACAAAGAAGGAAACAATAGATACTGGAGTTTACTTGAGAGTAGAGGGTGGGAGGAGGAAAAGGATCAACAAATTGCCTATCAGGTACTATACTTATTACCTGGTGGGCAAAATAATCTCTATACCAAACCCCCACGACACACAGTTTACGCACATTACAAACCTGCACATGTACCCCCTTTACCCAAAAAGTTGTAAAAATAAAAAAGAAGACCAAGTTTGCTCAAATATTTTTCTGTGACAGTCTTCCTCTGAATTCTTGATTGACATATCAAACTGCCTTCTTCTTGGCATCTCCACTTGACTGTCTCATACACAACTTAAACTCACCCTTTCTCCCTAAACTGGTCACCTGTGGTATTCCCCTATTAGTACATATTAACAGCATTCAATGTGTTATGAAGCTATAAATCCAGGAATTAGCTCTGCTACTTCTGTCGCATGGACTCCTAATATCCAATCCATCCATAAGTCCTGAAGTTTAGACTTTCTATATCCTTTTATTCACATATTCCTCATTCCAGTCAATGCTACCATTATGTTTCACTTGGACTATTGCAATACCTTTCAAAGGGCTCTCTTCTCATCACTCTGACTCCTGTCTATCTCCTTCCCACATATCAATCAGAATAATCTTTACAAACAGAAGGAGAGCCTATCATTACTTATTTGGAGCATTTTGATAACTTTCTTATACTAATATAATAAAGACAAACTAACTGCTTGAGCTCACAAAACACACATATATCAAGTTTAAATCATCCCACATTTCCCCTTGCTTTCTTACTGCAGAGTCATTGACCATAGCTTCCTTTTACTAAAAGTTTCTTATTCTCTCTCAGTGCAAGGCCTTTGCATATATTGGTCCTTCTCCTCTTTCCCTCCTCTTTCTACTCATCTTGACATCTTGGCTGTATCATCACAGCCTCAGAAAAGCCTCATCTGATTTTCCCCACTCTGATATCCTTTTTCATAGCACTTTTCATTGTTGTAGTTTCACATTCCTTCATGTTCTTCTTTGATTCTGTCTGTCTCATACCATAGACTACAAATTCTATGAGGCTATGTCTCTAGGGGAGGGTGATTACTATAGTATTACAGGACCTGGCATATAAATGCTGCTCCAGTATACATTAGTTGAAGAAACTTAATCCTGGACCCTCTGAGTTCAGCTCCATATCTATAGCATAATGCCCAACATGGACCTCATCTTACAGGAGGACTGACTATACAAATACACATATGCTAATTATGGCAGGGTAGCTATAATACTAACTGTGCTTAAAAGCTGCTATTTTTAATACCTGTAGTCACAGAATTGAGGTCAAATGAATTAGAGATGTTAGAGAACAACACAGTTTGCATGACTGATACTCAGGACTGAAAGAATAAAGCATTTAATTCATTTTGTCTTCTTAACATTGCTGAGACTACAATTCTGGGGTCCTGTCTACTTACAGGCAGTATTACATGAACAAAAGGCAATAGAATAAATGTTTAGCTATATCTTATTTGTGCTCTAATATATAGCCATTATTTGAATTCTTTTCTTCCCTAAAAAGAAGCTGTTTTAAGTTATGATGACTAAACTTAGACCCTACTGATATTTTTTTTTTTTTTTTTTGAGATGGAGTCTTGCTTCATCACTCAGGTTGGAGTGCAGTGGCAAGATCTCGGCTCACTGCAGCCTCCACCTTCCAGGTTCCAGCAATTCTCCTGCCTCAGCCTCCTGGGTAACTGGGATGACAGGCATGCGCCATCATGCCCAGCTAATTGTTATATTTTTAGTAGACATAGGGTTTCAACATGTTGGCCAGGTTGGTCTCAAATGCCTGACCTCAGGTGATCCACCCGCCTTGGCCTCCCACAGTACTAGGACTACAGGCATGAGCCTCCGTACCCGCCACCTACTGATATTCTTAAAACCACAGCAAGGGAAGAAGCTGGGAATTGCATTATTTTACCTTCAGAATGGCTAGAAATATTTCAAACTTCAGCATCTTGATGATTCCATAGATGAATAACATTGTGGTTGGTTTTACTAAAAAACAAGCAGAAGCTTATAGGCCTTTCTTATTCTGCAACCCTGTCCCAGTGTTTAATAATAAAATTAATTATTTTATGGCCTTAATGTTCAAATGTCAAAGACTCTAAATTTGCTGCACGAACAAAATTGAACAACTCTGCTTGGAAAATTTTTTCCTATTAATATTATAGGATCTGTTTTAAAAAAAAAAAAAAAAAAAAAAAAAAAAAGCATCTGGACAGTTCATTTGAATGGCCACAAGAGAGCAGTAAGAAATTAAAGCTTAGGAAGATGACTCATAGTCACACTTATGTGTGTGTACTTTTTGCTATTAGGAAGAAATGAATAAAAAAAACCTACTTATATTTGTTCTTAAACTTAGCAATGCAGTTTAGAATCTTAAAAAAAAAAAATTTAAGAACGAGAATATAGAGAACATCAGTAGATTAACTGAAAAGAATCTTGAATTAGAGCTTTTAGGAACCTCAGGTTCATGTGTAAAAATGGAAAACAATAGTCACCCTGGGCAAAGGGACATATTGAGAGGCCATCCAACACATCCCTGTGGATTATGCAAGCCAAAAGGTATGTGTCCCACTTACTAAGTCTCACAGAAGATTCCAGCATCTCTTTCTAAAGTATGGCCAATATTTTACAATGTTAACTATGGGACTTTTTTTAAATGTCAAATTCTATCCTTTTATATTGTAATTTAGCTACTATTTCAAGTAGTATGTAGGGATACTCTGAATCTTTCTCAAAAGTCCATACCTATTTCTTTATATGCCCCTGCCCTTTTCTGCTCATACAAACTTGGCCATTTTTTACTTGGAATCTTGGATATCATAATTTTAAAAAATGAATTTTAAAATCATGAATTTGCAAAATGACTGGCAACAGCCTTAATATATGAAGTACTATGAGGAGTCAGTCTGACAAAAAGATAAACAAAGAGTAGAAAATTAGGCAAAGGCTATGAACAGGCAATTCACAAGAGTAGAATTATATACTCAATATACATATAAAAATTGTTTGCGTGAATTTTTAACATTTTTAACCTAATAATTTCACTGCTAGGAATTTATCCTGTGGTAACAATCAGACTACTAAGAGTATAGATTTTAAAGTAAAAATAATTGGGAAAGTAAAAACTGAAATTATGTCAAAGAAGAAGAATTTGTTAAATTAATTAAAGTATAGTCATACAAATGGGGTACTAGGAAAGCCATTAAATATTATAAATATATACTTATTGACATTGAAAGCCATGGAACATTTTAACTTAAGTTTGAAAACATTACATATAGTATAATTCCACTTAGGAAAAAATTGCAAATGACTGCATAGAAAAATATTTGGATGATATACGCCAAAATAGCAATTATGTCTGGGTAATCATCTTACAGAGGATTTTCTTTTTGTTCTTTTTTAGAACTTCTTGTAGATTTTGAATTTTTTTATTGTTTGTTTGTTTGCTTTGACTTATATTGTTTAACAATTAACGTGTTACTTTTTAAATTAGTAAAATCACAAAAAGCTACTTCTATGTTAGAAGAAGAAAATCCTCAGATAATCTTAAGAGTAAGTTTGGTGAATTTGTGAGGTGTTTAAAATTTAATCCTTATGTAGTGAGTTGCAATGAAAACATGGCTTAATAAAATATAATTTGTGAATCTATATTTTCATAATAATATGAAAGAAAAATACATAACAATGAGCTACCAGGGTATATGGAGATTTTGTCTACATGCAGCTAATGTAACTAGCATTTTTTTAAATAAACTGAAATGGATTTTCATAGTTTATAATGTAACCAGCTTTTATTTTTAGGAAAAAAATGAAAGTCCCCTCACCCTTTTACCCATGAACAGGCCAGTGACCTGACATTCAACCTATTTCACTTTTTCTAGATGTTCTAAATGGCCATATTCTTACACAGGCCCATATTTAATCCTTAATTAATATGATATCTTTCACAAGGGCCTTTACTTAATATGCCTTCTGTATAGCTGAGGATATAATAATAAAATTAATTACAGAAGAAAGTTCCAGTTACTACAGATTTGGGAAAGAATACTATGTTTCTCAGTATAAACTACTAGCAAGTATCTTTTTAAACTATGTTTAAATTACTTCTATAATTTATAAAATTATTAACTACTAAATATTTTTTACAAAGCTAGTAATAGACTAGATCTCAAAATAAAAGTGCAAGATATACAGATGTCATCTCCATCTTAAGATGTCAAACTAAGGCTCTGTACTTTGCCCACAAATGATGTAGCTGGAACTGGGAAGGTATTCCATGCACCAATGCATAGAGCCCCCACAGCTTTTCATGTAAAAAGAAAAAAAAGAAGCTCTTTCCCTAATTATTCACACTTGGCTCTATATAGCATTTTCTCAAACATTTGAGGCCTATTTTCGTCCTATCACTTAACCCTTCCATACAGGGGGGAACAAAATGTCTACAAGATATCTTTGGGGAACCGCATTTCAGTGTTTTGTAATTTTCTCCCTGCTTCTACTTGTGGGAATTAAGCGTTAGGCTGTGGCAGTGGTTGCAGGCAACACAGTCCAGTGAGCCAGCTTAGAGCCCCTCCCACCACCAATGGCCTGAATCTCCTTAGGTGTTTGCCCTTTTCTTGTACTTAATGCTTCCTCATTTGTGGAATCAGGACAGGCATCCTTGCTACTCTTATTAGTTGGCCACAACCCTATCACCCTTAAGAGTGTATTTTATCCTTCACAGAAAAATAAAAAATGATGTCATGGAGACATGAGAGCACAAAAGGAAGTAAATGACTATGTTTTATCCATCACATCTGAAAATATAGTCTTTAGCAGCCCATGAAATTGTACTTGATAGCAAGAGCATTTAAATGACCTCAACTGTGTGGTTCACAGGATAGCTTAGAAATAGGACATGGAGATTCCGGTTATACAATGGAGGGAGCACTGCCATAATGGTGAGTAAATGTACTAGTCATTCACAATCTTCCTTCTGGCTAACACTGAAAAGGAGTTATTCATCTAGCACTGGCCTTTGCCCTCTTTGGTAAAAAGGTTCCTTGAATTTCTGAGGATCTCCCGATTTTTACCACAATCTCTCCCTATTCCCTTTCTTTTCTATTCCCCAAACATCACCCTCTTTTCACTGCCGTGTCTTTTATTTGTGTGTGCTTTTAAACAATATGTTGAAAAAAAAGACCATCAATCCCATTTTTAAGAAAACCTAAAGGGAACCAAAAAGAGCAAAGACATTCAAACAGTAAGTAGACAGGAAGGTAAAGATGCAGGAGATGAGGAGGGAAGGGTTGCGAGTGGGGCGGGGGACAAGAAACACAGGGTGCTTCCTTTACTTTGGATGAGTCACCTAACATTGATTCTGCCTGGAAAAGGGAATGTAAGAACACTTCCTTAAATTCTATGTGAACAGATACAGTGCAGTGGTATGTAAAAACTCTTTGAAATATGTTCCTTTAAAAATTCCAAGTGTTATTTTTACCTTTCAGCTTGCTTAGCCTTCATATTTCAGGAATTACAGAAAAGTATCTTGCTGACATGAAACATGGGGGGAGTGTTATCACTATATTTTCTTTTTGTGTTTACAAGCTTGACTTTTTTAGTAGAGTTAATAAAGTATATGGCAAGTTTATGGTTACTCAACTTGCTGAAAATAAAATATTAAGATTCCAACTCTATTAACATTGACCAAGCATCTAGAATGTGTTCAGTTATTTTTCTAGGTACTAATAGAAACTAAATGAATGTAGGGCTCTCATAAAATTAAAGCAACTGTGGAAACAAGTGAATGAAAATTCATGGACTCTGAGATGGTTGTAGTAGACAAAGACTCTGGAATCTTTCCTGAGCTTCCTTCTGGCTAGAAAGTTTAGATAAACTCAATAATTTGCTCTTTCCTTCACCCATTGGGTAACTATGCCAGGCCAGGCAATAGCCCACAATAAATAAGACATTTTCCTCAGGGAGCACACATTCTTGTACAGAAAGACAAAAAATGTACATGTGAGACAATAATGCAACTAGATAATATTAGAGACTAATGAGTGCCCTAAAGGAAATAAAATAAGGTAGGATGATAGATAATCCCTCAGAGGTTTCTTTAGACTGGGTGACCCGGAAGAGTTCTCTGAGGAGGTGACATGATGGACCAGCTGGAACTCCAAGGATGAATGAGAAGTTAGTAGTGTAATGAGGCAGGATAAAAGTCTTTCAGGAAGAGGGAATGACCAGCCTGAGGGTTTCAAGACAGGACCAGGCCACTGTGCATGGAATATAGTGTGAAAGAGGAAGAGTGGTAAGAGTTGAGGTCAGGGAAATGATAAGCGCAGCTCACATTAAGCTTTTGATGTCACAGAAAGGAGTTTGGATTCTGACTAGAGTATAATGAGAGGTCATTAGAGGATTCCAGCAGGAAAAAGAAGCTAACTCATTTACATTAATTTTGAAAGAAAATTCAGGTTTCTATGTAAGGAAAGAACTATAGGACAGGAAGAATTAAAGAAGAAAGATTAATTAGAAAGTTACCGTATAAGTCAGGTGAACAAAGATGGTGCCACAAACCAGAATTGTCACACAATATCAGGTAGAATTAGGGCTTTTTGTGGTATATCTAGAAATCTTTGGTGGTCTTCCTCTGAAATATAATTATATTGTCTAACACACTGACCTTGTTGGTGACAGTCACAATTAAAGTACAAAATAGATGAGCCATAGCTTTACACAACAAGAACATTTTTACTTTTAGTAATATTCATTATTATTTTATTCTTCTAACTTTAGAGCATCGTACCATAACTTCAAATTGGGTAATATTTACTCTGTCTTCACTCTCTTCACCACAAGCCCCAGGTTTCTCAATCTTCTCATCCATTGCAGGCAAAGAAGTGGGAGAGAGGGTCAATATGTTGCTCATGTTAACAAAGAAAGCAAGAAGTAGAACTGCTAGCAGAACACAGGTACTATGTCTGGATTTCAATAATGCTATAATCAGAACCACATTGTTTTACAACGGGAAATCTGGGCTTCTAAGAACTGTGAAGTGGAGATTTACCAACTGACCTAATCATTCAAAGAAAATGTCAAACTGCAGTAACAGATTTCTGTATTCCTGTCTGCCTGAAGAGCAGAGTTGGGGCCCCTGCCCAGCATAGATCACGAAGCACACAATTATCCAGGCTCCATGTTTCAGTAAAGAGTTTTGCTTAAATGTGCCAGATATTGTTAAAAACACAAAGAACCCTGTTCATAAACACCAGGCTTTATACTGATCCAAAAGCCCATGTTTATTTGTGTGGTCAATAGACTGCATATTTTAAGAATCATGTAAATAATAAAGTCAAACTATTTGGTATGAGTGAAATTGATGGGCTCAATAATCAGACACATTTGTGGACTGCTGTATCTGTACATATGCTACTAATGAGAAATAATGACTGTATACGTGTGACAGAATTTATGGAAGCATATTTCAAAATTTACATATTCCATTCTGGAAAAAAAAAGTTCCCTTCTTTCTTTGTGAATACAATTAGAAAAAAGAAATATTTTTTTAAATGACTGCAATGACTATTCCTTAGCTATTTTCCGAGTAAAAAGCAAAAAAGCAGTCAAGACCAATCAGACCTGGAATGGAAAATGTTTCTAACCATTAAATACAATCAAAATACTTGGATAATGTCTTATGTCTTACATTGGGTGTGGGGGGAGGGAGAAGTAGGTAAATCTTTACTTCTGAAACTAAGACAATAGTGTTTCTCCCTACCAGAAAGAAATCTAAACTTGAAAAAATCTTCAATCTCACTGAATAAAGAGTTCAATCATAACTAGTTTTCAGAATATGTATGTTTTCTTGAAATGCTCCCAAATTTCTTTTTGATCAATAAATGGTTCTTTTGACTGAATAAACTTGGTTTTTCTTGTTTTTATTTTTGGGAGTGTTTGTTTGGTTGGTTGGTTGGTTTTGGTATGCCGCTGGTCTTCTGTCTATAGTGCCTGCAACCCAAAATCAAAATAATGTTCACTACAGATAGCTCAGCCCAAGCCCAAGTAACCACGAATTGTCAACTAATTTTTTTAATGTGCTGAAACACGATTAAATGAATATCTTCTTCTGTTTAGCTTTAGGCAAAAGTAAGTTAACTCCTGTCCAAGTGAGGACTTATTCCATCATTGATTTCTGACTTTTAAAGCTATTGATGTTTATTCTTACAGGCTGTATTTATTTTCCTCAGATAGAGCCAGAGATCAGTTGAAATAGACATATAAATAACTCAAAATTATTTTCTGATTTTCAGTAAAGCATAACTGGTCATTTGCAGAACTTTGCCCCTCTATCTAGAATGGAAACTTTTCATTTCTGCACTCAGAGGTAGGCATCTTCCCTTGATCACAGCTCACTTTCTCTCAGTGCTTGGATGAGACCTCACAACAAAACCCACAAGCTAGCTGTCGCAAAGATGAAAGCTGGTAAAGGAGATGAAACCTCCTTGCTCTTCCTGACCTATGTGCAAATGGAAGTGAGCTTTTTTCACCTGATAGGCAACATACAAAGTAGCTTCTCCTTCATGTCACATTCTTTCAGTAAACTGAAGAAAATGCTGTGAGGGGACCTTCAGAGTTGAGAAATAGACCAAAAAAAAAAAAAAAAAAAAAAAAGACAAAAAGAAAAAGAAGAAAAGATTGCGCATTTGCACCCTGTACATATATATTTGTATTGGCAAATCAATGCAGAATAGCAAGATAGTCAAAACAGAAGTTCTAAGTGCTCAGTGAAATCAGGACTGAATCCTTATCCTCGCAACTCACCAAGTTTCTACTGCGAAGTCATGTGGTATATATATTGTGACTCTTGTCCTTGAACTACAGTTCACAGAGGAGACTGCGGTATTGCTTTAAATTGCAATTTTATGGAAGAGCTGATTAACGGAGGTCACAGACCAGATGAAATATTTACCTTTGATTTGAGTCAGCTTCACAGAGGACATTTTAAGGTATCAGACCAATACTAAATAAAAGCAGAAAACAGTACCTTGGATAACTAAAGAAAAAAGCATAAAAGAAAAAATGGCAATTTGGGGTATATATTTTAAAATTTAGTTGTAACTTAAATTTTGCTTATTTGCAATCTTATGACTATACATAGCTCCATGTTAAAACAAGGCCAATATTTTAGAGTAACCTAGCAATGTGCATTAGGAAATCTATCTAAATCCTGATTAGCAATAACTGCTGCTTAAAATATTAGAATCCATTTTAGCATTCAACAATATAAATTATTTTAGTATTCTCAATATCTTTTTTAAGACACCTCATAATATACTTTTTATAAATGTAAAAGTTTTATATTTATAAAAAGTTTTTTTTTATATTTTATTGTTTTAAATAAGATCAGATACATACTATGGTAGAAAAAGAGATTCCAAATTACACATTTGGTAATTTATACTGAGTTTTAAGAGATAAGAATCTAGTTCTTTCCCAAATTTTAAGGATGGATAATTTGCTTTTTGTTACAGGGTAAACATTACCATCACTCAAGAAAAATATTTAATATAAATGAATGTAAAATATTCATATAAAAGTTACTGTCAAGAATGTATTATTTAATCTATGACATTACTGAGTTATTTTCACAAAGCATTTTGTTCACTGAGATTCATTATTTTGTTTGAAAAGTTAGGGTAGTTTAGATTCTTCTAATATCTAAATCCAGTGGGAAATACATTTATAAGTATTATCTTCACGTCAGTCCAGGGAGCTAGAACAGCAGTTCTGCCATGAAATGGGAACCTGTAGTAAAACCAATTTAAGTAAATTGAAGATGAATGGTTCCACTCATACAGTGATCAGTTATGTCCTTTCCAAATGAGACCTTAAATAATATTCTGTTTTACTTGAGTATTTATCCTCATACAGTTTTGATTACTTTCCTTTTTCTATTACTACATTCACACTTCTAACTTGGAGATTATGAATAATAAATAATTTGCTTCTTTATAATTGCTCAGTTTTAGAATTGTGAATGACTTACCTGTATAATGACTAGTTTTGTATTTGTTGCCAACCATCTGCAATGACCCTTATCCTAATCCTACATCAGAATAGGAGCATTTGTGAAATAAAGGAGGAAGATGAAAAGTAATAACTTGTCTTATTTTTGTACTTACTTCTTTGAATAGAGATTCTCTGGCCTAAGATCCAAGGTTTAGATGTACTTTTAAAAATACAGAATTATATTTTAGAGTAGATTCTGCCGGCACAACAGTGTTTCCTACTATTGAGACAAACATACTGTCTGTAAGAACTGGAGAGATTCTTTATATTTGCTGTGTTTGTGTGTTTTAAATCTCCTAAATTTTCTTTCCCAAACAAATGGAAACATACAGACGTTGCATTGTAAATGTACACAATGGTGTGAGCTAACCTGAAATAATATGACCGTTGTCTGTGACTCTTTTTAAAAACCCTTCCCGTAGCAGCTGCTTCTGACTTCAGTTTGAAAACATTATTTCCATGCACATCCATGAATTATTTAGAATTCCTTAGTTTATGACACTCCTCTGCTCCTGCTGGTTACAACATTGGTTTTGAATAATCGTCCTTAGAAAGATAAAGCACATACAAAATTGAATTTCATATGCACCACCCAAGCATGCTGAGCTCTCTAGAATGCTTTTACTTTCCAGATTGACTGAGTTGTTCTGTAAAGTGAGTATATAGTTCATTAGAATTTTAATATAAAACCTTGTAAAATGAAACTTTGAGTAAATATAGTATCTATAAATAAAATGGAAAAAAATAAAGAATAATTTCACATTATAAACATTATATTTGGAAACAGAAAAGTCCTAAGTTTTTATTTAATTAAAAGTCATCAAGGATGATCCAGCCCTCCAAAAAGTTTCCCACTTGTATTTTCAAGTTAACTAAAGTTTTATTCTAGTATCTTTTTTAAATATTCAAATCTGGTTTAGAAAATTATTCTTTATTAATATGCAATAATCTCAATTTCTTCAGCAAAGAAAATGGTGTTAAAATGTCACTAGCTATTCAAAGGAAAAATAAAAATTTTAATCAATCGTCAAAATATTTCCAACCAACATGATCACACACAGTCTACATTGTAGACAAGATATCTCTGTATTTGAGGTGAAGGCAACATTATTTGAGTGAAACAGTACCAAGAAGCATGTGATGCAATCTGTCTTTCCAAACCAAACCTAGCTTTCTTTTCCATCTCTTTTTGCTGTTGCCTTTTGCTCTTTCCTCTCTCTTTTCTTGATCTTTTCTCCCCATAACTTCCTGCAGGTCTCATTGAGGTTTTGATCTTCTCACTGCTCAACTCAAATAGGGCCTCGATGACCAAGCAGGTTTTTCTATTTTACTTGAATTTTCATCCAGATGATTTGCATCCTAGAGACACAACCCCATTTTTCAAAATAAGATCTGGCAACACTCAGCTGTGGGCTTCAATTGCAGATGCCAAATATGCAAGGTGCTATGATGGAGTTTTATAGTGTCTAGTGGAAAAACTCGTAAGTGAAATTCTTTCTCCATCAACTTTCTTACATTAAAAGGGTCAATTTTTAAAAATAAACTCAGCTTTATGGAAGAATCATCAAACACAAAGGCATGGTTCCTTAGGGCAATGTGTCTCAGTTAAGACACATTTTTACAATTTGTTTCTATTCCAAACGTTTGATCATTTTATTATGTTTGAGGGAGTTAAAACTTTCTCTTCTGATGATTCTTACATTCTCCAATAAATGTTGTTTATAAAAACTGTAAACAAATCTGACTGAATACATAAAATTACCATCTAACAATATAGCCTAAAATAATCATTTCCAAAAGAATTTAAACAAAATGAAAGCAGATAGTTTTTTGGATTTATAGTAGAAAACAGGTCTTAGAAAATTTTCTTGATAATACAGCTATGAAAAAGATATTCTGGATATATTTTAAGAGTGACACATCAGCTTCATCAATATTAGAATTTAACAATATACAATATACAACACTTTAGGACATTATTAAAAATAAAACATACAGGTTTTATTTTTAAATTTTCACTCTTCATATTTTAATTTGCATAAGTATGTTTAAGTCTTAATAAATTTCAAAGAATTCCATATGACCACTCTAAAAATGGGTTTTAATATAAATATGAAGTTTTTGAAAGTACGTGGATATTCCTAATAGTTTTGAAAATCTTTTTAAGGATGTTCTTACTTTTATGGTTCACTGTTGTCAAAAACATTCAAATAATTTAAAATTTAGAACTATTAACTAGAAGATTAATATGCTAGATAGTTTAGTATTGATATTAAGTCAGAAATTACTTATTTGTTCTTTCAATTGCAGAATACAATACTATAATATTCTTAGGGAAATAATATTGGCAGTTTTTCTTGGTAATGTAGACTGTTCTGTTCCATGATGTGAGTACAAACAGGAAGCACAAAATATATTTTTCTAAACTAGCTTGTAATCCTTTTTCAAGAGCTAACGCGTACTTTGCATGTATAGTTCTCAGCTGTTTATTTGTTTGTTTTTTGGACAGGATATAGCAGTAACTTCCTACAATTTTAACTCATTTGAAAAATATGCTATTCCAAAAATCTTAATGGATAAAGATAAAACTAAGAATCATAGACACAAATAGAAGGAAATTTTTAAACTATGTATGTTTTTTGCAAGGAAATTCTGCTTAGTTTTTCCAAGTGTCTTTGCAAACAAGACAAATCTCATGATAAGCAAAATATATCTAAAAATAAAGATCACATATTAAATAAGTAGTAGTTAATCCAAGATGCAATATTCTTCACCTTTTCTAAATTATTTGGAAACACTTTCTGATGTCAAGGAATAGCTCATTTATTTATACTTAGATTTAGATTTAGATAATGTTTTAAAAATGATAATGCACTTTTAGCCAAGAAATTGCTTAAGTAAAATTATATGACTTGTGACTAACACTGTGCTTTTGTTTTTAAAGGAAAAAAATACAGTTACGTTCATTGTTAGGATGTATTTATAGAGCATTTTTATTGTTAAGTTATGCTTTTAGAGCTTTAGGAACATTTGAGAACAATAATCAGTAGTGTGTAATGGTATTGTTAGTGGAGTCCTTTCTATTGAATTTTCAAGATGTTGTAAAATGAGATTATGTGAGTAGCACCTCTGGACACTTTTTCCCATCATTGTGTTGGTATCAATCGCTGACTTCCACCATTTCTCCGGGTATTAAATAGAAACACTGGTTCCCACTGCCTTGATTGGAGGGTTTATAATACCTGACAGAACTGATAACCCTACTGAGATTAAGCATTGTGATCTTATGAAAGCGAAATGAAAGCTACAGCTCCAGAATGTGTCTGTAAGATAGACCTGAGAAGATGTGAGAAAATATCTTATTTTCATTCTTTCCTTATTTTGACAAAGCACTTCTTTCCCCAGGCAAATCTGGCTAAGAGAGACAGTGAGAAAACTCTGTGTCTTAAACTTCAGCCACAGTTGGGCCACCATTCTACTGGCAGAGGTAACCCCTGACACATGCCAATGCTAATGCCGCACTGCAGAAGGTGTGTTGCATGATCATTTACTGTGTGTGGACAGATTGCCAACACATAGGATCAGTTTGAAATTGGCAGGGTTCAGCATGACTGGAAATTGAACTATGTTTGAAGAAGAGGTGTCTATGCCTGGCTCTGCTCCTGGAGTCATCTATAACTATGGAAAAAGCCTTCTCACATTTACTTCTCAATTTCCCACACATTAAAAAAAATGAAATTTAACAGTTATTGACTCTCCTCTATAAGGCCTTTCCAGGATCAGATATTAAAGTATCACCTAATCTAATATACTTAGAACGGTGTCCCAGTTCATGGGGCCTGGCTGCAGAGACCAATAGATCTACAGCTAACCACTGACGTTTTAAGGATTTTTGCTGCATTCTTCCTATCCTCCCTGGTCTTGAGCAGTCACCATGACCAGAAGAACAGAAATTGCATACCCTCTACTTTCCACTCCTGGATTAATCTTAAGAAAGGATCTATCTCTTAGTAGCCCTGAAAAATGCATTGTCAGCAGAGAACCGCTACCTATAACTGATGCTTTTCAAATACCTTTTCAGCTCTCATTGACTGAACTTCCTTATATTGCTCCCTCTTCCAAACCTGCTCAATCCACCAGTATTCTCATTTATGTAGAAGCTTAGCTGCTACCCCACTTCCATGCATTACTGGGTGTGGTCTGGCTCAGGAGATCTTGTTCTCTGAAAATGTATAATATTTTACATTTCATTTTGATAGGGAGATATCTTCTAGCTGGCTCCTTGGAAAGGCCAGAAGCTAAGGCATAAGTAGCTGGTAATAACAATGTCATTACATGTCTTACAAGAATATTTTTATTTTACCAAGTGATAGTGTCTTAAATCAAAGAATTTATTTTACGGGCATTTTTTCTAGAAGCATATTTATGCTTTAAAAAAAGCACAAATACGAGAATTTTCTGAAACAAGAAATAGTTGCTGCAAAATTACAATGGACGGTGATAGTCTTATGCTACTCTGAGCTTACCTAATCATATATGAAGTGTTGCATTTAACTCTGGGTCCCTTATTTTAAAAGCATTTACAAATCATAAGATATTCAGATGAATGCGACAGAATTGGGGAAAGGTCTGAAAATCAAACCATATTAGGAAGATTTAAAGTAACTATGGATGTGTTCTGTGAAGAAAAAGACTTGAAGAGGAGACGCCCTATGATTTTTAACGAAAACATATAGTAAAGGAATTTAAATTACTCAGTGTGGTTCCCAAGGACCATTGCACATAAGTTGTGTAAAGAAAGATGCAGCTTTATATAGAGAAGAAAAATGTATCAACTGGTATGTTAAATAGGAATCTTCTTCCTTATGAGAATATCTGGGACAGACATCAAATGGTTGCAGTGAGTAAAACCCCATTGTGACATAGTTTATTTTAAAATGCAGATCATTGAAAAATAAAGGAGACATTTGCAGAACTCAACTGTAGTCAGTGCAGTCAGGCTTCATGAAAAACAAAATAGTGTCAGTCATCTCCTCCCTCTCCCTTCCTCTTTCTCTCAGAAACCACATGGTCTCTTCTCTCCCTTGCTCTCTTTAAGTCTGCTGCATTTATCTCTACAGAATGGATTACCCTGTAAGAGCTCTGGTTTCCCT
Organism: Macaca nemestrina; assembly: GCF_043159975.1. Taxonomy (NCBI): domain Eukaryota; kingdom Metazoa; phylum Chordata; class Mammalia; order Primates; family Cercopithecidae; genus Macaca; species Macaca nemestrina. Next base: position 81,719,164 of record NC_092126.1, read on the forward strand.
GCCTCCTCCTAATTTTAACTTGCATGTCGCTCTGGTTTGCCACAGCAGCAGCAACATATCATCTTTATATTCCCATAGCATTTCCGTATCCAACATCTCCCTGTCACTTTTGGGTCTTTGTAGTTCAAGTTCTCCCAACAAAATTTCATCAGTTCCTTTTGAGTCCAGTTACTCATACTTGCTCTAATTTGCTGTGCCAAGCAGCTTGGATGTACCAGTGACAAAATGGTCAAGACCGTCAGCCAAGTGCTGGGAAAAGGGGCACTACCATTTAACCAGCCAAGTATTTCCCATTTTAGTATATGTGCCCACCATTTAGCCCACTGTCCTAGCCAAAAATCTGAAAGTTATTATTGACTCTGCCCTTTCCTTCAATTGCCAAATCCCACCCTTCATAAGTCCTGGCAATTCTGTCTTCTAAATAGTCCATTGTTCCCTAGACTTTTCATCTCTATTGATGCCATCCTACTCCAAGTCACCATTGTTTCTCAGGCAAGATATTTCAAAGGACATCTAAGTTGTGTTCTCAAGGTCATTCTAACACCATTCTCCACACTAAAGCTAGAGTAACTTTTTCAACCAATTCTGATCATGTCATCCACTGTTTAAAACAAAGCTTGTCAGATTTAAAAACAAATATTGTTCAAGAACCCAATATTGTTCAAGACCAAGAGTTTGGATCTTGCCATACTCTCTGGCCTCACCATATACCATTTCATTTCTTGCTCTCAGAGCTCTAGGCCATAAAATTTACTTTCAAAAATAGAAATACACCAAAATTTCTATCCCCTCAAGACCTTTTAGCTTGCCACTTCCTCTATCACAAACACTTTGTTCTACCACCCTTGGATTAGATAGCTTCAACTCAGCCTTTGAATTTCAAATTAAGTATATTTATTCAGGGAGGTCACCTCTTTGAATGTTTGCTCCCACAGCAACATTCATCTTAGTTGAATTCGCTAGTTCAATGCCTAGCTTTTTCACCAGAGTATAAGATCAATGAAAACAACTGCTACTGCCTTCTAGGTGAGGGTAGTGTTTGACATAAAATATAACTCAATAAATATTTGTGGAGAAAATGAATTAATGGTAAGCCTAGATCTAATACCAGGCATTCCAAAGATGTGAAATCCTAATTTTCTTAGATTTTTGGAGATGACAAAAGGCTCATACTTCTTGAAATCTCAAACCTTGATAAGGGAAGGCAAGACACTCTGTGAAAACTTCTAAAATCAAGAACATATTTCTAAAAGAGTTAGATTATTTCTGCACAAAAAAATAAAAGTAATAAAAATTTTATTTATGTTTTGTATAACTAAACATGGATATAAAGAGATATCAAATTCATACAAGCACATAAACATGGATATAAAGAGATATCAAATTCATACAATCTTAATTCTTTCAATAAATTTATGTATCATGGCTGGGCTTGGTGGGTCATGCCTGTAATCCCAGCACTTTGGGAGGCTGAAGCTGGCAGATCATGTGAGGGCAGGAGTTCGAGACTAGCCTGGCCAACATGGTAAAACCCCACCTCTAGTAAAAATGGAAAAATTAGCTGGGCCAGGTGGTGCATACCTGTAATCCTAGCTACTTGGGAGGCTGAGGCATGAGAATCACTTGAACCCAGGAAGTAGAGGTTGCAGTGAGCTGGGATCGTGCCACTGCACTCCAGCCTGGGTGATCAAAAAAAAAAGAAAGAAAGAAAAAGAAGAAAGAAAGCAGGAAAGAAAAAAGAAAGAAAGAGAGAAGGAAGGAAGGAAGGAAGGAAGGAAGGAAGGAAGGAAGGAAGGAAGGAAGGAAGGAAGAAAGAAAGAAAGAAAGAAAGAAAGAAAGAAAGAAAGAAAGAAAGAAAGAAAGAAAGAAAGAAAGAAAGAAAGAGAAAGAAAGAAAGAAAGAAAGAAAGAAAGAAAGAAAGAAAGAAAGAAAGAAAGAAAGAAAGAAAGAAAGAAAGAAAGAAAGAAAGAAAAAGAAAGGGAAAAGGAAATTTATGTATCAAGCACCTGTATAGGCCGGGAACTGTTCTAAATATTTTAGATATAGAGTGAAAAAAATAGAAATGAATCCCTGCTCTCATAGAGTTTACATTTGACTACATTCTAGTAATATAACATGGTTAACCAAATACACAAAAATAGGGAAAAAAAATGAAAAAATTGAAGTGTTCACCTCACCTGGCTAAATTTTGTAAAACTCTTAAATATTTGTGAACTGGACTTACAAATTGACGTGGTTTTCTCTCCTATCTATGAATCTCCTAGGAAATCTCCTAGATGTTTCAGAGAGACACAAGGATGTGGCTTTGGATAAATACTAGAGCAGAGGTACACGTAACCTCTGTAGATTTGCTGCTACAGAGGTGTATGTCTCAAAGGTAAATATTGTTTGAACTTGGATAAACACTTCAAAGTAATAACAGAAAGACTTAGATTTTCATAAATCACACACCAAATAGGAATAAATGAATTTTAGTGACCTTGCTCCTCTTCATTTCCCCTAACACCCAGCATTTACACTAAGGAACAATAACAAAGCTGTGTAGCAGAGAGACTATGGAGAGAGCAGGGTTCCTGACAGTCCCTAGATCAGAATGGTCTCGGGAATACCTGAGATTTCAGATGCCAAGAATTGAAATTCAGCCATGGAAAATGGGGTAATACGCTATCCTTTCAAATCTCTTTTGTTTTAATTCCAAGAGATTCTATGCTGATGCAAAGCCAAACAATAGATTCCAGAAGAGCAAAGTTCACAGTACAATAGGTGTTCCAAAATGGATGTCAATGCAAAAGGAAATAGGGCCACTTAGAAAACAGAATGTTGCCTTTTGTCTTCAAAATTCAAGCCAAATTTAACTCAGAGAAGACAATTCTGAACATAAAAAGAGGTCTGTGGCTTCATCAGTTTAATCATAACCCACAAATATTTCTAACAAAGGTCATCGGTGCAATATCTTATAACACCAAGAAGTTAATAATGAATTTATGCATTCATTTGACAAATACTTATCAGGCCCACGCTGTACATCAGGCAAAGTTCTAGGTAATGGGGATAAATGGTGAATTTTTTTAAAACCATGACTTTCCATAGAGCACAATCTAGTGCGAAAGATAAACATATAGCAAATAAATAAATATACGTCTAATATAATACTGAATGATAACATGCTATGCAAGAAAATATAGTAGTGTAAGAAGATAGAGTGTCTAGAGGTGGTATTTAAGATGAGGTGTGCAGATGTGGCCTGTTAAAGTGGCATTTGTGCTAGAGGGCAGTGAGCTACAGGGAGCGTGGTCAGAGAGGAGTCTAGAGAGGTAACTGGGGTTCAGATCATAAGGGTACTGTGGGCCATGATAAGGTACTGTGGTGCATTGGACAAGAGTAATAGGAAGTGTTAAAAGTAGTAAAATTCTGGTGGATAGAGAGAGAGATAATAGAAGACAGATAGTTCACTGATTGATAGGATATTAATTATAATATTATATTTTATGTTACTTATAATATCCTATCTATCTAATTACTGTTTGATGGGATGTTATAAAGGTTTATCTCCTTGTCTTAATTCAGGACAACTCTAAAGGGCCAACCCAGTCACAGAATTTCTCTTATATCAGTTGAGGTATTTGATATAAATGCGTAAAAATTCAGTTCTCCCTCTGTGCGATCTTGCTTCCAATGCCCCTCCTCCACACAAATGTTAAATTTGACAGCACCTTCTATAAACTTCTTACATGTAAATCTCTTCATCAGAGTCTGTTTTCCAGGAAATCTGTCACTTGTTGCCAAGACTCGTCCAAGGAAGCAGACTCAAAAATGAAATTTTGGCAGTAGATCACTGCTGGCCAACTGGCAACGAGGACCACATCAAAGGTGTATAAGGAGAACGCCGGTGATCACTGGTTTGCAAAAGTGGTATGAATGTTAAAATTTTCATGAGCTGTAAACTTGGATGGGATGCTGTGATAGGCAGTCTCTAAAACAGTCCCCAGTGATCCTTGCCTCCTGGTTTTCATGCCCTTATGTAGTTCTCTCCTGCACGTTACATGTGCCTAATGGAATACTGCCAAAGTAATGGTGTGTGACTTCTGAGGTGTGTATTTGTGCATTGAAGCTTCTTATTGGCATCTTAGATCACTATCTCTGGGGAGGAAGCCCCTTGCCATATCATAAGAACACTCAAACAACTCTGTAGAGAGACCTTGAGGCTTAGCTAAACAGCTTGAATATTTTGCCAGGTATGTAGTAGTGGATATTTCACTTGAGTCAAACCTTTTAACAAGTACAGGAATGACTGACATGGAACAGAACCTCATGGCCAGCCCTGAGCTGGAGACTGCCCAGCAAAACCATTCCTGAATCCCTGACCCAAAGAAACTATGGGAAACAGTAAATGTTTATTGCTATTTCAAGGCACTGATTTTGGGGGTGGGAGGTTTATTTGTTATGCAGTAACAGATAAATAACTACAAATATTGGTAGAAGAGAATATACTTTAAAAAGTGCAATATGTCATAGGTTTGAGAAATATTGGTTATAAGGACTATCAAATTATATGGCTATTGACGTGGGAAATGGATATATTGGGGGAAAGGAAAGTTTTAAGTTATTCACCACTTAAAGACTAAGTATGAAAGTCAGTGAGCCTCCTTTGAAACTTATAAAAAGATTCTTAGCTCCTGCAGCCAGAGGGCAGAGAAAACTGAAGATTGGGCTTATAAGAGTAACAGAGTTCCAAAAGAGATCATTTCTGGAAGGTTAATATAGGGACCCTACGTGTGAAGCAGTGGGATGATGGACTTGAAGTGGGGATATTGTGTTGATGCATGAAAATGTCTTGAATCTCCAGATTCTCCAGAGCTTTTTAGATCAGAAAAAGTGGCCCACCCTCCCTGTTCAAGGACAGTACTCTTCCATTGTCTGAAAATTATGCATAGGTGTGTTTGCAGCACAATCCATCTGCCTCTCAGGATCTACCTCCCATTATATCTTTTCAGGTGATGCAGTAGGCCCCTCTTATCCATGGAGGATATGTTCCAACACCCTCAGTGGATCCCTGAAATCACAGATAGTACCAAACCTCATATATGCTAAAGTTTTTTCTAAATATATACCTATTATAAAGTTTAATTTATAAATTAGGCACAGTGAGAGACTAAAAACAATAATTAAAAATAAAATAGAACAATTATAATAATATACTAGCATCACTATCCCACTATGCTTTGGGGCTATTATTAAGTAAAATAAGGGTTATTTGAACACACCAAGACACTACCACAGTCAATCTTATAACCAAGAAGGCTACTAAGTGACCACCAGGTGGGTGGCGTATGAAGTGGGACTATGCCAGACAAGCGAATCATTCAAGTCCTGAATGGAACAGAAAGAAACAAAGTAAGATTTCATTATGCTACCCAGAACGGTGTGCGACTTAATTAAAACTTGTAAATTATTAATTTTTGGAATTTTCTATTTAATGTTTTGGGACTTCAGGTAACTGAAGCCCCAGAAAGTGAAACCACGGGATAAGGGGAACTACTGTAACCGAAATTGAGCCTCAACATAACCCAGCCAGGGAAGGACTGCAGTCTGCTAAAGAAGGAAAGAGTCTATGTTTCAAAGGCATGACAGGACCTAACCAACATATACCAACAGATGGCAGGGCAGTATGTACAAAATTGGGTTCTGAGGATGCTGGATTAAGGAGGGTAGAATATAAAATTGGATTAGGAGGAGTTGATTAATGTGGAAACACTCAGCCACCACATAGGACTTAATTCCCTGGAAAATGACCTTGGGAGATGCAGATAATACATTGCTAAGATAGCTCTTGGAAGTTTGTTGAAAGTTATGGCCCATGCTAAGTGAAGTATATTTATCAGGGTATTCTGGCAGATGAGGAAGAAGAAATAAAGAAAAGTTGAGAGTAATGGTCATGTACAGTACATACATTTCATGAGGGCAGATGATAAGGAATGTGCAGGTGAGAGGAGAACCAGTACCACTGAGAAGTTCAATAATAGCTGTCCTCTATAGGCCAGGGCCAATGATAGGAGATGCATCTATAGAACTGTCCTTCCTGATAACAGTGGGGATGATAAGGGCTGAAATAATAACAGAAGCAGCATGGTGGGAGCAATTATTGCAATGAGCACTAAGGTTGAGGTGGAAGCTGAGAGCACATATAGTAGTTATTAAAATGTTTGCTTCTTTTTACCTTTTTTAAGTGAATAAAGTAGGCACAGGTCTGGAAACTGGGCAAGGGATGAACCATGGAGGATGACAATGGACTGTTAAAAATTCAACCAGTCCTAATTGTGGCTGCTTTACCAGATATGGTGTATTTGCTAAGGAAGATTAATAAAGCCTCAGATACATTCTATTATATATGGCCACTAATCTGGTGAATTTAATTTTTTTCTAATCCTATTAGAAAGATCAGGAACAGTTCATATTCATTTCACACACACAATGTCATTTACATATATTTTTTTCCTTGGGGCTATGTTAAATCTCCCATTTCCTGTCCAAAGGACTTGGACCATATGGCTACTCTGAAGAAAATGACATTGATCTACTATATCAATGATATCATGTTAGTTAGACTGAATAGATCAAGAAGCGGTGACTATGTTGGAGACCAAGCTACAGATTCTTCAGAGTCTATAGTAAACAATCCAATCAGTTATGAGACCATATACATTCTAACCTGGACTAATGATGCTCTCGTTAATAGTACTGTATTGTTTACTTGAAATGTGCTAAGAGAGATCTTAGCATCTCACCAAAATAAAATTTCAAAAGTAACTATGTGAGATGCTGGATGTGTTAATTAACTTGATTGTGGTAATCATTTCATAATATATACACGTATCAAATCATCACATTGTAAACTTCACATATATAAAATTTTACCTGTTAGTTGTACCTTGATAAAGCTGGAAGAGTAGAAGAAAAAGCAAGAATGAATGACCTAGTCAGCTGATGTTAGCCAGACTGTTCATCAGCAGCCCCAGTACTTGCACAATAGATGCATGAATGGCATAGCCTGATGAAGGAATGGACAATCTGCATGGGACCAAAAGCCTGAGCTCTCCCTCACTGAAGCTTATCTAGCTATTTCCACTGTCAAATGTCCAGCTCGCAAGGAATAGAGTCCAACTTGTGTATAGTATCGTATCTCAAGGACAACTTGTGTATAGTATCGTGTCTCAAGGACATCAATTTTAATGGCAAGTTGACAATATTGGACCCCTTCTTCCTTGAAAGGGGCAACAACTCATCTTATACAGAATCAACATGCATTCTAAGTATGGACTTGCATCTCTTGCTTGCAGGACCTCACCCACCACCATTAGCTGAGAGTGCACAGAGTTTGATTACCAACACAGGATCCCACATGACATCACATTGGACCAAGGAACACTCTAGAGTAAAGAAGTGTAGTAGTGGGCACATGGCATGGGAGCCATTGATTATTATAGCATACTGCTCCACCCAGCTGGCCTGATAGAATAATGGAATAGTGCAATTACAGCCAGCTTGGAGATGATAGACTGTGAAGATAAGACCCTATCCTTCATAAAATGGGATACTTCATGATGCAGTATATAACCTAAACCAATGACCATTATAAGGTTCTCTGTCTTTAATTTTAGAATACCTGGGTCCAAGACCCAAGAAAACAGGAGTGGTCTTGTTACCATTACTTTTATTGGCTTGGGAAATTTGTGCTTTCCATACCTGCAAGTTTAGGGACTGTAATACCTAAAGGGAAGTGCTTTCAGCAGGAGATATTATACTAACCTTTGAGCTGCAGTTGCTGCCTGATCACTTTGGTCTCTGCATGTCAGGACACCAAGAGCAAAGAAAGAAATTACTATGCTAGCAGGGATAATTAACCTTGGTCATCGGGAGTAGAGAGAGTTGCTGTCATACACTAGGGTCAGGAAGGAATATGTTCAGTACTCATGTGATCCACCTGGGTGTGTCTTGATACTCCCTTGCCAATTTTGATGGTAAATGAAGAAATGAAGTAACCACAGATGGATAAAGGTATGGTGACAATGAGTTCAGACCTCTTGACAATGAAATTCTGGCTCATCACCGTAATAAGATAAGGCATCTAAACCTGCATGTGCTAACCAAGGGAATTTAAAATGACAGAGATGGGAGAGAATGATTATCAGTTGCAGACTCAAGACCAACTACAGCAGCAGTGTCTGATGTTCATACAACTAACACTCTTCTTTTAAGTTTCATCAGGAAAAGACAACCAACAGAACCGTGAAGGAGTTCCTCCCAGGAAGTGGATGGAAGAAATGCCAAGAATGGTCTCTCTTTTTTTTTTTTTTTTTTTTTTGGAGACAGGGTCTCACTTTGTCACCCAGGTTGGAGTGCAGTGGCCTGATCTTAGCTCACTGCAGCCTCGACCTCCTGGGCTCAAGCAATCCTCCCACTTTAGCCCACCAAGTAACTGGGACTACAGATACACACCAGGCTAATTTTCTTTTTGTAAAAACAAGGTTTTGCCATATTGCCCAGGCTGGTTTTGAACTTCTGAGCTCAAGCGATCAGCCCATCTTGGCCTCCCAATGTGTTAGGATTAGAGGCATGAGCCGCAACTCCTGGCAAGAATAGTCTATTGAATACTGTAATGTGCTATCCATGTCTGTACTTTGGTACTCGTCAGTCCTTCAGTTGTGGGAAATTGCCCTCAGATGAAGACACCCAAGACCATGCTTCCTCTGCAGGACCACTCCTTATCCAATTACCAGTAGATGCTGGAATTAAAGAACCAGACCCCTCGCCATGATTTGAGACAACTCTAAAGGCCTTCCCAGCTCCCGAGCTCTCCAGAAGACAGGCTGAGGTTTTTACTGTGACTGCATCGTAGCTCAATTTCCTTCACTTCTACAGGTGTTAATTCCAAAAACAATCCCCAATAAACTTCTTGCACATAAGTCTCCATTTTTACGTCTCTTTTTCAGGAATACCTGCCTACACCATGAAATTAGTTACTATGATTATTATGATTTTCACCAGGTACTTAGCATATTAATTTAATTCTACTTCCCCCAAACAAAACTGTAAGGCTACTATTAAAGTAAAGCCATTACAGTCAAGGAAATTGAGACTTAGAAACATCAAATACCTTACCTATTGTCACACAGGCTATAACTGGTGGAGACAGAATTTGAGCGAGGTCAGCCAATTTCTCAAGCCTGTGAGGTTTTATGAGTGATCAAGTACCGCTGTCAGAAGCAATAGCATGAACAAAGATATGTATCTTTGAGCTTGGGGGAGTGAGAAAAATTAGGGAGAGATAAGTCTTAGAAAGACAGAAGAGTTCAAATTGGAATAAACCATAAATGCCACAGCCAATATGGATTTACCCAAAAATTGAACCAGTTCTGTAGAATTCTCCATTATTCTCATCCCAAAGAAGGAAAAACAGTATGCCTTATTGACAGGGATAAAGCTAATAGAAAAGTTACATTTGCACCCTTAATTCTGTTATATCCTTACCAGGTATGAGGAATGGCATGATAGAAGGAGAAGTGGATGGCAATAGCACAGAAACAAATCCAAAACCCTCCTCCTCAGGGATTATGGGGTGAAGGTGCCAGTCGTGGAATGCTGCGCTCTTATTCTCCTGTGTTTATTCAGCCCTGGGGCTGAGGTTTGCCTTGGAGTTGTAACCTTTATAAGGGGTTTGCTTAATGACAGAATTATTCAACTGCATACCTCACCCCAATTAGAAAGAGGCTGTTTGGATTCTAATTGACCTTGACACAAGTCTGCTTAAAGAGATTCCCCAAGAATTATAGAGCTACTTTCAGAGTTTGACTTGGCCAGGAATATGAAATGTAACACGGTTTTTCGAATTTTCTGCACTTACTATGAAACGACCAAGCCACAGGTATCAAACATGCTTTGTTTTTGTGTTATAATCACATTACAAATTGAACATTTCCACATGTGCAAGTTGGCAAATCTGAAATGAATGATTATGAAGATTATAATTACATCTATCAGGTATATATGGCCAACATATTTTCACTCACACAAAAGTATATTTTCCCTACTCCCTAGACATCCATGTATAGTGTGTTTATAGGATGTAAAACCATCATCCTATATATAAACCAAAAATGTATTTTTTAAACAGTTATTGCCAGGTCAGGTGATAAGTCAACATAATATTTGGAAGGTGTAAATACCAGGAAGGGATAGAGATTCCTAAGCTAACCATGAGGAAATGACTAACAATAATAGGTTGAAATCAAGAGAACATAATTTGGACTGAATATCAGGAGGAGAGAAAATAAGCTTCCTGGCTACAATAACTGTTAGGCTCTGAAATAATTCTTAAGGGAAGCAGAGTTCTCTTCCTTACCCAGGACTTTGGAAATGAGGCATGCATTCTTGGAGTCCCTTCTAACAAGCAGTTTTGCTTGGGGAGAGGAAGGAGATCTTTTCCGTTTCTGTTTTCAGAGACTTGATATTAAATCTCAAAAATCATTATGTAATTGCCCTTTAAATGTTCACCAAACCACCTTTGAGCATGATCCTGCATTTACGTTGTAGCAAACATTATGTCTCCTGTTTCTTCACATCCAAGAAAAATCCATCCCATGGTCGCACAGTTTGCAGCAACCAGGAATTATTTTCAGCTTAATCCTGAAGACCACTTGGTAGTCTTTCACTCATCTGAGTACATCTCCCAAGCACTGCAATAAAGAGTTCTCTAAGAATTGCAGCTAACTGCCTTAGTTAGGCGTACTCTCCTCATTTGTCTCAATCCTGCTTTTCCCTAGTTCACAGAGAAAGTGAAAGCCTAGAGTATGAACAACTGTTAAGCTCCCTCTCCACCTACAAATTGATCTACATTCATAGCTTCCCTCCCTCCCTCCTTGCAAAGGCCAAGGCCCTCTTCACAGATCTCTGCACTAGATCCTAACCCCTCTTAACTTCCTGCAGGGACTTGCTCTGTGAGCTACTCCACTCTTTCCGAGCTCTCAAGTACTCTATCTCCCCATCTCTTCCTCTCTCAAGGATGTGTTTTACCCCCAGGCATATAAATATGCCTTTTCTCATCCTTTCTCTGGGTGGGGATGCTTCTCCAGTCAGTTCTCTAGAGGGCAGAGCACACTGCTGGTGGGCATACCTCAAGCCAAGGAGTGGTCATAGGGTGGGTGTTAGCAGGGAAAGAGGTGTGGACAGAGTTTGGACTTGTAACTGCAGTGGTCACACACACACACACACACACACACACACACACACGTGTGTATACAGAGCTCCTCACAATATAAAGTTTACTGGGGTGGGAAGAAAAAGGAAGATCTTCTGTTTGAAGTACAGGGTATTCAGATTGACCTCTCCAAACAATCATATTCTAGAGCAGAATTCAGGAATGCAAGAGTTTGAAATTCAAGCCTGGTCTTCCAGGTGGTTATAAGGTGTATTTATCAAGTTGGGAGTATAGAACACATTTAATAGTTCTTTCTGTTGGTTCCTAGCTTTGAGATGTTATACACGTAGTAAGTTTGCCTCCATTCATACTTTTGCCTTGGGCCCTGGAAATACAAGAGATGGGCTTCCTGAAACTACCGTAATCTGGCTTATTTACCTCTATCTTGCAACTCCTATTGTTGAAGTTATCGATAATGTTTTTCTGGTTCTGTCCATTTGACACTTGACCAATACCTCCTCAAAACTCCCCTCTCTCAGTATCACATTACCATCCCAGTTTTCTCCCTTTTTCTCTGCCCTTTCTTGTTTGTCTTTCTTGGGTGCTTAGTATGTCATCAGTCATTGAAATAGTAAAATTTCCCAGAATTTCTGTTTTTGGGCATGATCACCACAGACCTCTCTCCTAGTGGGAGCTTTCTAGATTCTAAATCTGATCATATTCTGGTACTGTGAAACTCTACAGTGGCTCCTCATGATGGCCTGCAGTATAAACCCACACTCTTCTCATCAGTTGAGGGATTTATAATCATCTGGCTTCTCCAGCCTCATCTGCTACTCCCTTCCTGTATGCGTCCAACTCCATCCAAACTGCAGCTCCCTGAGGCCAGCATTGTCTTTCATGCTTTGGGCTGTTACCCAGGGGTTTCTTTTGCCTAGAATATGCTTACCTCCATTGTCTATCTGGTTAAACTATACACCATCCTTTGGGGTTCATCTTACCCATGTCTGCGCAGCATCTGGAGACTTACTTGGGTAGAATTTTGTGTGTATGTTTACAGACAGTTTCATAAAGGCTACACACTTTCTCCTGTGTTGGGGGAAAAAAATCCATAAACTCCTCCTCTCCCACCCCCATAATGAAGAGTGAGATGTATTTCCTTCCAATGTATATGCTAACTTTTACAAGACTTTAATTGCAGCTTATAGACAAATCTGTTTTCAGCACTTTACCATGATATCATAAGAATTTTTCTATGTTATCTTGTGGTAGCAAAGCATTATAATTGTCTTTAAAATGCATTACTAAAATGTTTTTACCAGCAACATAATATGATCAGACCTGTGATTTGAAAAATAAATCTGTTAATGATGTAAAGGACTGATGTGTGAATAGACTGGAACCAGGAAACCAGATAGAAGTCTATTTGATCAGGCAAGCAAGAGATGAGGAGTAGAACATCGTAGAGCCAGGGAGAAAAAGGGGGAAAAGGAAGACACTGGAACAGATACAAGATAACTTTGTGAGGAGGAACTGGTAGACCTCAACGAAAGATTCCATGCGGCAGAAAAGGTGGAGACAGGTGTCTCTATTAGATGATGCTATGAACCAAACTACAGAGGAAACATTACGGAAGGTAGTTTCCTGGAGAACAGTGAATTGAGTTTCTGCATTAATATAACCATTTGGGGAGTCTTCATGCAGACAATAATTGAATGATTGATATTTTAATAACTCTGAAAGACAAATTAGAGGAAATGTATAGAATGTATACATTGATGTCAATGGTAAGGACTATCAGGTAGATTAGAAAAGATTAAGATATTCTTAGGTTAAGTAAGAATCCTGGAAAACAAGAGCTAATAAAAAATAAAATGTAAAGCATTAGTGATCTGTGAATAATATTTATATAATCATATACAAAATATATTTATTATCATAATTTTTAAACACAATTCTGAGCTATTCAGTAATTGTTATGTAACTATATTGGGAAGACAGGAGGAAGGAGTATGGAGGGATTGCATAGACAACTAAATTTTTATTTTCCATAACAGGAATCTGAAGAGAGTATCTAAAGATGAAAACAATGAATAAATAGCAATATAAGAATGTTATTTATAAATGAGTAGACACCTAAAAGGCTTAAATTGAATGCACACTGAAGTAGGAAAAAGGAATAAGACAAGAAACTAATGGATTTTAAAAATATTTATTATAAAATATGTAAAATAAATTGACTTTTACAACTTGATAGTAATGAAATAGCAAGCAGATTAAAGGTAAAATGCTATATTTACTGGTATGCATACATATATGTCAACATATTTTAAAGCACAGTTAGGAATACAAATCATAAGTGCCAGCCCAATCAATTATCACAAAACAAACACACCCATCTAGCCATCACCCAAACTAAATGGAACATAATTGCACCCAGAAATTCCATCTTAAGCTCTCTATATCATTAGTCCTTTCCTCCTATGCAAAAGTAACCACTATTCTCACTACTGTTATCATAGATTAGTATTGCTTTTTAAAACTCAATTTAAGTTGAATAACACAGTATGTATTCTTTGCATCTAAATTATTTCACTTAAAATTGTGTTTGGGAAATTCATCTATGCTGTCGCATGTAGCTGCAGTCATTAATTTTTAACGCTATATAGTATTTTCCTATATACAAATACCACAATCACTGGTTTACTCATCTATTCTATTGTTGATATATACTTAGAGTGCTTACAGTTTAGAGCTATTAAGGTTGCTGTGAACACTTTTGTAAATGAATTATGGTGCATATATGTACACATTTCTGCCGAGTAGCTAGATCATATGGGATAATATACGTTCAATTTTAATAGATAACATTTAAACCATTTTCTAAAGGGGTTATACCAATTTATATGCCCACCATAAATGTAGGAGAGTTACCATTGCTCTGCATCTTACCAACACTTGATACTGTCAGTCTTAATTTTGTAAGTCTGGTACGTGTGAAGCAGTATCTCACTGGGCTTTTTAATTGGTATTCCTTGATTTCTGATGAAGTTGAATATTCAGATTCCTCTGGTGTGAAGTGTCTGTTTATGTATTTTGCCTGTTTTTCTATTGAGGTTGTCTATCTTTTTCATATTAATTAGTAGGAGTTTATTAAATATTTAGACCACAGATTATTGTAACCAATTATCCTTTTGGTTAGAACTTTTGCACCCATTTAAGACAAATTTTCTATATTAAAGTCATAAAGATATTTTGACTATATGTTATCTTAAATTTTTGTTTGTCTTTTACTTTTACATATAAAATTAACCTGGAATTGATTTTATTTTTTGGTATGGGATGAGGTAGGTATGAATGCTACCTAAATTAATTTGTGAAATTAATGAATCCCAGTTAAAAAAAACACAAGTCAATAGGACTTTATGAAACTGTACATGCTAATTTAAAAATCCATTTTAAACAAACAAGTGATAACATCCAAGAAATTCTGAAATTTTTAAATAATTGTAGGTTGGCTCACTAGTTGTGCAGATTGTGCACTGGACAATTTTGGAGGGTGAAGGAAAGGGAGGTATCATAAATGGTTCTGAGAATGAGCTATATATAATCTGTATAACTGCACAGAAAAGCTCTGAAACTTATAAAACCTATTATAAGGCTATATTGATTAAAACTGTGTTACTGGTTTATCAGTAGGTTGATTGGGTAATGAAAAGGGTAAAGGTCACCAAATTAAACCAAAATTTATATAAAAATATAATATATGAAAGGGGGACATTTCAAATCAGTGGTGAAAAGACCAATTATTATTAAATAATGTTTAGGAAACTTAACAGAATCTCTACCTTGTAATCATATCTTACCACAAAACAAAGTTTAGATGGAACAAAATAGAAGTTTAAAATTCAATGTGGAACATTAGTCTGTATATGAGTAAACCTAAAAAGAGAAAAGACTGATGAATTCAACTAGAAAAATACACAATCTTCACAAAGTGAAAATTAAAAATAACAAAAGATAAGCTAACACAGTTATAATTATAAGACTCCCTTGGAAAACAAAACCACCTAATAGAAAAACAGGCAAAACGTAGAAAGAAGTAACTAAGCAGACACCTTATAAATATTTTTTTAAACCCTGATGGTCTTAAAATATATGAAAAGATTCACACCACTTCACTCATAATGAAAAAAAAATGCATCATATTTTATCTTCTTAGATTTCCAAAGATGCAAAAAAAAAGAGAAGCTGGATTATTTGATGTGGGGAAACAAGCACCTTCACATACCAATGGTGGGAATGTAAACTCTTTAGAGGTGCATCTATTGCCTATAATCTTTGACCTTGCAATTCTGTGGCTCTTTACCAAGATATTAACTAAACTACTGTTCCCTATAACAAAATATTAGAATCACCCAAATGTCCAGTGGTAGGAGACTAGCCAATCAAATTATGATACAATGGAATATTATGTACTTGAAAAAAGAGAAGTGGAGAAGGAGAACAAGAAGAAGTTTTATTTGAATTTATATGCAGTGATCTCAAGTAAATTAAATAAAAAATTAAAAATACATAGTATGCTAGCACTTGTGAGAGAAATAAGAGGAGTAATATGCATATCTTCTAGAAAAATATCCAAGAATCTTATAATAGGATTTGCATATTTGAAGGGGAACCAAGTTGCCAAGTGAGAAAAGGAAGCTTACTTTTTTACTGTACTCTTTTAGAACTTTCAAATTTTCACCAGGAGTAAATGCTACCTATTAAAAAGATGAATGAAATACTTAATATAAATTAAAAAGATCAGGAGGCTGAGGCAGGAGAATCTCTTGAACCTGGGTGGCAGAGGTTACAGTGAGCCGAGATCGTGACACTGCACTCCAGCCTGGGGTACAGAGCAAGACTGTCTCAAAAAAAAATTGAAAAGAAAAATATAATGAGGGATTACAGTGAAACTCAACTGATTATTGCTACTATTTATTGAACATGAATTTGCACCAAATTCTTCATGTGCAACTGATGTTTGTATTCTTCCCCAAAACTATCTGGTGGTTATTGCTATTCCCATTTCACAGTTGAAGAAACTGAGGCTCAAAGAGAAAATAACTTACTGTGGTCATGTATGAGTTAATAACAGAGGTATATTTCTTACCTGGGTGTGTCTGGTTCAAACCATGTGCATTTTTCACTGTACTTCCTCTTGCTATGACAAATTTATCTCAGATAAATGGAGATTCTCTTTAAAGCTAACTTGTTAATACCACATCCCACTGGTCAACTGCTAATCCATCTGTCATTTCACTTGCCCTCTGCATTCCCTCTCTGTCCTTTCATACTCACATAAACTCATGTACATACAGAAATGACTGCTTGGAAAACAACCACCTACCGTGAAGTGACCCAGAACTTTGCACCGTTCCATGGATAATTGTAGGAAACCAACAAATAGTTTTCTCGTTCAAGACATATGTGAGTAATTGGTCAAAGTTAAGTGGCATTCATCCTATTCTGCATAGCTGGACTGTTCTTGCAACCCTCAACCCTTGCATTCCTCTGCAAAGTGTTTTGTTTATACAGGCAAAATTCTAAGCACATGGATATATCCTAGGCTGCCTTCATGATCAGAATCCAAACGTTCAAAAGACAAGGAGCAGAACACAGTTAATAGAGAAAAAATGGAATTGTTGGTTAATCAGTGGAAAAGTAAAATAGCATTCCTTGTCATCAGGATGGAAGAGTGATTGAGTGCACAGCCTTTGGAGTTAAATATACCTGGGTGGGTTCCCAGCTCTTTTATTGACCTGCTGTGTAGTCTTGGGTAAGTTTCCTAACTCTTTTGCTTCCATTTTCTAGATGAGAAAATGGGAATGATAACACTGCATATCTCACAGGCAGGATTGTTGTGAAGATTAAAAAACAAAGAAGTGGAAGAAAAGCATTATCCTCAGTGCTGGGTGCATGAGGATAATGCATTATCCTCAGTGCTGGGTGCAAGAATTCAGTGAATGATAACTCTTGTTTTAGGTAATATTAAACTATGCTGCAGGCCAAACCCTCAGTTAGTTCTACAGTTCGTATTTCAAATGAGACACTTTTTTGTGTCTTCTACAACTTGTTCTGTGGGTGTCTGGTCTCCTTGACTCTACTCTTTCACCACATCTATCAGGGTGTCTGCAGATCTTTACACACTGTTCCCCTTACCTGCTACACTTTCACCCAGATCATTCTTGGAGGACTTCTTTCCAACACTGAAGTCTCTACATGAATGTCGTCTGCTCAGAGAAGCTCACCCCAACCAAAATTTCATCTTTTCTTCTATTTCCAGAGCCTAGAATGGTGCTAAAGAAATATTTGCCCTTTAAAATACTGTGCGACACTGCAAAATGTCATGAAACATTAAAATATAGCCTGCCTAACACTTTTATTTTATGCTAAATGACTGCCATCTTCAGATGTTTTTCTCTCATCATCATAAAGCCAGTGGTTTACTATCATTTTCTTGATAAGGAAATTAAAAGCAAAGAGTTGACTAGCTTTTCCCAGTATATTTTAAGGAATGGGGATACATTTGAAGTACATGAAAGAAAATTGTTCTCATTTTAATTTTTCTTAAGTTTTTCATCACACACAAGGAAGAAAGTCTCAAATCAGAGCTAATATTTCTTTAACGTCTCTCTAATACTTCATAATATCCCCTTTTAAAATAAAGAACAAGTAGACCAAAAGCCCACAGTCGGGCAGGAAACAGTGTTGTATTAATCAGGATAGGTTAGGTTTTTCTGTGGGCAAAAGACACATCCAATGTCTCTGAGCCTAAACTGAACAAAAGCACATTTCTTATTTACAGTACATGCCCTATATGGGTTTGTATTCAGGATGAAGCAGGGATGCACCACTGTCACTTAGGGATCAAGGCTGAGGCTCCACCATCTTAGAACTGTGTCATCTGAAACCTGCAGCTTTCTTTGTCACATTATATGAAGAGGGTAGAGAGAAGTGTGCAATGAAATTAAATTACTTGGACCAGTAGGCCGGGCATAGTAGCTCCCTGTAATCCCAGCACTTTGGGAGGCTGAGGTGTGTGGATCGCCTGAGGTCTGGAGTTTGAGACCAGCCTGACCAACATGGAGAAACCCCATCTCTACTAAAAATACAAAATTAGCCGGGCATGGTGGTGCATGCCTGTAATCCCAGCTACTCGGGAGGCTGAGGTAGGAGAATCTCTTGAACCCGGGAGGAGAAGGTTACGGTGAGCTGAGATCGCGCCATTGCACTCCAGCCTGGGCAACAAGAGCAAAACTCCATCTAAAAAAAAAAAAAAAAAATCTTTACTTGGACCAGTAATGTGAAATGTAATTTCACCTAATGGCCCATTAGACAGACCTAGTTATGTGGATCTCCCTAACAAGAATGTGTGCTTTTCCATATGCAGTAACATCGATCACAAGTACAGATGGTCCCCGACCTATGACGGTTCGATGTCACTGTGGCGTAAAAGCAATATGCACTGAGTAGAAACCATACTTCCAATTTTGAATTTTGATCTTTTCTCAGTCTTGGTCATAACCACAAGTGTAAAGAACCTGTATGCTATACAGTGTACTGTGTCACCAGATGAGTTTGCCCAGTTGTAGTATAATGTAAATGTCCTAAGCATGTTTAAGGGAGGCTACACTAAGCTATGGCGTTTGGTAAGTTAGGTGGATTAAATGCATTCTCTATTTATGATATTTTCTGTTTACTATGGGTTGATCAGGATGTAGCCCCATCATAAGTCAAAGACCATCTGTATCTCACTAAAATCTAATAATATTGTAGTTTTTCATTGTGCGTATTTCTATTATTGTTATATTTATGGCAAGTAGTTTTCTATTTACATGTTCTTTTCAAATAAAATTATCAAGCTGTAGAAAATGAATCGAGACAAAGAAATGTTGAATAAATGACACAAGTGGCTTAGAGGTAAGGCTAAAGTTGAGTTGCTATCTAAATCATTAAAATGTGGGGCTCACTGTTCTTGCATGAGATCACACAGCTAGTTTGTGGCAAAAAGGATAATATTGCAGATTTCTTTGACTCTACATCTGTGCCTTTCCAACACTGCTGTTGTCTTTCTAAGAACTGTGGTACCCAGTAAAGCCTATGCAATAGTCCTAAAGTGCTTCTGAATGCTAACATTAGTGAGAGCAATTCCACTTTCTCTAATTATTTTTTCTTTTTTTTTTCTTTTTTGAGATGGAGTTTCTCTCTTGTTGCCTGGGCTGGAATGGAATGCAATGGCCCAATCATGGCTCACCACAACTTCTGCCTCCCAGATTCAAGTGATTCTCCTGCCTTAGCCTCCTGAGTAACTGGGATTACAGTGATGCGCCACCATGCCTGGCTAATTAGACAGGGTTTCTCCATGTTGGTCAGGCTGGCTCGAACTCCCGACCTCAGGTGATTGGCCCACTTCAGCCTCCCGAAGTGCTGGGATTATAGGCATGAGCCATCTCTAATTATTCTTTAACATTTTATACCTTTGGATGGTATTTTAGGAAAAAATGAAATGACCCAGCAACTACTTTTTAGTTAGTTATACACAAAAATTACTGGACTTAGAAGAATATAAACAGGAAACTTTTAATTTTAAATACATGCAAGAACAGTAAAGAAAATGCCACCAATTTACCCATTTAAATAACAGTTGACACTAAATTAGTGATACGAACAGGGAGATGCTTTTTCATAAAACCATGTTTCTCTGTAAAGACATTTGGAAGTAAACAATGTAAATCTTTAGGTTTTAGTCAGTGTGTTTTGCTCTGAAGAGGTTTACAAAGCCATAGGGCCAATTGAATCTTCCTACTCCTACTATCCTAATATACTCACTTATTGAAAATTGTCAGTTGAGATTTCCAACTTATCCTTCCGTTACTGCCTTTTTATTCTGTGAAATTGAAGACCTTAGTCCTTAATTTCATCTTTAGAAAGTGAATTTTGATGAAATAACTGGTCCTTGATAAAAACAACGCAAAACAAAACAAAAACAAAAGCTGTATTCTTCTCCCTCTACCTATGGCACCTTCTCCCGGCCCATGAAGACAGATTGTTCGGATGGCTGCCACCATCCTCAGTTTCATACAGCCCAGTCTTACCCCTTCAGATAGGGCCTCAAATCTGTCCCCTTACATCCATTTTCATCCTCTTTTGGCCTCTTAAAAATATGTTTCCTCCCATAACTATCACAGAGAAAAGGATCAGATTCACTAATGCTGATTGAAATCACTTAAAATGTCATCCCTCCTAAAATAATGTATTACTGTTTTAAAGGAAGCACATATGATTATCACAGACCAGGATGACTTCAATGGTGGTGGTAAGGACATATTTTCTGACTAGGTCATGACACTAGCTGGCCTCCTGCTAGCCTCGTAAATGTTGCTTCTTTGGGAGATCTCCGAATCTTTTTTCTCCTGATTTCTTTAACCTGATTTAAAGATACTGCTTCCTACAAGAAATGATTGGAAGAAGCCAAAACCGGGAAATAATGGAGAGAAAGTATGGAAAGTCAGCTTTGCCTTCTGAGATGTCAAACTAGGGCAGACTTTTCACGTAAGATGCTTTTAATACTTCTTTCTTGCTTACAGGAGCTCAGTCCTATTTAGTTGGTTATTTCTGTTCATCACTATTAGTTCATCACTATTTCTGATAAGTAGTTAGAGCCCCAAACAGGAATGCAATTGCTATGAATCAACATGTGGGAAAAGGATACTACACTCTACTTTTATAATATGGACAATACGTTTGTTGCCATTAAGACATATTTTCTTTCATTTGCAACACATTTCATGTGGCATAGAGCCTATTTGAGCACATTTGGAGGTAATCTAACCCCTGAACTTATTACAGAAGCCTTTGACCCAACCTCCTTTGTTGGATACCAGGATTTTACCCCACTCTGCTCATAACCCACTCCTCACTCTAGTGACCTAGAAAGAAGAAACTTGGGTTTGGACTCCAAATTAACTATATGATCTTGCACCTTAGACAAAACCACCATCCCTCTTTTGAGATCTCACTGTGTTACCTGCATAGTGAGCAGGTTGGGCTCAGCCCACCCTCACAGTGCACGATTAGAAGGCCCTTGTCACTCTCACACACAAGATTTCTTTTTGTTCTCTTTACCTAATTTGCTCTTCGCTTAACTAATTTAAAAGAATTTGTTTGTTTTTGTAAAGTTTGTCTTATTAAAAAGCCACACATGTTCTTTTAGATAATGTAAAAATGCAGACAAGCAACAAGAATAAAGCAAATGTAATTCATGCATACTCTTGCCAACCTGGAAATGTTACAGGATATAGCTTCCAGATATTTGTAACTTGCTTCTTCCGTTAATAACATATCGAGATTATCTGCTCATGTACTTAAACATGCAGCCAGCGTAGTTTACTTCTCTGAGTCTCTTTCATTGACTACTTTGTAGATAATAATTTTTTATATTATCAAGGTTTTAATCAACATCCATGTTTGCAAATCTTAGTATGTAATGCTTACAGATTTTTAGGATAAATTCCTAAACTAAGAATCTCTTTCACTGTGAGTCTTGTAGAGTTATCAGTAAAATAAATAATTGAAGCATTTAAAGCAAAACAATTCTTCAAGAATTCTCTAAGGCAATTAGAGAACTGTAATCTTTTAAGATTAGAGGTCCTTCTGGTGCAGTTCTAATCTCGTATGTGCTATCTATGATATCCCTCCACCCTTGACATTAACAAATTATATACCTGGCCCTGAAATTATTGGCCCTTATATGTTAGTTTTCCAGTCATATAGGTGGTATGGATATTTGTTGTTTTTGATGTCTATAACTTATTGACACTGATTTGTGAGGAGTCTCTCTATATGACTGTGTAGGAACTAGTCTTTCCTGCCCCACACCTTCAGGTGGGATTAATGGTGCTCTTGATGGTGCGGGAGCTCAAGCAGGGATAATTTCTTACTCTATTTCTAAAATTTAAACCTGGACACAGAGGTACCAAAAAAAAAAAAAAAAAAAAAAGACTGAAAATGATGACAATTGATGCATCTTGATGATAGCAGCCCAAGGCTACCTATTGGTTCTTACTCTTGCCTACCCACTGGTTCTGGGTTATGTATGAGGCCTGGTTTTCCAGATTTCCCTTCAATTGTGTAAGTTGTTCCACATCCACCTGATAATTTGCTTCTCTCCTTGAGCTGAATAGAATTAAATTCTTTCAGTCAAAAGAACCACATAGACAGAGTGGGATTGTATTTTTTTTCTTTGTTATTTGTGGTAAAATATACATAACAAAGACTTTATCATCTTAAAATTTTAAACGCACAGTTCAGTAGTAGTAAGTACATTCACAATGTTGTGTAACCAATCTCCAGAACTCTTTTCATCTTGCAAAACTGAAATTCTATACTCATTTACAACTTCCCATTCCCTACCTCCACCAGCCCCTGGCAACCACCATTCTACTTTCCTATGAATTGACTACTCTAGGTGCCTGATAAGTGCAATCATACATTATTTGTTGTTTTGTTTTGTCTTGTTTTTTGAGACAAAGTCTTGCTCTGTCACCTAGGCTGGAGTGCAGTGGCACAATCTCAGGTCACTGCAACCTCTACCTCTTGTGTTCAAGCGATTCTGTTGCCTCAGCCTCCTGAGGAGCCGGGACTACAGCTGTGTGCCACTATGCCCGGCTAATTTTTGTATTTTTAGTAGAGACAGGGTTTCACCATGTTGGTCAGGATGGTCTTGAAATCTGACCTCAAGTGATCCACCCGCCTCGGCCTCCCAAAGTGCTGGGATTATAGGCGTGAGCCACCACACCCAGTGGCATTATTTGTCTTTTTGTGACTGGCTTATTTCACTTAGCATGATGTTTTCAAGGTGATATCATGTGTCAGAATTTCCCTTATTTTTGAAGCTGAATAATATCCCATTGTATGTATATACCGCATTTTGTTTATCCATTTGTCCATTGATGGACACTAGGGTTGCTTCCACCTTTTCACTACTGTGAATAATGCTGCTATGAACATGAGTGTACAAATATCTCTTAGAGCCCCTGCTTCTAACTCTTTTGAGAGTACATCCATAAATGGAATCACAACTTTTTGAAGAACCACTATACTATTCCCTATAGTGGCTGCACAATTTTATATTCCCACCAAGAATACAAAGGGTTCCAATTTTTCCACACTCTCACCAGTGATTTTTTAAAAATATTAGTCATCCTACATTCTAATGGATGCAAGGTAGTTCTCTTCTCTTTTGAAATACATGTTGCACCAAGGACAGCCTCTTGTACTGACAAATGGTTATGCGGAATATAAGGAACAATTCAATACTAACCCAGTTCTCTTGGGGAAGAGCTAGCCAGTTCACTAAAGTCTATTCAGGCTCCTGGATCCAATTTGTTTGGTAAGTTTCTTCCATTCTTGCCACTTCTCTCTGCATTCCTTCCATTCATTAACAGTTTCTTTAAACCTGGAGAAAATGAAATGAGAACACTTCTTAGCTGCACTTGCTTTCTCTCCTGATGAGTCTGCTAATCGTTTTAGAAAGGGCTTAAGTCTTTCCACGTTAATAAATCCAAAATGTAGGTTTTGTATAACTCTGTTTTTCCAAAAAGAATAAAGAGGGAACTTAAGCCACCTGCTAGGAATTTGCAAACAAGGTAAATAAGGCTCTTATTAAGGAAACATTTAGAATCTTTCAAAAGCACTGCTGTTGTTGGTTCTGACTTGAGATAACCTGAATTTAAAAAGCCTGGGAACCAGTCGTTGGCGCTCACCTTTCAAAACCTTCACAGCCAAAACTCAGACGCCTAAATGTCTCCTGGGCACATTTGCATCCCAACAGCCTCACTGTGGGGGTTGGAGGGGTGCACATTTCCTCAGCTTTGGAATATTCAATTTTGGCTTTTTTTTTTTTTTTTTTTTTTTTTGAGATGGAGTCTTGCTCTGTCGCCCAGGCTGGAGTGCAGTGGCGCCATCTTGCCTCACTGCAAGCTCCGCCTCCTGGGTTCACGCCATTCTCCTGCCTCAGCCTCCCTAGTAGCTGGGACTACAGGCGCCCACCACCACACCCGGCTAATTTTTTGTATTTTCAGTAGAGACGGGGTTTCACCGTGTTAACGAGGATGGTCTCGATCTCCTGACCTCGTGATCCACCCGCCTCAGCCTCCCAAAGTCCTGAGATTACAGACGTGAGCCACCGTGCCCGGCCCCATTTTGGCTTTACTTCAGCTGTGCCTGAATCAGGAGGTCTGAGACTCTCAGCTAAGTGTGGGCTAAGGAGTCAGTGCTCCTGGATTCCCAGGCAGTCAGCTGGGTTCCTCGGAGTAAGGTTCTTAAATTTTCTGAGCTCCAGTTTTCCTCATCCATAAAACAGGAATAAGACTACCGATTTGTAGGCCTATTGTGAAGATTAGTTGCAGTAATGAATATACACATTTCCAGCGTGCTATCAACATAACAGTCAGTTTAAAAATGAATAAATAATTTTCTTTATTCTTTATGGAAATTAATATTGGTAGCTGGTCATTATTTAAAAATAAAATTATGAATGTGCCTACTCTTTAAATGTGTTTTCTTACCTTTTCTTGAATTTTTTTGAGAGTCCTCAAAAATTATACTGAAAAAAAAAGTTCGACAGATCTATTATACATCATGGTGACTATAATTAATAACAATATTTTGATTACTTGAAAATTTTTAAGAGGATAGATTATACGTGCTTTCCTCACACACACACACACACACACACACACACACAAAGCAAGGTAATTAGCTTTAGTCATTCCACAATGCATACATATATCAAAATATCCTGTTATATATCACAAATATGTGCAATTTTTATTTGTCAATTGAAAAACCGAGTGGGAGTGGTGGCTCACGCTTGTAATCCCAGCACTGTGGGAGGCCGAGGTGGGTGGATCACTGGAGGCCAGGAGTTAGAGACCAGCCTGGCCAACATAATGAAAAGCCATCTCTACCAAAAATACAAAAACAATTAGCCCTGCATGTTGGCACGTGCCTGTAATCCCAGCTACTCTGGAGGCTGAGGTGAGAGAATCCCTTATACCCTAGAGGCAGAGGTTGCAGTGAGCTGAGATTGCACCACTGCGATCCAGCCTGGGGGACAAAGGGGAGATTCTGTCTCAGAAAAAAAAAAAAGAAAAAAGAAATAAACAATAATTCTGGGCATCTCATGTTTTAAAACAGTTCAGCTTGTGTTATTTTTTAAACCTACATATTTTTTCAAGAAATATCTAACTTTTCCCTAAACTTCCATATCCAGTTTTTTTAAGTTTAGATTTCTGTTGTATTATAAATTTCTTCTCATAACTTAGTGTGTATACACACACATATTTTCTATTCCTTTGACTGTTAGCATGAAAATTATAAAATGTTTTGTATTTATAGAACTTTTACCAAATATTTTCCAAAAGTTATTTTGATTGTTGACATTCACAGAAACCCAGTGAATTAGTAGGCGCAGCAGTTATTATTACTGTTGTTTCATAGATGGAATGGGAGATATATGACTTTCCCAAGACCCTGAAGCCAGTAAAGTAGTGGAGCCAGAACTCAGTCCCAGGCCTTCAGTTTCCAAGTCCAAGATTGTCTCCACCATATCTCACTGTCCCTCTCCAGGGCCTTATGGTGAAGGGCTACTGGCTAAATAAATGGAGGAAACAAGCAGAAATGTAAGGTTGAATGCCTTTTTGGAATTTGGAGGAACCAAGTATTAGCAAACAACTGAAAGTTTATGCTCAAAGTCTAACAAGAAGCCAGTTGCATTGGGAATACTTGAACTGCTTCAGAATTTGTATATATATTTAAGACAAGCCTGTCACCCAGGCTGAAGTGCAGTGGTACATTCCTGCAGCTTCCATCTCCCAGCCTCAAGTGATCCTCCCACCTCTCAGCCTCTCTCAAGTAGCAGAGACTACAGGCCTGCATCACCACTCCTGGCTAATATTTTGTATTTTTTGTAGAGATGGGGCTGGGCCATGTTGCCCAGGCTAGTCTGGAACTTCTGGGCTCAAGTGATCTTCCTGGCTCAGCTCCCCACAGTGCTGGGATTACAGGCATGAGCCACCACACCCAGCCTGGTACATTCTTTAAAACAATGAAAAATGCCCTGCATATTCCAGATTTCTCTTTTCTCACATATGCCATTATGATGTCGTAAATACTAAATTCTTATTTGCCTTAGTTAATGGATTTATAGCTTAAATATATTTTCTGAAGACTTCCTGTGCATACTTTCTGTAAAAAAATCAATAAACATACCCTATATATTTCTTATTCTACCCACATTTAGAAAGGATACAAGGAGATTGTCTATGTATCTGATATTGTGGCTAAGAATGAATAAACAAATAAATGAAAAAATTGGTCTGGATCTATTTCTACATGCCATACTAATTTATTCAGGCCTTGTTAAATCTCTACAATCAGCCAAAATTGGAATAAGTCTACTCTAAAACAATTTGGCATTATGCTTAAAGAGCAAAAAAAAAAATAATTGCTCCCCCAGCAGAGAATTTATCTTATGAAAGTGCTACCACTCACATATATGAACACACAGAAACAATTATATGCTTGAAAATTAAAATATAATTGCTGACTAGCAAATAGCAGAAAAATCTTCAACAAAATTAAAGTGGTGGAGGAAATTATAGTAGATCAAATGATGGAATATTGGGAAACTGCTACATTATTGTTTTGAAGAATTTGTAGCACTATGCAGTATAATTTTTTTTTGACACAAGCAAAGAAAGAAAAAGCAAATCATGTTTATACTGTTATAACAATGAAAAAAGGATACTTTGCATGTGGATAAAAACTTAAAAGAAGCATAGAAAAGTCAAAGATTCCCCCTCGCCCCCTTTGTGAATCAGTTAACACTACTTGCATAATGAAAAACAAAAATAAGAAACTGAGTTCCTTTTGGCATACAATCTGTAGAAAACCTGTAAGTCGCTCTTTGTCCTAATTTAAGTGGATGCTGTGAACATGAAGTGATACCAGGACTGGGTTGTGGTGCACTTGAGCCCTGACTTCACCACATGGGGAAAGTTCAGAGCAATGAGGGAGACTCACTGTTGCCCAAGAACTATCACTTATGCTATCTCAAAACAAAACAAACATGCTCTACATTCCGCATATCTGTAGGGCATCAAGATCCCAGCCATCATATCTTTAAATCATTGGATCCCAAAGGGAAAGTAAAATTGCATGAAGGAAAAATACCACACAGAGGGGAAAAATACTCCTTTTTGTAAGTCTTTATTTTTTAGTTGCTCCTCCCATAGTAATGCACTGAAAGGCATAACAGTTTATATTGTACAAAGCATTTGAAGAAAGTACCTCAACTTGCCGATTATTTCAAAATGAGATTACAAACAAAAAGAAAACAAATCTGGTTCCTCAATAAAGGGCAAAATAACTGAATACAGTCTGTTATTTACTTCTCTCTTTTAACATAAGGTTGGGAACACTTCATTTTACAAATAGGATTAACATGAACATAACATCGCACAAGCTTGCAGACAACCAGCATAAAATATGGAGTACAGTTTTTAATCAGAAGAATCATGCTTCCATGAAAGAAATTATAATCGTTTATACAATTGAATCAATTTCAGTATTACAAAAACTAAGTTGCATCTATTCGTATTTAGTTCATTAAGAAGGAAAACAAAACAAACAAACAAAAAAGGAATGTTAAGAAAAGCCAAACACCATTTGGCACTCTCATACACAGGTCGGGTCACCTTGGTCCTTGAAATTCAGAAAGGGGTGTGCCTCAGACGTCATAAAGTAGTGGCTGACTGGAACAGTGCTATTTTAATCAACAAACAATAGTTTGCCAACAAATAAATACATGATACACGCAACACACACACAAAAATAAACATTAAAAAACAGTGACATGATTGTCTAAAATTAAGATGTTATTACAAGGATTTGGCAAACAATTTATTAGTGGTACAGCGATACTGGTGATGAATAGGTTACTTCACTGACTTAACCTCTTTGAGTGTGAACATCCATAGTTTACAATATACACATACCCTTTTTCCCTAGTTTTAACCAATGTACTTAAGAAGGCAAAAGGGAAAACAAGTACTCCCTGTTATCAGTTTCTATAATAATTGACTGTGCATTTCATCCAACTACTTCTGTCTTCAAAGGGTTAAATTACATAAAACTTTAACGAAGAAAAAAAATTAAATCTGTAATTAAAAGCAACTGTTCCCAATCATGTCAGGTGATCTTGTACAAAAGAGAATTCAGTTTCTATGGAGTGTTCATTCGTATCAATGCTGCCATCTCAACTGCCCTTCTCACCCACCCATACCCTAAGGTGGGGTAAACTGGAAGATGCCTTCAGCCCAGCAAGTTTTTTGTTTTCATTGAATCACTTTAAGTCGCATTGATTGATCTTCCAGAAGTCAGCAGCTGCCTTTGCTGTGCAAAACAAAATATCGAGAATAAATAGTTTCTTTTTTCTTTCTTTTTCTTTCTTTTCTTTTTTAAATCATTCAGTTTAAGGTCACTAGACTTTAGATGAGTGACCCTGCAGGTTTATAAGGCATTCTGCTCAGCAGTCTTGTAAATAGTCCTATATGAAAGAGCCATGCTACTGTTGGACTTGGTCCCACTCTGGTCAACCTTGATAACGTCATACGTGGCTTATGGACTGGATAGCACTGGATTCCGCCGCAGCCCTGGCCATACTGTGCCACACGTTGGAAGAACTGTGGGATGTAGAATGGAGGGACTCCTTGTCAGACAATGACAACATCATAGCATATGCCTGGGGTAAAAAGGAGAGAGACTTAGTAAATGGCATTTGAAAAACATCACTTTTAGTTCAAAGAATATTGTTGGTAAAATGGAAAGAGATGGGACCCTGAGTAGGGGCATCCTTCCTGGGTGTGTTTGGCAAAGGAAGCATATTTTTTCATAGAAATCACATGGGATTATTGCTGACCTTTAGTGCCTAGGAGACCCCAAAAGTGACACACTCTACAGAACCAAAAAGAACTATCCTACCTAAAATGCAAATAGTGCCTCCTTTGAGAAAGATGAGTTGGTCTCCTGCTCAACTGCAAATACAGTCATCCATCCACTACATATGTTCAATTCACCAAAAATATGATTGTGTGCTTATGACTGAAACCAAAAATATTAATAGGTCTCTATCCATAGACCTACCTTGACAGAACTGTGGCCTCGTAGAGGATACAGCCTGACTCCTACACTTTATAACCAAAAGCACTGAAGGTGCTTGAGTGACTTGCCCAAAGTCACTCAATTAGATACATACTGGGAGAAGCATAACTAAAATGTATTTCTGCCCAACTTTTAATCCAGTGTCTTTTCTCCAGTTTCCCTCCATGCTTGACATACTCAGTACTGACACCCACAAGTTGAGGTGGATCAAATCAGCTCTACCAAAAAAAATACAACCAAACACATGACCCAACAATGTTCTAATCAACTTGTTTTCCAATGTCTGCTGAGCAGAAGCTGCATGGAGGTGCTCTGTGAGGAAGTGCTCTTTCTTCCCTATTATCATGTCAAATTTTAAATAACTGTCCAGAGAATCCCCCATTTGCTGCCAAGCAAAATATTCAAATGGAATGTTTGGTCTTGACTTGTGAGTGAACTTTTCACTGTTGATTCGCTATTGTTGGTCTCATCCACTGTTAAACTTGCTTGTCAAAATGCTGCTGAAGTGGAATCATTAAAGTCCTGCCAAAGACATTCCACTGTCTGTAAACAAAGACAAAATGCCTCTGTTGTTAGGCAGAATTTCATCTTTGGGAGTCATGCTGAGACATGTGGCCACTCTGTGGTTTCTTCCGTAATCACTGCATTCAGTTAGAAAATCTGCCCTTGCAGGCTGATTTTGATTTGCTGGGTCATCGCTCTAAATGTACACATTTGACTTTTATGTATGCAGTTTACCTTCTGGACCTCTACGATATCTCATGATCCATTTAACAAATATTTCTTAAGCATCTACTCTATGCCAGGCTCTGTGTTAGATACTAAGGAATTAAGAATAAATAATATAGAGTACTTATCTTTGGCAGAGTTAAAGTATGGGTTAAGTGAGCATTGAACCTAAATTATCTATTCTGATTATGTACCTACTTTTAGAGAAAAAGATAAAGAATATTCTGAAAGAGTTAAATTCTGATATTTGGGAAGATAAAAGGGAGTATAGAGAAAATTTTGGAATTTTAAGTTTTAATCCTGGCTTTAAACCTGCCTCTACTCACCTAGCTGTGTGACCTTGAGCAAGTTGCTTAATCTTTTAAGCTTTACTTTCCTCCTATAAAACAGATGATAGTAATAACAGTACTGACCTCCAAGAGTTGTGGAGGAATCACACGCACTAACTTACATAAAGTGTTTAGCTCAGTGTGCCTCACTGAGCTAATACATAAATAGTACCTATTCATGAAATTAATTTTTACATGATAGAGTTTCTTGAGGAAGAGCACATGCAAAATGCAGCTACTATTGTACTGGTCAACTATTTTCAATTCAATCACTATAAAAATTACAGAATAAATATATGAATGCTTTGAGTAAAGCATCTGAGCCTTTAGATTCTAGAAAATGGCAAAACAGCATATCTGCCTTTTGGTAATCAAAGGAAATAAACATTTTCATATACAAGGATCAGTGCCCAGCATATAGCTGGTAGTTAATAAATGAATGAATGAATGGTATTATGAAATAAAGTGAATTTGCAAAAAGGCCTTTTCAACTTACCTGTATAACGTGATCAAGTAACAAGAAAAATATGACTTAGGATTGCAAAATGCTAGTATTTCTTATAATGGTAACAGCCCAGTTGGGCAGGGACTTTATGTCAAAATGCTGGTACTAAAATGTATTATAATTATATCCCTTATCTCTAGGTTTTCAGGCCCTTTTGCCTTCTATCACTTCTGGCCGTTTCTGGAGTTTTTAGGTATTATATCTTATAATAAATGAGAAGCATTTTTGGTGAACTAATTAAAAGAAATTTAAAAAGAAAAAACCATGTCCAGGTGCAATGGGTCACACCTATACAAATCCCAGTAATTTGGGAGGCTGAGGTGGGAGGACTGCTTGAGCTCAGGAATTTGAGACCAGCCTGGGCAACACAGTGAAACCCCATCTCTACACAAAATTGAAAAATTAGCCTGGCATGGTGGTGAGTGTCTATAGTCCCGGTTATCCAGATGCCTGAGGTGGGAGGATCACTTGAGCCCAGCTAGTCGAGGCTATGGTGAGCCGTGATTGCACCACTGCACTCCAGTCTTAGCAGCTGAGTGAGACCCTGTCTCAAAAACAAACAAAGAAACAAGTAACAAAAAACCAAAAACCTGAATACTCCAGCTATCTCTAATCAACAAGGATAGAAGAATGGGAAATCAAGGGTTAAAAAAAACTAGCCACTGCTTATGGATATCTCTACGTAAAAATGAAATGTCTACTCTAGCTAGTTTACCTTTAATGTTAAAAACTGAAAACTTAATTTTTATCCCCATTGAATAAAAATCCACTTACCCCTTTTACAATGAGGAAATGGTACCTATAGTCTTTTTTTTTTTTTTTTTTTTGAGACGGAGTCTCGCTCTGTAGCCCGGGCTGGAGTGCAGTGGCCGGATCTCAGCTCACTGCAAGCTCCGCCTCCCAGGTTTACGCCATTCTCCTGCCTCAGCCTCCCGAGTAGCTGGGACTACAGGCGCCCGCCACCTCGCCCGGCTAGTTTTTTGTATTTTTTAGTAGAGACGGGGTTTCACGGTGTTCGCCAGGATGGTCTCGATCTCCTGACCTCGTGATCCGCCCGTCTCGGCCTCCCAAAGTGCTGGGATTACAGGCTTGAGCCACCGCGCCCGGCCTACAATGAGGAAATGGTACCTATAGTCTTTAAGTGATGTTCTCAAGTTCATGGAGGTAGGCTCCAGGAGCCTCTGTAGATGCTGGCTGCTTTGACTTCAGTTGAGAAAGAACATTTATTTTGCCTATTACCATACATAATATCTCAGAACTTTTTACTAAATTGAGTATTATTTAATGATTTGTATTATCCCATTGACACAATGTTTTTCCCACCTTCCTTAGGATATTACTACATTTGCTGTTAAGACCAACCCAGACATCTTACCCAAACAGAAAATCATTTCCAAATGAACAAACTAATATGGTCACATTCAGGCCACCTACAAAATGACCTAATGGACCAGGCAGTTAGACCACAGTGCCCAATAAATATGGCAATAGGAAGTTTCTTTAAGTTTAATTGACCTAAATGAACAACCTGGTTGAGTGTGGATGTCCAACAAAAAGTACTGACTTCCTTTATTTTGTAACAAAAACACTGAGGCTCTTTTAATTGCTATTTATGGACTCTTTAATGGATTTATTTTTAGTTATCATAGTGCTGATACAATGCTGTACAGCCTAACAAATCTGAGTACCATTCATTCACTCATTCATCCGTTGAATTTAAAATTGACCGGTTTTATTTCCAAATCTGCCAATAAGTTGGTGTAGACCTTTGGCAACTCACTTCATTTCTGATCCTCATTTTACTATTAAATTACAACATGAGATGACTTACTAATTAACTACACCTAACAATTTACTAGACAGAAGGGGACAAAAAATAGAATTCACTTTTCAGAAAAATCTTAATATATAATTACATTGACAAAAGTATAGACATGGAAAATGACTCTGAGGTAACACATAAACATTTGCAAACAAACATGATGAACTAACTGTACAGAAGTAAGAGAATTACAAAGTCAAGGAAAGATGAGTGTAGGATAGGGTTTGTCATAAAATTTCTATGCAGAATGCAGCTAAATTAATTGCTTTCTTGCTTAACTGTTTTGGATTTGGTCATAAACACAGTAAAGATAGGAACATTTTTAGAAAAGCATCTGACCCTGTTTGGATTCTAAAATATTTCAGAGATAGAATATTTGCTTATTGGTAATCAAAGGAAATGTACGTTTCATGCATAATGTAACCATGATGCTGTACTATGGGAAAATCTGTACCTGCGATTTGGACTTTCTGTGTAACGGCTGCTTCAGTTCCTCTGGCACATGGGAAGTACTAAAAGAAGACAACTCAGCTTCAGAATATTGATTATCTTCCATTTTCCTCATTTTGAGGCTATCTGTGAAGTGCCTTATATGATCTAGAGCAGAAAGTCCACTTTTATATTCTTCCTCTTTATACCTAAAATGAACCAATGAAAAACACAGAAATTTTTTTTTCAGTTTGTTATCTAATCAAATCACTTTCATTTGAATCTATCTGTACAACTGACAAACTTCATATGACGTATCTGCAGGGTTAAGTAGCATGCATCAATTATTGGGTTTTTATAAATATTTGCAAACATCATGCCTTAAAAACATATTTCTGTTAAGATTTTTAGTAACTAAAACCAAGCATATGTTTGAGATAAAGAGTTAAAGTCAGTGACACATTTGTCAGTAATGTGCAGAGACAGAATTCATATATTCATAATTTCCATTTAAAGTAAAGCTAGTTATGACAATATTTAGTCAATATCTATCATGAAAATATAATAGTACCATCAATTTAACTGTTTGGTTATTTCTTTTCATTTAAAAAGTTATCATCTATATAGATCACATATATGTCTGATGAAGTGAAATTTATCTCAATTATACTTAACTGATGATCATACCAGATTATTGCATAAATTAAATATGTCAAAATCTCCTTTTTTCTTTGAGTTTTATAGGTAGAATCTAACAATAAATGATTGTGTACTTATGTAGTTTTCATTTTATTTTTCCCACCTCAGGTTAATCAGAGTTGCACAAAACCTGATGTATTTATACGCTTGTGGATTATGTTGATGGCCACCTTCTTTTCATCTATTTAAATCCAATCCACTGAGTATCCCTTACTAATTCAAATTTAATTTTTGTTATTTATAACTCACAAATTGCTTATCACAGGAGGAATTGCAACCATATGTGGATCTACTATAACTTAGTTTCTAAAGTCACCCAAGGTACTCACCTCACTGGGGATGTCTTGCAACTCATCTCTAGAGCACTGGTTTCTTCATAGTCATCCTCAGGGTTTCCTTCATGTAAATTACTTGTCACTGGTTCCTTTCCTGTTTTTCCAGTAATATCATTGTCTTCATCCTCCTCATCTAACAACACCTCATCTTCAACTTCTTCATCATCCAGTAAGTCTGAATTTTGACTGGTCACCAAAGCCTTTTCATCTTTAAAATGACTGCCATTCATTCTTTCAAAAGCATTAAAAAAAAAGTCCAATTGTTGGTTTCACTTTTAAAATCGTAATTTGTTTCTTTATTATGTCTTCCCAACAACAGTTTAGATTTCCAACACTTACACAGGAAATTTTTTATTGTTTATGCTCTATGTCAACCATGAAAAAATAATGTGACCTCACAAATGGGAAGATAAAGAAAAAAATAATTGTATGATTGTTCAGATTATAAATGAAGCCTCTGGCAGAACCCAAGAAACAATCTTGGTCTCCTATTTCTTATCAGACTTTGCTTGATAATTGACATTTCTATATATATCATATAAAAAGGCACACAAATACATTCTCAGCACAATTTACCTAATTACCATATAAGTACCCGCCATTTAAAATAATAGATTCCTGGAAAACTCATATCACTCATGGGCAGTAGCTTCAATACATACGCCTAAAGTGAATCTAAAAGTCCAAAGACAATCTTAAAGTAGCTGCCAAGAAACAACTAGATGACATTTATATTATATTCCACTTAGCCACTCTATCCAAATTTGGAAGTAATTGAGAGCTCACTTATTTGTACTATTTTCAAATTATTTTTTACAGTCTGAATGTGAAATAGTTCCTTGTTTCTCAGGGAAACACCAGGGTGGAAAAAGCTCAGGTATCAACAATGCACCCCCATCACTTTCCCACATAACAAAAATGAGTATAATTTAATATTCAGATTTCTCAGCATTAAAAAATAAATAAAACAATCTTGGATGTGACAAAAACAGATAGTAAGAATCCATTTGACCAGAAAAAGTCATATCATTATTAAGTTTTTAATATAAATAATCTCTTAACCTCTTTTATCAAAGAATGGTGAAAATTTATACACAGACATAAATTAGTTTCCAAATACACTGCCAACTTGCTTGCATGAGTGGATTAAAATTTTTATTTAAAAAAAAAATGAAAGAAAAAAATAAAAGAACAAAAGAGTACATGGGTGAAAATCAAAAGTAACAAAAGCCAACATAATTAAGAAAATCTATTTGTTAATTAAGTTTTCAAATGTGGCAATTTGCAGGGAATGAATTATTCATCAAAAGTAGCCTGACAGGAGTTCAGGGGAAAAACTTAGATGACTCAACCTTCTTACTTCTGTGCTGTTTAGACATGTTGAAGCCAGATGTTGCAGCTATACAGGTTCACAAATCGCCAATTAAAGGCTAGAAAATTTGAATAGGCATCTCAGAACCCAAATGGTGTGTTTTGCTCAACGGTTCTTACTTGCATCAAGTAAATATCATTATCAAAGTGTAAGATTGTTACTGTTTCTTGCTTGTTCTTGCTACTTTGTCCTTCTGATCATCTACTTCCCCTCTCCCTTTTACAGACAGACAGACAGACAGACAGACAGAAACACACACACAAATGGGCGAGTAAAGGGAAAGATACATCCAACTGCACACTGGTGTGGTTATCAGATTTCTGAGAGACTGGAAGGGTCTTTTTTCTTGTTTTTCTTAGACACACTTTTACACAGATTGAAGAACAGAAGTGGTCTTTTTTTGGTTATTTGAGTAAAAAATGTTTATTTGATGCTTGCCTTGAAGAAATTACATAAAATAATTAAGTTTGACTTTTAATAACATCAAAAATAGAGGACACTAACCCAAAAATACTTGCATGACGAAAAATAATGGAACTTTCAACTAATGTCATGTTTTTTTAAAATTTACAATGCAGCATCCTAATTTAATAGGTCACTATATAGTTATGTCCAGAAAAGTCTACTTCTCAACAACAGATATTTAATATAGCTTATAGATAAGAAAAATTAAATCCAGTAGTTTTGGTGAAATTGTGTTTCATTAACTTCATATGCAATGTAAAGTGCTGGGTAACTGTTAAGTATTATCATTAACAGCATTAAAAGCTTTTTAAAATGAATTAAGCTATTCATGCTTAATGTTGATGATGAGAAAAGGAGCCAGTGCATCAGGTCGGTAAAAACAAGGATGGTCATACCCACTGAAATAAACAGACCAGAATTAAATGAGTAGTCACTTAAGAGGACATAAAGTAGCAATAGAATCTTAAGAAGACTGAAAAAGTTTCTATGTAAAATATATTTGGGGGAAACTCCATGGGTATTTCATATATAAATGCATACATACATATGTACTATAATATGTATATTACATATATACAGAATATACATATACGTATATAGGTATAATACATATATAGAGAGAATCATATATTACCTGTAATATATATAAATTTATAATGTATAATAGTAATCAATATTGATCAGTGATTCAACTGAATCCCTGTGATGGCCTTTTCTTCTACTTCTGAAATTTTGATAACAGATTCTATTCAGCTATCAATTAGGTAAATCCTGGTAAAATTATGGGCTCTGGAACCAGACAGCTAAGGTTGAATCCCATTGACTACTTATGTGACCTCCGACACAACAGTTTAAGCTTCAATGTCTCTGTTCCTTCACTGCTAAAATTACAGTGGCTGTCTCACAGGGTTATCATGAAATTAAATTAATTAATACATGTAAAATGCTTGGAAGCACATGTGGTATTTAATATGTACTAAATATATACCAGTCTTTGGTGACTGAAGTAATAGTTGTGCCACAAAAGTGAGCATACAAAGTATATTTTAAAACATATTCATTTCAGTCGTCACAGAGTTTAAAGAGTAAAAAACAGCTTTACCTCTCCTCCACATTCCTGGGAGACTGACTGCTGTGGTTGCTGTTCCCAATGAAATTTCGAATTTCTGTGAAGTAAGCATCTTCTTTGTCATCCAGAATCGCACCTGTACTTTCCAGTTCAGAATGAGGCGACGATGTTGCTGTACCTGCGTGGAGCAGAAAGCCTTTTATAACAAAGATTATTGTTTATCTAGCTACTTATTTGGAAACTCACTCCTTATGAATTTGATCAGTGTTATTTCTTCAAACATGCCCTATGAATATTAATAACTTTAGGAGGTCTTCAGCTTCCTTGGCCATGAAACGCGAGACTCACAATACCTGTATCACAGGATTGATGTAAGGCTTACATAAACTTAATCAACTATAAACACTTGGTATGTGGTTGAGCTTTACACCAACATTAGCTTCCTGTTGTTTATCTTGTCTACAAAGTATCTATAGTATAATAGTTCATCACAATAGTCTATATGACAAAAACAAGAGGTTAAAACATCCCCTCACCTAAAAGAGGTTATAATCTAACATCCTCTCACCTAAAAGAGGTCAACAAGTATTAACGTTGACGTGTTACACGTTTAACTATTTTTCCTAAAATAACTTTGATAAGAAAATTATAGTTGTCTGATCTAAGGGTACACACAGTTAGACAGTGTGGTCAGTTCTGCATATTGGATTATACTTCTGTACCTAAAATCTAATATTTTAAAACTATGATCATTAAATTGCTGACTTTGAGGGGGATGAACAGTATATACTTTTAGGTAGTAATCAGACAAGATCATAAACAATGTGCCTTTACAGTGGAAGAAAGATTAATAATTTAAAAATTCCATCAATAATGATTGCTAGTCTGTATTAATCCAACTTTTTTCTGTTCTTAAATCTCTTTGCCTGAACTCTGTATCTCTCCTCCCCTACTCCCAAAGCATAACCTTTATTCTCTGGAGACAAATTGTGACTGCACAGGTTGGCTCTGCACACATATGCCAGCTGGCAAATGTTACCTAATGACTTATTATCTAACTATTAGAAGCCAAAGACTAGGAAACCTACAATCCCTTCTGCTAAATATGTGCTGGCAAGGTTCCAGTTAAGAAAAGTCTAGTTTTATGCCAGTTACTTTTATCTTAATTTTATATAAGAATTTGTGACGAAAACAAAGTACCACTATCATTTGCTATGGGTTGCTCTGATCATGTCAATAGTTTCATATTCCGAGTCATAGCAAAAACTACCAAGAGAGGTTCTCTGAGCTGCACGCCTTTTACAAAAGCAGCTATGCTTTCTAGATTAATATTCAGAGGGTGACATTCTGGGGCTGCCACTCTAGAAACTCTGCCATGCCTAGGGGCCACATTCTGTGCCAATAGGTGAAAAGACGGTCCCCTGCAATTAAGGAAATCTTGTTTCATAAGCCTCCTGCGAGTTTAGGTCATTGTCCTCTTTGCTTAAAAGTACCCATTAACATGAATTCAGGAAGATAAAAACATAATACAAATAAGGCCACCGAATCATCAATTAATCAATGGTCACATTGCTCACATTATTCTAAAATCTCAATAGAAACCTGCTGGAAATTTTTACAATCAGACCTGATTTGGTGTCAAAGTGGAATAAAAGAAGAGAGATCACATCTTATTATTATTTAAAATATGAAAAAGAAGCCATATTTGACTTATAGCACAATTTATTACATACCGGACATGTTTCCATTCTCATGTTTCTTTAGGTGTCTGTCTAAATTGGTTTGTTGACCAAAACACCTATCACATAAGTGACACTTAAATGGCTTCTCTTTATTGTGGATGTTGCGAACATGCCTTTGCAAGTTAGAAGATATGCTAAATGATCTGTCACAGTATTTGCATCTGAAAAATAAACAAAGAGAAAATATTTACAAGCACATTAAAAGGTATTTCTCAAGACTAGTTAGCCAGCTTTCAAAAATCATCTCCATCATAAAACAACATTTTAAAGGAAAGGCATGGGGAGAATACTATTCACACAGTTAAGATTTTAATTCCAATAGATTGTGGTCGCTTTAAAGACTTTCATGACTTTATCAAAAACCATAAAATATTAGTGATTTGATTGCTCCCAAATTCATTAATCAGTACCAATATTTTAAGTAAACCTCATAAAATAAAGCACATTGAGGAACAGTAGCATTGTTTTATCTTCTGCTTAGGACAATACAATTAATTTTTTGGTAAACAAACATAAAACATTCATATAGTTTTCAAATACAATAATATATCACTTTTTAATTCAAAATTGCAGTCTGATTAACCAATTTCTCAGGAAATTCACTTTCTCAGATGCTAATCCTAAAGAAAATTCCATTATCTGTTTCAAAATAGTAATGAACATTCTAGACTTTTAAAACTAAGACAATGTAAATAACTCAGTGTGATACCCAAGAATCAGCTACCATAAAGCCTTTTCTCTATTAATCTTTAAACTGTTATAAAAAAATAATGCCACTAAATTCACTTTGTGAAATAAAAGCAAAGGTCTTCCATTTATCTCCCTTCCTATTACTCCTTATTTTTCATTTCTCTTTTTCTGAAAGAGTCTCTAGCAGTCTGAACTAGGTCAGTTTTTCATGAAAGCACTTGTTATTGGTTGGTTGTTTCTGTTGTCCATGTGATAAAAATACCATAAATTATTTTTAACGTTTTCCTTTAGTCATAAAATGAAAATATAAAAATGCAAGGCCCCCTTCCCCTAGTCCTCATCAGTGAAGAAGAAAAGGGTTTTTAGTAATTGAGGTTATTATCCTCTATCATTTTAAGGTAAAGTTTCCATTATTTGCCATGATTTGTTTCTGTGATTTTGGGGGACATATTACTTGAAAAAAAAAGTTAACTTTCTCCAAATGACTTTTTTGTTGTTGCTGTTTTTTAGATGAAGCCTCACTCCATCACCCAGACTGGTGTGCAGTGGCACAATCTCGGCTCGCTGCAACCTCCGCCTCCTGGGTTCAAGCGATTCCCCTGCCTCAGTCTCCTGAGTAGCTGGGATTACAGGCACGTGTCACCATGCTCAGCTAACTTTTGTATTTTTGTAGAGACAGAGTTTCACCATGTTGGCCAGGCTGGTCTCCAACTCCTGACCTCAAGTGATCCACACACCTCAGCCTTCCAAAGTGCCAGGATTACAGTCGTGGGTCACCGCGTCCAGCCTCTAAATGACTATTAAATGAAAACTTCAATCTTAGAGGATAGAAAATTCTTAACTCATCCTTCCACGTGTGAAGGGCCCTTCTCCTCCCACTTTTGAAGGCAGACTCAGTGGTTCAAGATCTCTAAAGCAGAAATCAGCCCATTCCACTAGAGTTCTTGGGCTTCTGTGGCTGTCCTTATGTGATGCCAGAAGTCTAGTCAGTTCAGTAGGAAAAATAATCTGTTGAACTAGTTACTTTGGCATAGTATCAATAAACCAACACAAGTACTGATTTAATTTTTCCCCCTTAAAAAACTGTTCTGGCATCATAAGGTTCTTCAACTTTCCTCACTTACAATATTAATAAAAAATGTGTGAAACCCCACATTATGGTAGTTGTAATATTTTAACCCCTGTTTTTTTTTTAAAAAAAAATGCATACAAAGTTATGACCTTCTCTGCAATAACTCTGTTTACCTCCAAGGTCCACTGCAATGAGAACCATGCTATATTTAGCACAATTTATTCTGTGCTTAGCAGAATAACCTAGAAAACCCTGTTAGAGTAAACATACTCCCACGAAACACTTTAAAAATTTTTTTTCACCCCAAACACTTTCTACACAAATCATGAGGAAGAGAGATTATGTTTCTGCCATGCTTCTAACTTTCTGCTTGCACACAAAGGGTCTTTTCCAAATCTAGTAAGCATCATCTTCTCAAATCTAAAGAAGCATGTTCTAACCAATGATCAGTTGTTACTTTCTATCTCTCCTCTGCTAAAGTCTTGGCCAGAAGAAGAATGCTCTAAATAAAAAATCAATTCCTTCTACACAACTCCAATAAGAGCTTAAGTTTTAGGAATTCTTAAAATGAACACATAACACAGTCATGGGCACTATACTATTAAGCCTTCCTAGTTATCGGATGTAGACATGAAGGTCAGAAGAGCCTTTGATATCATGATGCAAAATAAAAACGCTGAAGTGAGAGCTCTGGGCCTGGGTTTTAATCCTGACTCTATTAGTATCAGACTTTGCAGAAGGCAATTAGCATATGTAAATCTGAATTTTTTCATTTGTAAAACAGAGGGGCTGATGCATCAAGGACACAGAGATGAATAAGATATGGATTATCCAGGACATGGTGGCACCTGCCTATAATCCCTCCTCCTGCTAATAATCAGGAGGTG
Source organism: Macaca nemestrina (assembly GCF_043159975.1). Classification (NCBI taxonomy): domain Eukaryota; kingdom Metazoa; phylum Chordata; class Mammalia; order Primates; family Cercopithecidae; genus Macaca; species Macaca nemestrina. Next base: position 81,760,773 of record NC_092126.1, read on the forward strand.
GACGTGGGAGAATTGCTTGAAGCCAGGAGTTCAGAACCAGCCTGAGCTACAGAGTGAGACCTACTGTCTATTAAAAAAAAAAAAGGCGGGGGGGGGGATTCCACTGTCAAGGAGTTTGTGGTCTACTGGTATTTATCTATCTGAAGAGATAATTTCCTATATAGGCGACCATGTTTAACTTTTACTACATAAAGTATTAAAACCTAATAGAACTTTCCAGAAGGCACAGGTCAGCCACAGGAAGCAGACATAATCTGTATATAATTTACATATCATTTAAATTTTTTTAGTTAATTTTTTTCTTTTTGAAGTAATTTTAGACTTACAGAAGAGTTGCAAAGATAGTACAAAGGGTTCCCATATACCCTTTACCTCAGTTCCTCCAATGTTAACATGTTACCTAACATTCATTAAAACTAGGAAATTAACGTTGATGCAATACTATTAACTAAAATACAGGCTTTATTTTAATATCACCAATTTTCTCCAATGCTCTTTTTCTATTCCAGGATCTGATCTAGGATCCCACATTGCATTTAGCTGTCATGTCTCCTTAGTTTTCTACAGTCTCTGACAGTTCCTCAGTCTTTCCTTGCCTTTAATGACCCTGACACTTCTGAATAATACCGATAGGGAATTTGATAGAATTTTCCGCAATTTGGGTTGGTCTGATATTTTCTCATTATTAGAGTGAGGTTATAAATTTTGGGGGAAAATAGCACAGAGACAATATGCCCTCTCAATGTGTCCTATCAAGGGTACATGATGCTGACATGTCTAACTTCTGGCATTGTTAACCCTGATCATTTGGATAAGGTAGTATCTGCCACGTTTCTCCACTATAAGGTTACTACTTTTTCTCTTTCTAATTAACAAATATTTCGCAGAAGATATTTTGGGGCTATGCAAATATCCTGTTTCTCCTTGAACTTTCACTCACTAATTTTTTATTTTTTAAATGAACTTTTCTTTTTTTGAAGATGATGTCTTGCTGTGTTGCCCAGGCTGGTCTTCACCTCCTAGGTTTGGGTGGTCCTCCTGCCCCAGCCTCTCTGAGTGCTGGGATTGTAGGCATGAAGCACCACATTTGGCCTAAATAAACTTTTCATTTTAGAAGAGTTCTAGATTTATTAAAGGGTTGCAAAGATAGTACATAGCACCCATTTTCCCCATTGTTAATATATTTCACGTACATTTGTCACAACTATTAAACCAACATTGATACATTAAACTATAAACTCTAGTTCACTACATACACTCATTTTAACATTCAATTGATCTTGCCTGTAGCAATTATTATTATGATGTCCTAATTGTGATTTTGTTTTCCTCATTTTTTCTACACTGTTCATTGGAATTCTTCCACAAGGAAAAAATAAATAAATAAATAAATAAAACCAGAGGGGCTGGATAAATAATTGTGTAAGATCTCCAGCTATACCAAAATTCTGGTTTGTGGTTTAAAAAATATATATGTACGATAGTAGCGCCATTATTGGGTGGAATAAAACCATTGAATTTATGTACAAAGAAAGAGTAAAATGAACCTGACAACATAGTTTCCAGTACTCTTGCCATAACAAAACATAAGTGCGGAAACCGTTCCTTCCACTTAAGCAGAATTTCTGGTAATAGAATTTTCTGAAAAGGGGAAATCATCTAAAACTTCCCAGTATTACATCTCTCTGAGACCTGTTATATCAAGTGCATTCTATCATGTATAAATTGGAAATATATCACTTATAATTAGTGATTTATAAAACAGGTAGGAAAGCAAGGAAATTGAGAAAACACTGATGTTTTAAGTTTAGCTCCCTCCAGCTTTCTCCTAAGATTTCAATTATCCTCAAATGACCCATTTTCTTATTTTACCATTAAAAAAAATATTTGAAATGTGATAAATATCTTACTTTTTTGTTTTAATAGAAAAACTTAGCACTCAGGAAAAAATAATTTTGCATACAAGCAATGTATAAGAATTTCAAAGGAGAATGACATTATGATATTACTTAAGTTATATAATATTCATTCTTTGAAGAAATATTTACGAGTACCTAATATTGTGTGCAAGGCATTGAACATTAAACAATGTAGTTTATATTTTAAAATTGGAAAAAGTCTGTTTTCAATCTTTCATAAACAATATTAAAATTAGATGTGTTCAATGTGTCATATGACTAATCTTGGCATGTAATAGAATAAACTAAGAGGTAATTTAGGAAATTATTGATAAAATTACCCCTTTTTCTGTAATATACTCTATTTTATCTGTCCTACCTCTAGTTTCACATTTTCTTCTCCCCAGACTTCCCTAGGTTTAAGATCTGTTCCTTTATTGTTTTTTTCTTTTTCTTTTTGACAGAGTCTCACTCTGTCACCCAGGTTGGAGTGTAGTGGTGCAATCTTGGCCTACTGCAACCTCCATCTCCCAGGTGCAGTGGATTCTCCTGCCTCAGTCTCCCAAGTAGCTGGGACTACAGGTGTGAGCCACCACACCCAACTAATTTTTGTATTTTTAGTAGAGACAGGGTTTCACCATGTTGGCCAGGCTGATCTCAAACTCCTGACCTCAAGGATCCACCTGTCTCTGCCTCCCAAAGTATTGGGATTACAAGCATGAGCCACTGTGCCCAGCCTAAAATCTATTCTTTAAACCTCCTATTGGAACCCATGGAAAATGACTTAGCTGTGCTGGGGGAAAAAAGTACATATGGGTTGTTAACTCCTAGCAGAGATCTGAGGCTTGGAAAAGGAAGGCTGCAATGTTATGATTTTTGTCAATTAAGATCGTCCTAATTATTGAGAAAAGAGAACACAATGATAATAAAAAATAATATTTAAAATGGCTAGCATTTCTTAAGTACTTATTCTGTCCTAGACACTGTGCTAGAACTTTTAAACTGAGAGGTAGGAAGCCTTGATTAAAGAAACCAGAACTCTTCTAATTTCGATCCCAGCCATTAGTCAATTCTTTCCTGACTCAAAATTGAATAGACATATATTCAGACATGCATAAAAAGCCTCCTATGAAGTCGTGTCCATGAACTCACTTTAATTACTACAATATTTGTCAAGATATTTAGCAAATATCATTGTCAAACCTGTAAGGTTGCTCTCCTGTGTGGGTTCTCAAGTGCCGTGTTAGGTTTGCAGACCTTGGAAAAATCTTGCCACAGTATCTGTCATGAAAAGATGTTTATAAAAGAAAGTCAGCACAGTCGACTATATTTCACTGAAGCCACACAGCAGCCAGATGCTTATTCCTGGTTCAATTAATCGTGCATGGAACTCACATTTCTTTGGTATTTAAAATTTGTAACAAAGCCATTTCACAGATATTAGTATAAATAAGTCTACAAGGCTGGGCGCGGTGGCTCAAGCCTGTAATCCCAGCACTTTGGGAGGCCGAGACGGGCGGATCACGAGGTCAGGAAATCGAGACCATCCTGGCTAACACGGTGAAACCCCGTCTCTACTAAAAAAATACAAAAAACTAGCCGGGCGAGGTGGCGGGCGCCTGTAGTCCCAGCTACTCGGGAGGCTGAGGCAGGAGAATGGCGTAAACCCGGAAGGCGGAGCTTGCAGTGAGCTGAGATCCAGCCACTGCACTCCAGCCCAGGCGACACAGCGAGACTCCGTCTCAAAAAATAAAAATAAAAAATAAAAAATAAAAATAAAATAAAATAAAATAAATAAGTCTACAAATAAAGACTTAATTCTAAGGTCTGGTTGAATTTATTCGCATATAAGCAAGCAATTTATGAAAATAGACTTTAGTTTTGACTACTCCTATACATCTCACTTATTAACTGGATATTTTTACATACACAAAATTGAACCAGACAAGGGGATAAAAATATGGTTAGAGTTTCTGATTCTGGGTTGATGTAAACAGATTTCAAATGTTTCAACTCATTTTACACGTCAGTCACAGTGATAACTCCCTATACATAGAGTGGTATCAGATCAGACAAAATCCTGAGACTTCATCCATCAAGGTATGTACCCATAAAAGCTTTTTTTCTGGAAAGAAAGTGACATATTTTTCAAAGAGCAGATAAAGTTGCATGCCTGAGTCAGATACCTACCCATTTCTAAAGATGATTCAGAAATTATAAGCACAATTTATTTCGCAAAAAAAATCACACACAAAACCAGAAACATAAAATAAGCTTTACTACTGATGAGTAACAAAAAATTTACTACCTAGTTTCATTCACTTGTGGACCTTATTTGTCTTTAATTAATGGCCTTATTCTTTAATGCCATGACAATTAATGAATATATGCTTGAGGACAGTAGTAGTATACCTTTAGATGAAAATAATTAATTGTGAAAGAAAATTCATAAATATCAAAGTGAGACAAGCAGATAGTATTTGGACTGTTTCCAACCTCATTTATCACAACCAAATGGCCTGTGTTAAAATTCACATTTAATAATTTTTTAAAAACACTATTTTTATATTTCACTAAATGAAGAACACTTTGAAGTGCTTGAGATCTATCATGGTGGCTATTAATCATCTAATCAAGAATAATTTCCAAAACAAACAGCAAGGCCTTTTGAAATCAGAGGGGAGATTTCTGGAAAGTCAGCCATGATTAACTGTGCAGTTACCTGCAGGTATAGCGCTCCTTTCCCTTCCGCAGAAGGTTCTCTGGCAGGGCACTGGGAGGCGCCCTGAAGTTGAACATAGAGGGTACTGACTGTAGGAGCTCACTTGCCTCAGGTTTCAGGGCACTGAAGCTCTCTAGCTTTTCTGCCATGTTTTCAATAGCTGACATCTGAAAGGTAAAAGTACAAGACCATGAATCGTATGGCGTCTTGTCTTCTATGATAATCTCTGGCAAACCAAGGACATCATTAAAAGGGAAGCATGAAATCTGCAATGGGTTGTAGAAAGAGACTGTAGTATCCCAACATTAAATAAACAACAACAGAATTGATTTATTTGGGAAATACCATAAGTAGAACTAAGCTTATAAAATACTGAGTGAACTTTTTCCATAAGACCTTGGTTAGGCCATTTTATCATAATCTGATATATAATTGAACATTGAAATATATAAGAGAGCTAATAAAGCCAAGTTAAGTTTTTTATTTAAGTGACAGCATTAGTATCATGGGATGGATATTAACATAATGGAAATTATAGGGAGAGTTGCTATATGCCTTGCCTAGGCAATGAAAACCATAAGAACCATGCAGTCCCAAGAAAAGAACTGAAAGCATGGAAGAACATGAAGTGTTACAAAATTACAGCTTAAGCCAAATATGTGTAACTCAGAAAGAAAAAAATTAAATGTATAGGAGGGTATTGCCTAAGACTACATTAAATTACCATCTGGATATGCCATATTTTTAAGTGGGATCATATACAAATAATTTTGATTAAATATTAATTTCATCAAAGACAAAGACTGAATTGAAATGACAGTTCGTCATATGTTAGTATAATTTCATATAACATAACTTGACATGTACCTTGTAAGACAGGGGGAGTAGTTCATGTAACCATGCTTTTAGAGAAACGTTCTTGAAAGAAAACTATCCCTGCCTAACTCTCCCCCCCAATAATCTAATTTTTGTTGTTTATAATCTTCAAGTTTTTGTTCACCTGCACACTTATTTGAGAGTCACAAGCAGAGGATGGCATTACTTTTAAAGTTGGCTTGATCACTGTTTTTAAAAAAATTTTTTGTAGAGATGGAGTCTCACTATGTTGCACAGGCTGGTCTTGAACTCCTGGTCTCAAGCAAGCCTTCCACCTGCTTCAGTCTCCCAAAGTGCTGGGATTATAGGCATAAGCTACTGTGTCCAGCCTTAGCTTGATTCTTAAGCTCCACAGCCAGAGGGACTCTCCCCTTTCCTTTGACCCTCTCAACATGTTGGTTTTCCTCAGGACTCACATTTTATTTGGAAGCTGCTTATTACTGAATTTTTAAGTAGAAAAACAAACTTTCAGGCCATCCTGTTAAATCAACTCACCCATTATTTATTTGATTCTCAGTGCAGTGTGCCATTAGAAAGCTCAAGAAGCTATTTTAAAAGGTGTTTGCATTCTATATACATTATATAAAATTCTCAAAGAGCTGTGATGCTCGACCAGAAGACACATAAGAATTGAGATGATGACTGCAAGTTCAAACAACTGGTCAACCCAAGAAACTATCCTTTTGCTAATGAGGCAGCAGGACAGAGATGGAGGCCTAATTTATGAGCTCAAGTTAAAAATAAAAGGCAACATTTCCTACTCAGAAGGAAAAATTAACAAGACATACATTCTGTGGACACCCAGCTGGACAGAATACCATCAACTTCTTAAAGCAGAGCAAAATCTGACAGCATGGCCTGAATATGATCTCTTCTCACAAAAGGAATATTGTGTGTTTGATTCTTCAAGTGACTATTCATGTTCTAGTTAGTTCTCTTTTTTTTCCCCTTTATCCTGGAGCCTGCCCTCTCATTTCATGCCCGGACTCCTAATGCTAGCTACAAATTGCAATGTACAGGGTACTACTGCCAATTTGCCAAATGTCTTTCATCAAACACGGGACAAAAAAATCTCAGAGGAAAGTCAAGATACATTTACTTGTCAGACGACAAATGTGAACGCATTGGGAGGCAGTAAGGGCTATAAGCTCAGGGGTTTGATTCATAATCACTCAGCTGCTAAAACATTCTCCACAGATGCAAGTGGACAGCACATTTGTCACGATGAAGGATTTTGACACATACTGATCACAGGGCAGAGATATGGAATGATGCTGCTGCTCACGGAGGTTGGAGAAAGTTCTGTCTCTGCAGAACACGGTCATTATTCCCTTCTAGACAGAGCATTAGCATGTCCATGTTACTTTGGATTTCTTTATTAAAAAATCAATCCAGAAATATTTTATGATACTCTTGTATTTGCATTTCTTCCTTCTAATTGTTCCTTGTAGAAAATCATTTTGAGATTCCACCCAGCAAGAAAGCAAGAGATAAGTTTTCTGAGTGAAAAATGACCTCTGGCCTTCAAACTGATTAGCACTATTAACAAGCATGGATAAGGGTCATGATCACACACATTTATTGGGAAGAACAGTTAGCGCACGGGTAGTGATTATAAATGTTTTATTTAGGTACATTTAATATTTAAGTAAAAGTTCATTATCTAGTGGTTTTAAATCATTCGAGTGTCCATCCTGCTGACATACTCAGATTCCTGCAACAAAACATCTTATAGAAACACGTTTCCTTTTATATGGAAAATAGCTTACTCATGACTATTATTCTCGGCTTTCATCTTCAGCACACATAAACTACAAGTCCTTCAAGTTATTTGAGAGCAATTGGCTGTTGAGAAATGTGTCTTGCGTTAGTAGCTGCTAATAGCTAGCTCCTTTTGAAGAAAGATCACTGTGATTATTTTTCCTCAAACTGTTTCGATTTGGGAAAACCATCAAGAAACAAGAAAATAGATTATGGGCTTGATGGCTAAATAATGACATTCTGAAAGGTAATAGGAAAAAGAATAAGGGTTATGCAAGTGTCTTACAAGCCGCCCCCACCTTTGGCTTCCGGTGTCAAATGAAAAGAGGATTAAATTGGAGTGGGGAAAGGGAAGGAAAGAAGATGGGAAGCAAGCTGAGGGTAACTGTTAACACACATACACACGTACGCAAAACATTTTCTGCCCAGCCAGCAACCACTGAAGCAACATAAAAGCCTTCGTTGAATCCTTCTTTTCATCTTCCTAATATTTGCTCTTACAGCACTTGACCTCAGTTGAAAAGAATAAGTTTCCACATTAAGATAAACAGAAGTGACTCAGACATCTGCTAGTTGGGGTAACTCGGCAGTTCTGTGACCATCATCAGTCCTAGTCAATACCTATGATTGAGGTATTGGATTAACACGAGCTCTATTGAGTGTACAGATCAAAACCCCAACTTTCTCTTGCTGGCTGGTCTGACTCACGTGATGTTCCTCCAAAAGTAACACACTTTTTGCAGGAGAAATAGTAAGTTTTGAGATTAATTTTAAATTTTAAAAATCAAGATAAATTGGAATAAATGGAACAGAATCTAGCTATATGTTTTTAAATTATGAAAAAATCAAATGAGAAGAGCAATATCTACTATGATGAATAAGAAATTTGCTGAGAATGGGGAAATCAAAGGGGTAAAAGTTAGATCATATATTTTAAAAATATATTACCCTGTGATTCATTAATGTCATAGGCTAATCTAAGATCAGTAAATGACAGTTTTTTCCTATGGAACAGTAATTTTTATTTACATATATAATAGTTGATGTTATCTGCAGCCAGATGTCTGGAAGAGGAAGTCATTTCACCCTCTTCCAGTCCCCAAGAGGCTATTAACTTTATACTGACGTAAACTAATATTTAGACACAATTCCCTAGCTTCTACCAAAAAATGTAGCTATCTCTCTAGTCAAATAAAGTTAGTATTTTTGAAAACATTTCAGCAGGCAAGATATTATCAACTGGGTCCTAAGCACTTAACTTAACATTTATTATCTGGCAGCCAATAACTGATGACATAAAAAGGTTTCTCATTAAAACTATTAAAGTGACAACCTGATTATATGAAATGATATGTCCAACAACACCATTAATCATGTGACTCAATGTTTTACAAATTAGATTACACATGACTTTATCATAAAATAATTAACTTTTCATAAATAACTTATGATGGGAAAGTCTGTAGATTTGGTAGTTTTCTATATTTATTCATTTGATAATCTTGAGAAATCTCAAAATCATGGTCATATGGGGGAGAAGTAAATATTTCTATTTTGTGGTTATCTCACTCCATGTATCACATTCAGCAGTCATAATTATGAAATCACTTAGTTTTTTCTTTATTTTTTGTGGTACATTGTAGGTGTATTTATCTGTGGGATACATGAGATGTTTTCACACAGGCATACAATGTGAAATAATCACATCATGGAGAATGGAATATTCATCCCCCCAAGCATGTATCCTTTGTGTTACAAACAATCAACATAGAGATTTATTTACCACTAAAAATTATAAACATGTATCTTTAATATTCCCTACTAATATCTGTTTTATAATACAAATGTAAATCACATCTCCAAAAAACCTGTGACTCAATGGAATGGGAATGTTTCAAAGCATTGCAACAGCAATCACTATGCTGTTGTATTGTAAGAAAAGGTAGTTTAACTTAAAATCTATATTGCCTTTGTAAGTTGGCACAATCTTTGGCCATATATGTAGGGGGTCAACACCTTAAGCTTCAACCAGCTAACAACAGAGCTATTGTCAAAATCATACTGTACCTTAGAAAAGATGAGGACCATGAGGCACAATACTCAAGACAGATCTCTAGCAGGAAATGCAAAGGAAGAAGACTGGAAATGCCGGCCAGGATAATCAGAAAACAACCTCATCTATTGCACAACTTTGCCTAAGTTAGCGGGTTGATCTCTCTCCCTCTCTCTCCATAAATATTTGTATACTTTTGAAATAAACTTAAACCTTAAAAGTCTATCAGAATGAGAAAAATCACAATTTTACATATTCCACAAAAGAGATAAAATGAAGAAATTTCTGGTAAAGAAAAACTAACATCAAATAGAGGAAACAGGTTAGTGCTAAAATGCTTCAACTAAGTTTATATATAATTATCCAGTGACTTTAAAAGGACAGCTGAACTATATCCCAAGATTTTGCCCATTCATCAGAAATCAGAATAATTTTCAGTGAAAAAGAGAAACAGAAACACATATACTTAGAGAATATTTTTAACTATATGTTATTTCCACTGACCGAGTTTTATTTGGTGGTAAAAACTAAATAAGCAGTATTCTTTGTATCCTGAGTATCTTCCACAATAAAAAATAAAGCTATCCCCTAATATTATTAACTGAAACTGACTGTATCTGGAAGTAGTAACTGAAAGTCAAGGAAGTGAGACTAGATGCTAAAAGATCCATTCACTAGTTACATATGGATTTGTAAACATTTAGTTTTATATCTTTAAATAGCCAGAACCAATTTCTGCCCTGGGATATATGGATGTGAATTCCCATGTCAGCCTGTATCTACACACAAGTTCAGGTTTTATCCTTTAGAAGGCTTTATCAAAAGCATCTTTACATGCTGATACAGGCTCCACCAAATAATGGTTGTTTTCACTTAGTGACCCATTTCGAAGCCTCGTTTAACAGCGTGTTCCCAGGTGTCCAGAAAGAGTTCCATATCAAGGTATAATTATGTGGAATGGATCGGATTTATCGAATAAAATCATTCTGTAAACAATTTCTAGCTCACTAAATGCCCAATTATAACTGAAAGAATGCAGCTTGAGAAAGCAGGTCAACTATCTGCTGGAGCCATATCATGTAATGGAAAGGAGTTCAGAATTCTTTATGTCTGTACAGCAATTTAGAATGTTAAGTTGTTTTCTTTTTAATGCTACATCACTTTAGTCAAAAATATAAGTAGGAAACTTACCCAAGTTCTCTGATCAGGCAGTTGGAACTGGGAGCAAAATTGAAACAAAAACAAAAAATTACTTCTGTGTTGGTATCTTTATTGCAATCTATCCTTTGAGAAATTAACATTTGTACTAAATTAGTAGTTTTTGCTTATCATGTAACTGTACCTTGAGTAAAAGCTTTGGACATAAAAATTAAATATTTTTATAACACTGTTGAATTTCCTCTATTTACCTGAATGAAATGTTTGAATCAAGGTTCATTATTACAAGAAAGCTAAACGCTACCTACTAGAGAATCTTACAGCAAAGCAGATGCTTCCTTTTTATTAATTACTACTTGCTATAAAACAATATCCCTAAATTTATTCTAATAGCTAAAAATTAAGCCATTTCCTGTAAAAATCCAATCTCTTGCATTTTTATAATGTTAATAACAAAGAAAATATATTTACTCAAATATGAATCACTGAATAACAAAAGGATAATCAAAGGATAATGTACTTGGAAATTCACTACTTGATTTTTATTAGTATAGGACTCAGACCATCAGTAGTCAGAACAGTTAAGAATGTTAATGGAAAACTAAAAAGTTCTAGCTATTAATGACAATTTATGACAAGATTCACTGGGAAAACCTTCAGTGGGTTAGAAGCTCTTCCAGGAGACACAAAAGTTTAAAATATCATTTTGCTTGGTTAAAGGAGATATACATTTTGCTTATATACATTGTGGTGTCTTTATTAAGGAAGATACGTAGTTTTTAAAGGATGAAAACTTGATTGCAGAAGAAATCTAACCATAAGAAACACTTGTTGAAAGCAAAATAGAACATGAAGAACAGAAGATTTAAGTGATTTTTCACATATTATAACTTAGGAAAAGACTGTCTCCTCAGTTCCTTGGAATGTAGTAGCAGGATAATCAGCCAATTTAAAAGAAAGAAAATATAAAAGAATGAAGAAAGGACAGAAATGGAAGCAAAAAAATAGTCTGTTGCAGATGTATTCAAAGCCAAACATTTGCAAATAAAATGTGCAAATAACCAAAAACAATATTAAAAGTATAGAAACATCAAACCAAGGAATAATAGCCACTTTTACAATAGTGTAATTGACAAATGACTTCCATGGACGTTCAAATGGGCTATCAACGTGAATGCAAAGGATCCAAAATAGGAACAAATGAAATGGACATTCAGAGGTCACACAGTAATAACATTCCCTGCATCTGACCTATTTGTGGCCATTCAACTCCTTTTCAAAATTATAGTGACCATAAATAATTTTCAACCACATATGCAGAGAAAGCCTCTACTATGCTTATTTCTCCCTTAGAGTAAACTAACTGATTTGTAAAAGAAAACTAGAGGACTAAATAGTTCTCACCTGGTCTGATAGAGCAAACATGCTTCTTCAAGATTGGAACTAAGAGAAGACTTGAGACCCTCGGCATTTATCTTTTAATTTTGATGTATGTACTCATGTATCTTCTAAGTATTTTTGACAGAATTTTTAAAACACATATTATTCTAAAAGGCAGTCATATAGCCTAATAATCTTTCAATAAAATTCAGTAGATTTTTATTTACCGAGGTGTTCACTTATCACTGACTAGGAATTATGGAATGGGAAGGGATATGCTGAGAACAATATAAAGATATACAAAAATTGTAAAACTAGACTTGCCCAGAGAATACCACTATGAAGCATCCTTCTTTCTTTTTCCTAAAACATTGAGAATGTGATACCCCTTTATTACTATGACAACCCTAAGAAATAGATAGGGCAGATATTATTCCCATTTTGAAATGACGATCCAGAAGCTGAGAGAATCCATGTGATTTGCTCTAATATACTTAAATGGAAAATACAGCAATGAACAGTTTTATGCGAGCACATTAGCTATGAAATCATAACAAGCACTGAGAACAGAAGCAAGTCATTCTGCTTTGGCTCCTTGATCTGTGCCCCCTTTACTTCTGCAGTGAGGTCATGCCAAGAATACAATAAGCATCTTTTCAAGTACTCCTAGTACATGGCATGGCCCTGGCAAAGAAATTGGGCAGGGGATGAGAGGAGGGTGTTTTAATAACATCCCTTTATATTTATAATAAAATGTTTTTGCACCCACTAATAAGAGCTCTTCCTCATTTAGGTCCTTCCACATGCCAAGCACAATGCTAAATATGTGGTGTACACAAATTCCAACTCTTCCAGCTACGCTGGGAAGGGTAAGACTTGATTAAAGAGGAAGAGGGCTTGTCTGTATCCCAGCTTGTATCCCAGCTATATATAGCATGACACACGAAAACAGTCATGATGGTTATAAAAACAATGAAATATTTCTGTAACAGTTGGTAAATAGCCTTTGCCCTAAGCACTCTAAATGTTCCCCTGCTTCCCTGGCCTCTTTCCCAAACACCTCTCAGATAGTCCCACTATCCAGCGAATAAAACATTGGCAGTTGGTGCAGCAAGAGCCTCCAGTATCCTGCTCCAGAATGGCAGAAATCCATTCTGATTGGTGGGTATTCATGACACATCAGGTTTTAAGTATTTTGATCATCACTCTTGGGTCCTGTTCTAATATCAACATACAGCAATAGGGAGTCCCTTATACCAAGACGTGACATTCTGGTGCAGGAGGAAAACACTGCCACTGCACTCCCACAGGTGTGTTTGTGAAGATCTGAGGAATGACTGCTATGCTCGAAGCCCTGGACACATGCCTCATCTTTTGTGATCCTTAATTAATTTGGGAATATTAAAATATAATCTGCTCTCTTATAATTTTAAAATATATACCTACTATATCGCTAACAGCTGCAAATTCATACAGAATTAATGGTTGACAAAACTCCCCATCTTATGAAATGGTAAATTTACCGTGGTTAGCAAAACATCTTGGAATTTCAAAGTGGTTAGAAACCTTACACCCAACTCTCTCATTTTACAAACAGGAAAACTAAGAGCCAGGTAGACTAAGATGCTAAAAGACACTGAATCCCTGTTTTGGTTTTTCTCCATTCTATCATGTACCCATAGCACTCAATTTTGAAATGGTTAATTACTAAATTGTAAAGATGATCAGAACATGAAAATCATGATTACTGTAATTAATTATTATAACATTAATGCATATATGAATATTATATCCTCATACGTATTTACTTAAAATTATACAGGAAGCTATTAGGAGAGATGTACTTTTTGTACAACATCTGACACAAAATATGTGCTACATTCCAGTTTATTAGCCTATGAAACTTTACAAGTACTACTTAGATCAGTCTAAATATAAAATATAGTCCTGATAAACATTAACTGTTTTATAACTTACTTCTTTTCCATAAAGTAATTATGTGAATAACATTCTTTAATCTTCCTATATAAAATTAATACTAACTGGAATGTTTCTAAAACTTTTACTGCTAAACCATATATTATCTCATTTTGAAAGGGAGTGAGCGTTCTTTAGCAGTAGTAGATTTATCCAACTAACCCAGAAGATTGTGTTACAACTCTCATACTCTTTATTCAGGACTCTGGAAAGATACTTGAAAAAGTGTAAAAGAGGTAACAGAAAGGAAAAGGAAAAACGAATCATATCCCATTATCTTTATTTAATTCATTTAATTGCCTCATAGCTCTCCATAAGACAGCTGGCATAAACTCCCCCGATTTTATTAGAGAACCATCATTTTTTGTTTGAACATATTGCAACAAAACAAATTAGTTTACTCTGTTTTTAAGAAGTTTCATTAAAATGTTGCTATCTATAAAGACCAGAGCTTGCATCCTTTAAACAAAAGTAAAATAAATTTTAAATTAAGAAACCATATTCAAGATGTTTATATACCGCATTTGTTCTTTCAGTATGATTTTCCAGATGGTGGTTGATATGTAAACCCATTTTTTAAAATTACTAAATGTATAAGGACTTTAGGATGAACCAATTAGAGATAGTACTGCTTTGTATTTTCCTTGCAATGATAGACTGTATATATTTTGATAAATGAACACAACTCTATTCAGCAAATAGCACTTTGCATTGTGGTGAATTCTTGTGCAATTACAGAGCTTTGCTGGAATGCTCAGTGGTCTCTAGATAAATTCCTTCACCCTCTGTGGTAACAACTTGTCAGGTAGACTCATTTCCTGTTTTTATCTAAGCTCTAAAAGAACAAGAATGACCTTCACGAGTTTGGGACGAGTCACAGTATGATCTATTTCTCAGTATCAGCAACCACCACACACAAAGCACACCTTGGATATTTATTTTCTTAACTGAGTCCTGCTCACTCCAAAATGCACTTTAACTCAATAAACAGTTAATAGCAGACAATCATTTAACACTGGAACCATGTTATCTTTACACATATATTAACTAATTTTTCTTTAAAGAGCTTGGGTTTTAATTCTGCTAGAATTTCCTGTGTTCTTCCACACCAGCGTCATAGGAAATCCTAATGTTCTCAAGATATCTTTCATTTCATTGCACCTGCTTTTCAGGATCAACAAGTTAGTTTACAAGCTGGAAATCTCAAATCTGAAATACTTACTTGTGGGTGAAACAAGAATCCTGGAGAAGGCCTCAAGTATTTCTCTTTTAAAGCTTCAAGTGGGTCAGTTAGTTTTCTTTTCTCTACTCTGAAAGGTTAAAATTAGATTTTGGAGATGAATCAGTTTCACATATCAATCACTGCATAATCACTGACATTTAAAGCATCTACCAATAAAGCCAATGGTAGGTTTCTGGGAAGCACACTCATAAAAATATAAAGACATCTGTCCAGTTCTTGGAGATTACTCGTGACACTCCCAGGTACTTAAGGAGAGAGGATCCTATTTATAATGGAAAAACCCTACTGAATGACTAGGAATAAGAATAATGAGAAAATGTGAAAAATGAGGAGTCACTAAATTAGAGGCATTTGTCACAAATTCAGTACCTTTCCATTCCAAATGTAGACAAGAATGCTTGATGATTTTGAAATCATGAGGTTAAGGCTGATTTTGAATACTAGAGCCATTTTCTACCAAGAAGGTGTTCTCCCAAATATGCACTCTATTCCTTCCATATTTGTCAATAATAGTAAGGGCATTTCCAAGCATATACACTGCTAGCCACTCTTTGAGGTTCTCTCTCTCTCAATATATATTTCTATTTAAATGTATAGCATAATATATTAATATATAAATATTTTATGTAAATTATATTTAATATATATTCAGAGAGAGAACATATATGCTCTTTGGATGCCACTGCTGATAAAGGAAGCAGGCAGATAGGATGGGTGTGGTGAGAAGAGAATGGGGAGCTTTCTGAAGATAGAGAGAGACACATAAAACTTACCTATATATCCCTTCTGCTTTAGAAATGTTTGCCATCCTATTTTGTATTAAGCACATAGGGAAATAATACATCTATATTGAATTAATTCCTTTTACCAACTTGGTAATTAAAAATACTTTTAGATGTATGCACTCTTAAAGCAGAATAAAATAGCTACCACTTATTGATATTATATATGTGATATATGTGTGTTGCATATATTATTTCACTTATTGAAGTAGGTGATGTTATATCCATTTTATGGATTTGTTTAAAGTCTCAGACACGAGAAGGCTGAGATTTCAACCCAAGTCTGCCACTAAAACTGGGTTCTAGGTCTTTCATGAGTTTGGCAAAATGACAGGCCTAGGTCTTAATTGAGACAAGCACCAGAGAGATGTTGGAGATCACAGTGAGTAAGAGGAATGCTAGTAGGTGATGAGGATGAGTGCAAGAGATGTGTGGAAGAATTGGAAGCCAGTTGCTATTGAGAGGGTATAAAAAGGAAAGTCTGAAAAATTATCTTAACAAAGGACTGAGACACATCACTGAGTTGGAAATATGACCTGACCTGAAATGTGTGACATACAATCTACACACAAAATACGGAAGACATGTTTGTCTTTTTTTTCCTTCTCTAGTAACAGGACTGCCAAAGGAATTAAGATATAATAATTTTAAAGAGTAACCAAAATTGGTACTGACAGGACTGAGATATTTTGTATTGTCCTTTGATAATACTTTATCATATTCAAATGAGGGTAGTCTTTCCACACTGACAGTGTTTCCTTGTTAATGCATTATAGATAATTTACATAGAAGAAGAGTTTTAAGTGAGAAGAACTTGCAGCTCTAGTACCTATTAAGTAATATTAACTTGATAAATACTGTTGAATTAAATAATAGCACACTTCCTCTTCACAAAAGAGAATTAGGCAAAATATGAAAATACTCCAATGTTAGATAAGTTCAATAAAAAATTATCCACATGTTCCATGAACTCTTGACAATGTTCAATATTAGAATGAGAAAGTAAATATGAAAATGTTTGTAATATTCAAAATATGTAACAAACATATTATTCATACCCATTTAAAGAAAACTAGTATTTTAAAACTAAATCACTTTGGTCAAGTGAATATTACTGAATATTGCCAAAAAGATCTTTTATTAAACTTGTATGTTTCACCCCAAGATTTTTTTGCTACATCAAAGGAAACTGGATAATGAAGCTATTAAACAGAGACATTTTTTTATGCCAACTACTCATATTATGTACAAAACATACTCCGTGATTAATATTTCATTTACTTGGGGGCTCCTGAGAGATTTATTTAGAAACAATATGATCAGCCCTTATTAAGGATGTGTTGGTAGGTTAACAAAGAGTGGACTCTTGCTGTTATGTATCCCCCCGTATTCCAAAGAACCTGACCCATTTTAGTACCCACGCATATTTGCATTAATCCTTCAGGATCCTCATTCTTCTGCCACTTGACAATTTACTTTAAATATGATTTTCCCATATTTTCCACTCCAAATAAAGTGTTTAAAAATAAATTTATTGTCAAGGGAAAAAAATTCTGTAGTCCTATTCCAAACCCCCAACTTCAGAAACATCTAAAAATACGTTCAAACAGAATGATCCAACTTTCAGAATAAAAAATGAGTTCACTAGATCAAACAACTTCACTCTGTTTTATAATAATAGTAAAAATGACGTGTTAAAAAGCCATCACTTTACAGTGTAAATAACACCTTTCATACATCTGTTCATATTTTGTCATCTCCCATACACGCTTACCTGTAAATAGGGTCCATAAAGAAAGGAGTGGGTCTTGCATGCTGCAAGGAACCATCTGAAGCAGGTCTTGATTCGACATTGCTTCCTTTTTTTTCCCCAAACACGTGGTTTTTTCGAGGCTCAGTCAACTTTGTCCCACTGGCTCTACTCCTACTGCCCATACTTAGATCCAGGGGCTGGTCTTGGCTTGTGGCAGGCGTCACTGGAGGCTTGGAGGGGACTGGAGTCAAGGGCTTCTCATCTTTTCGTTTAGTGGTGAGATCAAAGGGGGACTCAGAGCTGCCCTTCTGCAGTTTCTTTACTTCACCTGGTGATTGGGGTTCCATTTTCAAAGGTAACGATCTCAAGTCTCTATCAGGAAATGGGTACATTGATTGAGAGAATGCTGGAAAAAACGGGAGGGGAAACATGGAAGGGTAAGGTAAAGCTCCAACTTTTTTGTCTTGCAGCCCCACCAGTCCTGTTGAACCAAAGTATTTTTCAGCAATAGAAGCAATAGCCTTTATAGAATCATTCACAGCTCCTGACACCGCAGTCTGCTCCTCTAAAGATGGTGAGAAAATGGAATGATTGCTGTATTCTTTCTTATTATTTATTGAAGCCAGATTCTGAAGAGGGCTTACTTTGTCTTTGAACATTTTACCATTTTCTTTAAATTTCTCTTTATCACTTTCAATGTCACTTTCCAGATCAGAGCCCGAGGTTGTTTCCAGGTCACTGCCACTTGGTGTACTGACATCATCAAGGTCACTACTCTCTGACTGGTCACTGATTTTCTCAAGGGGCCTCTCTTCAGAGGACCTCTCGGGCTGGAGCTCCACTGGCTTATTGTCCCCTACAGATGGGTGTTTAGATAGTGCCTTCAAAATATCCTGTGTAGCTGGCAGTATCTGAGGATGTGTCATGAGGGGACTTTGACTTTTGTTTGTCTGTTCAGTACTTGATAGTCCTTTAACAGGAGAACTAGCAGGTATCAAAGGAGGCCTGTGGTACAAGCCGGAAGGAAACAGACCAGGGAAGCTAAAAGAAAATCCAGGAGCTGTTGGAAAGGTAAGACCAGCAGGATGCCTATTGGCGCCAAAATAGTCAGCAAGGCCCGGGTTGGCATGACTCATATTAACCATGGACGTTTTATCCATAGCTGGGGTTCCAGGAAGTGAAATGCCTTGGCCAAAAAATCCACCTGCCGCAAAATGGTTCTTGCCCTCACAAAACCTCCTGTGTTTATTTAAGGAAGACGTAGTGCTGAACATTTGTCCACAGTCTTTGCACTTGATTTGGGTTCTGCAATCAGCATGCATGCGCTTATGACGGCAAAGGTTTGAAAACTGAGTATAGGATTTATGGCAGACCTCACCTGTGTGCAAACAACAAAAAAGAATCTCAGGCTTTATGTCAATTGCTTCTGAATTTAGCAAATATCACAATTGGTTTACTCAAAATTTCAATTAGGAAGCTAGTAAAAGACATTGGAGGCACCAATCTGGGTGCTCCAAACACAGAAAACCCCATTTCACTAGATTCCAAAGCAAGGCAACCAACCTGACAAATGTCTTGAGGCAGCACAAATATTTCATATATATAGGTATATATATTTTGTCACCCCCATTGTGCAATATTTTGCATAATATTTGTGTATTTAAATATTTATGGAAAGTTAAATTCCATCATGCATTGATTCTCCACACAATTATTATACTAATATAATGTTGAAAATTAAAGTCTTAAAATGTATTACGTCTGAAACATAACAAGAACCCCTTTCAAATTTTAGAGTACTTAAAAATTCTATTTTGTAGGCACCAAAACAAAATAAAACATCCTCAACCAGAAACTTCACCTTTATTGCCTCTCCCCTTGGGGAAAAAGCCTGTGACTGCCCTGCTATTATTTAATTGGTATTATATCATATGCTCTCATCATTCACACATCAAAGCCACACAACAATGCACATTGTGTATTCTGAGACTTTTTTTTAACAATCATTTTCATGATTTGAGAAAGACTGACATAATTTACAATGGCTCTATTTTAAGCCTGCAAAGGAAACTAAATTGAATGTAGCCCATCCTGCATTGCTGGTTCCCATGAACTATGATCACGTCCTCTGACTTCCCCTCACACCAGTGGTTGCGCTAACCTTCCTGCATTTATGAAACCCCCGTCCTTGGGAAACATGTCCACTTGTTGTCATATCTACACTGGTTATCTCAGGTTTGACTCCAGTGTGTGATAGCCAGCTATGGTCAGTCGGGGAGAGTACTGTGAAAGCTCTAATCCAGAAAGAAGGGCACAGCATTGGGTGCAGCTGTGAAATATGTTTCTTCACTAAGAATTTGCCAGTAAAGTAGAATCTCCCTCCTCACACATGTGCCACTATACTATAGCCAAGTATATTTTAAGACCAAACTTTGCAACCCTTAATAACTCCTTTACCAGGTAAAATTCCTCACTCACTTCATGGTCCAGCAGGATTACAGTATCAGTACCCCGAGCATCATATTTTTTTATTTCACTTTATGGGATTGAGCCACGTTATGTGTGAGCTTACTTTAACACTTCTGTGCATGTTCAATCCATGCAGAAACAAGATGTACCTTGTTGGTAATTGTTGAAACAAATTTATTTTAAGAAATTAAATTGAAGACAAAATGCAACACTTATTGCTTTCATACAATGGCTGCCTTTAAGTGCAGAATGGTTGTGCTTCTAAGTCAAAGCAATAATAATTAAAACAAAAAAACAAAAAAACCCATGCCAAGGAGATTTTATAAACTTTCAGTCAAGCAAAACTCACCCAGAACTTGGATTATCCCACATACATCCAAACAAGAAGTACTAAAGTGAGGGTATATCTCTTTCTTTTACTACTAAATGTTAAACTGTATTGTTGCATATATCAACGCGTTTGGTAATATTAAAGGTGCCTTCAATTGTGGGATGAATCACATTATAGAGGCTATAACATGCATTTTAATGGGATTAGAAGATGTGGGTGACATCTTTTCAAATTATTTTACTAGAATATATTGACCAGAGTCGGCTTTAAAAGTATACATGATTTAACCACACACCATAAATAGACATCTAACTTAAATTGTTTGATACACTAATTAAAATCATATCATGGAGAAGGTAGAAACATCAGACACTCACTAGATATATTAGAATAATTCAGCTACAAGCAATAACAACATTTTATTATTGGAATTATAAAAAGTACGAAAGCAACACCTCTTAAAAGGCATTGGAAAAATGTCTTGATGAGTATTCAACCAAGACATAAGTTTCTCAAAGGCTTGTCATTTATTGGCAAGGAAATGTTGCTCTCTACACTTCTTTCTTACAATCAGATGGCTTTAAAAAAATCAAGAGCTTCTCTCTATTGGAGTAACAGAAGTTCAGCTGACTTTTCTGGTGGCACCCTTTGTTACATGGCTGAGTGGTGTCTGTGTCTGGGCTCAAGAACATTGAATCTGGGATGTTTTCTTAGGCAGAGGCTTTGTTTTCAGCACTTGAAGGACGGGCCTGGCATACTACAAACTACCAGGCCTCCAGGTAAACTGGTTCAATTGATGTTGAAGTCTGTACTCTACTGTAATTTTCTCAGTAATAAGGAATTAGCCAGCAGTTAACATTGCATTTTTCTACTTATTAAACAAATTAAGAGGCATTTTGAATATATTCAGCCTATTAGAGCATGTGGTTTCTATTTGGGAAAGCTGGAGGTTTCTGTAAAGGCAGTGAGTAATTACCTTAGCACTGGTAACTTTGGGCTCAAGCGTGGCAGCACACTGTAATAAGAGACAGTTGCCATAAACACACCAGTGGGGGTAAATCGTGGTGTGTGGCCTTCTGGTGAGAAACAGATATCAGCCCTAGGTGAACCTCCTCCACTCAAGTCTCCGCACCATTTCCTGATCTTTAAACTCTTTTGTTCTGAAATTACATGGCTATTATTCATAATTACTCCATGGTTCTCTGTAAGATTTTAAATTTTAAAAAATGCCATCTGCTATTTAAATTTACCAATAATTACCGAAAATCATTCAAGGGAAATACTTTATGCAATCTGATTGGAAAGGGACACCCTGTGACACTTTAAAGTGAAACACTTGTCTTCAACACAATTAAAATTCCAGATCCCAGAATCTTCGAGAGTAGAAGTCTATATTTTCTGACTTTTATTTTAAATAATAGAGAAAGCATTAAATGAGTGATCACAATTCTTTGTGGTTTATTCTAGTTTTTTTCACATCAAAACATAATAAAACTTACCAAAATTTATTTCTGAGGAATCAGAAATAAATGAACTATTTAATATCGTATGCCTGTAGTACTTCCAAGTACATTTTCAGGGCATTAAGACTTAAGAGTCAGGAATGCCTTTTTGAGACAAGAAGTCTAAAATTTCTATTGAATGCTTTATTTCCCGTGACCTTCAACAGAGCTTCCCCAAGGGAGACGAGAGCACCCTTTTGTTTATCTGCTAGTCCTCTTCACCCGGGGAACAGAAGAACATATGAGCAAAACAGGACTCTAGTGTAAGCTGGAAAAGGAAAGAAAAGCTCTTTTGGTGCTTGGACACACAAAAGAAGGCTGTGTCAAGGCAAAGCAGAGTTAGTCTCTGGCATCTCCATGTTGGCACTGAAAATTAGTTTTTTCCATCAGGTCCTGTAGTAGTGTCTCATATACCTTTTACAAACCAAAGTCAGAGGTCTTGCCAAGTGCTGAGTATGCTTCTACCAATTCTATGTGTATCTGGGTCCAAAATCAGTCTTGAATTTTGTAGCACAACTCAATAAGTTATTGTATTTATATGTTCAGCCAAGCCATGGAATCAAAGCAGCCCAGAATTTTTGCCCAGGTAGACTAAGAACAACTGATTTTACTTAAAAAATGTTTGAGCACAATACAGAGAATAGGAGTGGGTGGACAGAAGAAAAAGCAAATGAGAGCTGAGTTTTATTGTATCTGAAGGATGTTACTACAGTGCTCTGTACAGGGATGTTCTAAGTAGGTGGTCAGATCAGATGTCCCCTAAAAGCACATTGCCTATAAACTTGCTTTGGTGCAGTGGGTAGGAGAAACAGCATGTCCAGCATCTAAGTGAAAATGTTCTGCTTTTCTTCAAGTAACAGAGAACTACAGGTCCGACAGCCTGTGATCGGCAACAATGGGTAGATTAAAAAGCATTTCATCTCCCTTGCTCTCTCCACACACATATACTCACATACATGCACACAGAGCCATAAGCCCACTTCCCAGGTGGGGTTCTTCCAGCTCTTTCTGTTCCAGAACAGGTTTTTAATCACTTCATCTTATTTAGTGATGTCTGCTATTTGCTGCTTTACAAAGCCATGAACATTTACGATATGAGACAAATCTGATTGTCCTGATTAAATCCTACAACCTGAGAGATTTCCCTTTGATTATCTAATGACTTTTCTTTCCTCTACCTGTTATTGATTTCTTCTAAAAGAAAACACCCCAGGAATCAAGGACAAAATACCATGGATCTGATTATAAAAGATTTACTTGTAATCATAAATAGCCCTACTGTATTGGACCATAAATAGCTAACACAGTGACCCTCTAAAGGCCATGTGCAGTCACTCTCCTGGTCACAGTGCCTTTTGGAGGAGAGACAGATGTGGGAAGGAGGGCTGGAGTGTTGAAAACTTACAGATAAAGGGCTTCACACTGCTGTGGATGTGCTTGTGTTGTTTGAGGCCCGACGAAGTGGCAAACGTTTTGCCACACTCCGGGCATGCATGGGCCCGGGCACCGACATGCTGAGAGCGAATGTGCCGCTGAAGGTTGCTAGGGTCCGTGAAAACCTGCTAGGAAATGAGTACTGATTAATCAAGAAACTTAACTCAAGGGCACAATAAAGAAGACCCGGGATGACTCAAGAAGAAACTTTGCTTATTTGTTTTGTTTTTCTTTACCCCAAAGACCAAAAGTGTACTCTCCTCCAATTTCCAAAATGTACTCTCCTCTAGGGTAGGAACTGTAAATTATTCTGCTCTATATCCTTAGCATGGTGTATCCACTGGTATCAGTTGAGCAAATAATGAATGGCGCCATTAGGCCTTATTCAAGACCCTTTTTGATACCACTTAGAGTGACTTGAGTTAAGTAATAAAATGCTGGTTATGCCATTATTAAAACTTGTGTGCTTTTTTCACCCTTTAAGTAAAGACACATTGTGTACAAAAATTTAGAGGATTTTGACTAACATACCTTAAATCTATTTAAAGAGCTTCCCTAAGGTGTTAAATTCTAACACTCTTTCAGTGACTTACCAGCAAGCTAAAACCATTCCTTTAGACATTGTACTAAAAACAAAAATAAAAAAGCCACTCAACACATCTGAGAGCAAAACATCCCTAAAGAAATTTCAAATGTCTTTAATTTTTTATGAGGAAAAAACATACGAAATTTTAATGTGCACAGAACAAGGTAATCACAGGCGAATGATTACCCAGTAACCTGGTGGGGTACAGAAATTTCCATTGGCATAAAAAAAAAGCTATTAAAATGCTAGGAAATGTGTTTTGGAAATAGAAAGCAACTTTAATGACACCAGGACATCTTTGAGTTAATTAAGAAACATGAAATTAAAAGAAGTGAATTACTTTTACCATAGTTCACAGTTATGGTCTAAGTTGAGTACTTCCATATCATCCTTATGTTGTTCAGCACTGACAGAGGCTCTACACATTTTAATTAGAACCAAGTCATAATTTACGGTGAGCCCTTGGTTGGAAAAATCTGCAAATGTAAGAGTCACCCATTCTTTCTGAATAGGCATTCAGAAATTTTATGTGACTTCCTCACAAATTGCTATTAAAAGCAATCAGTAACATGAATTGGATAAAATTTTCATTCTCCACAAGACCATAAAACAACTCCACGCTGGCAAATCAGTAGCGGAACCAGGAATTTACCAAGGATGTCTGACACCTAGTTCTGGAACTCACCATTAAGCCTCACTTCCTCCCTTACAAAAATAAAAGGATACCCACTAAGTGTTTTTATACACTCTACTAATGCCTTTTCGCATACAACACTCAGTGTACTTTTCTCAAGATATTTATAGTTTCCCCTCTGAAGGCTTGTTTTTATATATCGTAGCAAGTGATGGATTAAGAGAGAGCAGGATGACAGAGAGAGGCCAAGTAGCCTACAAATTCACTGTACCTTGGCACAGTTTTCACATTCATAGTGCTTTCCACTGTCATGTGACATCTGGTGGCGAATTAAATTGGACTTCCAGTTAAATGCCTTGGGACACTGATCACACTTGTATTCCCTCTCTTCAGTATGTGACAGCATGTGTTTCTCCAGGCTGTTAAGAGAACAACAGATTTTAAAAGACAAAGGATGCATTCATAAACAGAACATCATTTTATTGCTAATTCAACTGACAATTAAAGAAATAAGAAGGAAAAGGAGTTGAACTGAGAAGGAGGAAAGAGCAGAAACAGGCTTGTGACAGACGAAAGTGCATTTTATGTTTCCTGGACTGTGTCTCCTGGACTGTGTCACCAATATGAAGATGTGCTCTTGTTGTTAGAAAATAAATCTGATACAGCTGGCAGGGATTATCTGCCGATTTAAGAGCATGATAAACAACAAGCTATTTGTCCAGTTTTGGATTCACTACACAATTCTAACAGCAACACGTATTGCTAATACTCACTTAATTGAAACATAAACACTCAAACAGAAAATGCTTAATAATACATAGGCAAGTATTCTGTCTAATGTATATAATCCTAGTGAACCTAGGATGGACAGATGGATGGATGGATGGACTGATGCATGGATGTGTGTGTGTGTGTGTGTATGTGTATACACACACATATATATCTATGTATACACACATAATATACAAAACCTAAGAACTGGGGGAAAAAAAGTGTGTAATATTTTAAGTGGGTGCAGTATTTAAGCCCCCTAAAAGAAAAACATGATTAGAAGTTTCTCACAAGCATAGTTTCTCTGTTTTAAAGTTTAAAATGTTTTATCTTCTCAAATGTTTGCCTCCATTTTCTAAAATTTGTATATCTCGCTCTGTTCCCCAGGCTGGAGTGCAGTAGCACGATCTCTGCTCACTGCAAGCTCCGCCTCCCGGGATCACGCCATTCTCCTGCCTCAGCCTCCTGAGTAGCTGGGACTACAGGCGCCTGCCACCACGCCCGGCTAATTTTTTTTTTTTTTTTTTTTTTTTTTGTATTTTTAGTAGAGACGAGGTTTCACCGTGGTCTCGATCTCCTGACCTTGTGATTCACCCGCCTCGGCCTCCCAAAGTGCTGGGATTACAGGCGTGAGCCACCGCGCCTGGCAAGAAATTATTTTTAATGTGGTATTGAACTTATGTTTTTAAGGAGTCTTTACTTTCTATAGATACATACTAAACTATTTTTGAATAAGACGATATAATGTCCAGGATTTGTTTCAAATAATTTAAAGCAGGTATAGTGACAAGATTGACTTCATGTGATAATTATTAAAGCTTAACACATGGGATTTAAAAAATACTATCCCCTCTCTAGTTTTGTGTATATTTTAAGTGCTCCACAATAAAAAAGTTATTTAGAAAAGAAAAAGTACCAACCAGGAAAGCATTCTTTTATTTTCTTTTATTTCTTTGTGGGATGAATATTATAACTATCAGTACCAATTAAGACCTTTGCACACCTAGAATAAATTATCCAGTGGTCATACAGACTGTGTGAGCGGGAGTATATGTAAGAAAATGGTGCCCATTCTCATATCTTGGTAAATTAGAAATGCATTTCCTATACGTTTTCTCTTTCTCAGCTTCCTCCCCACAACTCTATTCATACTGGCACAAGAACTCATTTTTCCTGCCCCATGAATCAATTGAGTTGGAAATGCTATTCCGAGCACAGGTGGTGGTATCTCTGTGAACAACAGGTACTAGGAGAGTACAGGTATGTGGAGTCATAAGAAAGCCCCTACCTTTATCTACAATATGTAATCCTCTGTTTGTTACAGAATGGAATGTTAATAAAAGAGTTAAGACAGAGATACCAACAACTGTCGTTAACATTGAAATGAGTCAGGGACATCCTCCAAAATCACTGCACAGATTGCAGTTCTCACTGTCCGTCCCCAGCAACCCATAAAGGCAAGCCATTGTATGATATATATGCCACTACACTATATATCAAATCATAAACCCTGAAATCTAGTGGCAAAAGATTGGCCTATATGTTGAGTTTTATTCCTCCCCCTAATTCCAAGGATATGGCTTAATTTTAAGAGTATATTGTAAGTATATGGCATGTAGGGGTAAAAAGATAACAAAGCAAAAGGAATTTTCCCTTCTTTGCTTCTCCTAATCGAGCAGAAACTCCATGTTGTCCCACCATGTTGTCCCATAGTATTATTAGCTTCCAGCTAATCAGTAATAAAAAGCACAAAAAAAATGTGCATTCACAAAAGTAAATGTGCATTCCTTTCATAAACATAGAAGCAATCCAGTCAGTGAGACTTCTCTGCTTTTCATGGAATTTTATCTCAATCTATAGAGCCTTGATGAGCCTTTTGAGTTCTTTTCAGCTCTTTTCATCTTTTGCACATCATCCTTTGTTTCTTTCTTGCTCCTATTTTTTTGTTTGCATTCTTTTCTCAAGATTTTACATACAGGATAGACAGCAGAAGAATAGATCATGACCAGAAAGTAATTTTCATCATTTAAAGTATAAAGTGACAACGCAGCATTCAATAAAGTAAAAAATATTCAGAAAATAAAGGTTCTGAATGTGGCTAGATTATATAATTTATAACCAAAAATACCAGTTGGATGATTAGTATCCAATTGCATAGTGACGTGCTTTATCCATATGGCTGGGCTGCCAAAATATAAATGTTCAGAATTCACGCAGTGCCAGATAATTAGATTTCCTTATTGTTTTCTACTAAATGTTTGACTGAATTAACTAAACTAACAGTTGGTTTCAGCATTAGATAGAGTTGACTCAGGCTTAATCTTACAGCAAGGCAGATTAAAAGGCTTTCTCCACCCAAGAAGTATTGCTGTATACTCTTAGTAGGAAGTAAGAAATACATTTTAGTGTTTAGTTTGTCAATTTTTGCTTTATAATGCCATTCATTATTTTTTACAATACAGCTGAAGTAAATCAACTTTATTTCTGACACCAGAAATATTACTTTACAGAATAAATATTTTCCTACTCATTTGTGTTTATCAGCTCCATTTTTTTTTAATTTGGGCACAATTATATTAAGGGGACATGCTTTTTTTTAATTACAAATCCACACTTTGCTAAACATATATAATTGATTTATTCTCTATGAAGATTTATATGAAGTGGCAGAAGTGAGTTTAAAAGGTTCTGGGAAAGCCCTCTTATTCCATAAAATGTTTACTCTCTAATAACTAAATTAGTCCTAAATTTTCAAAGCTAGATATTTATTCTTTCTATTCAATCTTCTCAACAGAAAGGATTATGCTTAATGCCTTTTAGTCATTTATGCCTTAAAGTGAACAACTACTAGATGAAATCCTTTCCTAAAAGAGGTATAACCAAGAGAAGAGGATGTAGGGCAACACGTGAGGTGAAAATGAGAGGAATAAAAGGATTCAGGAAAGAAGGAAAGGAATCAAAAGGGTAAACTGAAGGTGAACTGTCAAAGACAAAGTCTGAGTAATTCCCATTCTTGAGTAAGGCCATTTGATATACTACCATTCCCATTTAAATATAATGTGATGTGCATTTAAAATTCTGATTACAGGTTTCAAGGACAATTTCCAGATTTAAAAGCAAAGTAAATGAATACAATTATTAAAATTATTTGTGGACCAAGGCAAAAATCATTAGGTAGAAACAAACAAAAAGATCCATTAACTGTTCTAAACTGTTCTGATCTTAAAGACCATTCTGTAGTACAATTAGTATATACTTTTCAAAAAGTAGGTTCTAGTGTTGTTATCAGCAATTTTAAAAAGTTATAGAATAAAATTCAAAAGGCTATAACAAGTTAATATGTCACTGAAATATGATTTTCATTGTGTTAAAAATAAGTGTTAAAGAATTACCTCATTTACACAATTGTGTTTCTCTTTTACCTTTTAGGAAATTCAACACTTTGGAAAATCAAACAAGTTTCTCTTATTCTTTTATATATATGCAATTTAGATAAATTGTTGAAATTAAATCTATGAATTACTGCTCTATCGAAAGATCATTTACCTGTCATTAAGTGAATGCCAGATCTAGTCCTTTCAAAAACTGTCTGAATGTTTCTAGGGGCAGCTTTATTGTTTCTTGACATATGATTACTTTAATTTGTTCCAGCACTCTTTATACTTACTCTAAATCGTAATTTACTATAAAGTTAAGGCTTCAGTTTTTAATAACACTATTTAATAATAATATAACATTATTTTTCATGTGACATCAAAATAACTAATTCCGATTTCACTGTAAATATTTGACAGACGAGAATATCCAGGCAAATATGATTTCTGAACATGTCACGAGTGCATTTGTCCAGCTCTTTGGAGTTCCAAATTTTCCATCTGCACAAAGCCTCAAAATTCAGCATAACATTGCAGAATAAATACACAAGTTTTGAGGTACAACATGCCATTTCTAACCTTTGCAAATCAGGAAAAACTTGGTCACATTCCTTACACTCCTGGATCGTGTGTATCTCTTGGAGATCATTCTCGCTTTCGAGTTTTTGCTGAAAGTCCTCTTCAACCATTGAAAATGCTGAGTGAGGAGTACTGCACGGAAACTTTTGGTGATCTGCTAGGTCAGCCTTAGATTCAAAGAGCTGGTCACAGTCTTCACAGCGATATTGCCGTTCTTCTGTGAAAACAATTCAGGTGTTACTAGGATTGGGTGGTCAGGAGTTGCCATCACAAACGAGCCAATCTTACCAAATTTTATGAGATGTAAGAGGTATTATTTGATTGTCATTTCTATCATGTCAATTTTAATGTGGATTAGAAATATCATATGTAAAGAACCCGGAAGAGAGACTGGAACAATAACATAAGCAATGGCTG
The DNA here is from genome assembly GCF_043159975.1 of Macaca nemestrina. Lineage (NCBI taxonomy): Eukaryota > Metazoa > Chordata > Mammalia > Primates > Cercopithecidae > Macaca > Macaca nemestrina. Next base: position 81,790,473 of record NC_092126.1, read on the forward strand.
TGACTAGAGTATATCCTCCTGATCAGTAAAACTTTATGACTAAACCTTTTCAGGTTCAGAGAATACTAAAAATAATAAATACGACTTACTGAGCCTCATATATTTTCTCAACCCTGTATGTGGATTACTGACATTCCTTAAAACCTGATAATGAGGAATTATAGGTCAGATTTTTATCCAAGTTTTCAGATGAGGATTTCAGGTTCATAGAAGTTAAATGTAAACAGTCAGGGAGTATAGAGCTATGTGATTGTGTAAGGTTTTGAAACCATTTCTATTTCATACACTTCTTATTATGCCAGTGCCAGGTTATCTGGAAAGAACATGGGACACAGAGTCTGTATCTGACCCATGCTTAAGCCTGGTTAATGTCAGCAAACTTGGAAATGGTTTAACATTCATCATCACTAAAAATGGGACACAGGATGTTTTTAGTACCCTTCTAGGCTAATTTATGTTACCCCAGGGTCAGTGCAAATTGGCATAGCTTTGTTAAATAGCAAACATATCATTAATTTCCACTTTAAATTAATAAGATAAATAAATGGTAGTAGTGGGGTGTAGAGACAACAAGGTTATAAAATGTCAGGTAGTGATGGTATTGTTTCTATTTTTGTCTTTTGAATAGCTTTCAGCCCACTCATAAAGCCACACTCTGCACAGATCACACAGGTACAATCACAGAAGTCTTGAAAACAGCTCACACTGATAAAAAATACCCACGACAAACAATATGACACATAATCCCTCTTTTATAGACCTATGGCCAAGGAAGATGTTACTTTTCAATTGTTCATTGAACGTTTTTGGGGGAATACTTTAGTCACCTACCAAATGTTAGGCATTTTTCTAGGGAATGAATATATAAGAAATTTAAGGGGATATACATATGAACAAAGAGACTGTGATATATTTTATGGCAGATGAAAGCATAGGGCTTAAAGGAGCCTAGAGAAATAGGACTAATCCATCAAATCTGGGGAAAGGAGGTTCAGAAAAGGTTCTGTAATGAGTAAGAATCAGCCAGGTGAAGTGGAAGGAGGGGGCACATTTCAGGTAATGGGAACAGCATGAACAGACCAGTGATGGAGGCAAAAAAGATGGCACATCCACAGAAAGGTAGGGCTGTAGTGAGGTATGGTAGGTTCACGGAGCACACAAAAGGGAGGAGTGCAAAATGAAGTTGGAGGGGGTGCAGCTCACCAGGGGCTTTGTAAATCTATGCTAAGAAGGAAAACAGCCACTGAAAGTCGGAAAGCAGGGATATATTCAGACTTGGTTTTTAGAAGAATTTTCCCCAGTTGCAGCAAGAGAAGTCAAGCAGAGAGACCAATTGAGACACTGCTGCCGAAATCCACATAAGATGCTGGTTTAGTTTAAACTAAACCAGTAACAGTGGTAACAGAGAGGTAAAGAAATTACCATGTGGATTCAACAGTTTCTCTTTGGATTTAGAGGGTCGAGAGAGAGAGGTGTTTTAAGATTCAACAGTTTGTCTTTGGATTTAGAGGGTCCAGAGAGGGAGGTGTTCTAAAAAAACTCAACTTGGCTCTAAAGACAGGATTCTCAATGACATTAGCTAGTTAATAGAAACATTTCCTAGAGTTTGTAATACTATTCATATGTTTAAGATCTATATTTAGGACCTCAGCCAAGAGTCTGAACACAAACAGAATCTCCAGGCTACATAATGCATGGAAAAAGCCTAGGTATCAGAGACAGCAACGATCTTGGGTTGAATCCTGACTCCACCACTTACTAGCCATGCATTCTTGGACAATTCACTTAGCCTAATTAGCTCAGTTTCCCTATATGTAAAATGGATATAATTTCTTTCCCACAGGTTCTATGCATAAAAGAGTAAATGAGACAATATAGAGAGAATATATAATATCTATCATACAGTAGGTGTGCAATGCATGTGTTTTATTTTCTTTCCTAGGAAGAGTTGAATCCTAGAAGTATAAAATACAAATCATCATTTAAATATTATAAGAAATATATGAAACATATGTAGTGTATGTATGGATATAAACATGATACATTGAAAACAAGAAGCAACTGATGGGTTCAAGAGTGTTGTAAAGGAAAATAATTTATGAATGGTAGCCCTAAAAGAATAGTCGCTTCTATTTAGAACTTTTGGAGTATTAACCTAATCATTAATATTTAAAAAAACAACTGTTTGAAAACCTTTTTTAGGTCTAACATTTACAGATGAAATATTCATTGCACCAGAGAAAGCCCAGATTGCAGTTCTTTATCATCTAAGAACCCCTTGCTGCCAAAAAGCCCTTTCCCATTGGGCCAGCCACCCCCTTCAGGCTCAAACTCTACCAGGCTAATTGGGAACTCTAGGTTTCTAAAGCTATTTGCATGTCAGAGTTGCTAAGAGGAAAATGAGCACCAAAAGCGTGCCCCCCTCCCCCCCGCCCCACCACCCCCGCCAGCCCTCCCCATCACCCTGCAAATACCACTACTCTTGTATAACCTACAAAGAGGCAGAATGCAGTCCAAAGGAAAAAAATGTTCAAGTAAAGAGAACCCGCCAAGAGTGGCAGCTTCCTGGAGATATAAAAGCAAAAGCTTAGATTTTCCCATCTGGGATGCTAAAGGGATGGAGGGTGGTGATCCCTGATTCTATGGGACCTTCCAACTACAAAATATTCTAAAGATGCCACTAGATTATGTTGAACCAAATCACATTATACTAGGAGACAGAAAGAGGAAGAAGAAAAATATATATTAAATTTCCATCTCAATGATACAAATCAATATAAGCAAAATTTTCTCTTTATCTGACCTAAACATGCATCACTACTGATGATCATTATTTTTTATTATCTTTTTATTTAGAATATGCCTCTGGCAAATAAAAATTCCTCTGCCTCGGTGGCGGGCACCTGTAGTCCCAGCTACTCGGGATGCTGATGCAGGAGAATGGCGTAAACCTGGGAGGAGGAGCTTGCAGTGAGCTGAGATCCGGCCACTGCACTCCAGCCTGGGCAACAGAGCGATACTCTGTCTCAAAAAAAAAAAAAAAAAATTCCTCTGCCTCTAAAATTTCTTCATCTGTACATTTTCCCCAAGGCCTCTTCCCTGACACCCCTCCCATATGGTCATATTGGCTAAGATTTTCCTGCAGTAGAAACTTTTCCCAGTAATAGAACATTAGATGACAGAAACATTCCCTTGATTTAGGAAAGCTCAAAATCAAGCCTCTGAAAGGCCCCCTACACAGTGAAAGGATCCTCACCATAGACTAATGCATTGACAAAAGGCATAGCTAGGTGAGGTTCTGCGCAAATACTCAAAATTCCTTTGACCTCCACTTTAAGGAAGACCTCTGCTTACTTCAGCTTCACTGTAATAGTGACCAGATGTCAAACCAAGAAAATAGCTGCTTCAAGAGAAGGAACTTGTTAAAACTGACATTGAAAAGTCAGGGAAAGTAACAAACACCAAGAACAATGGACGCTTTCGATGCTACTTTATAGTTGCAATGATAAGGTGATAAGGAGAGTGGCCTGAGTGGTACCAACCGTGGATATCCGGCGCCATAGTTTCATGGGGATAGTCTTCGCTCTTCATGAACAGCAGAAGCTCCTCTCCCGGCGCAATGTCTGCAACTACTCTGTAGAATATCTTTAAAGAGAAAATAAAGGGGGATGGAATCAGGAAAGAGAGAGATGTATATATATTAACAAAGGTCAAGATATACACTAAGATACCTGTACATTTTGCATCAGCTTAATGAACATCTTTTTCTTTTTATATTTTATCAAAAGAAGTGTGATTTCCTGTTTTATATACTGAAAACGAGCCCTCTGGTGACAAATGGAAAGCTGTGACTCTCAAGCCAGTTCACAAATCTTTTCCAAATCCTACTTCACAAATAAAATTTTCTTAATGCAAGGCTAGCTGCGTCACATATATCCTGTGTAATATTTAACGAAGAACTTTCCCTTCTCTGAATCCTCAAAACACCCTAGGAAACCACACATACTCACAGAGTTTAATTCTGCCTGGAATTCTCCAGCAGTAGCCTAGCTTACCTTGCCCCTTCCCCACTTAAGCAAGTTTGCAAAAGTAGCACCTTCTCAACGGTGTGTTTGGAAGGTAATAGTTTGAAAGGGCATGACATAAAGGATCATGACAACAAAGGAGAGTATTTTGTTTTCTCAAAACTTAATCCCCTCTCTCACCAATCAGAAGGGTGCTCCCATACCCAGGTCCTGCCCTCAGGCCCAGCTCCTGATTCTCTCTCTTTGAAAGTAGGCATTACATGTTTTATTGATGCATTTATTGGGGTGGTGGAGGGGTGCTTATTTCCCTTGCTTTCTAGCAAAGTGCTGAGGAGAGGAAGCATTTAATAAATCTGTTAATGACTGACTGAAAAGCAATGGAGCAAGTATGGAAAGAACCCTGACCTGAAATTTCCAAGAGCCACCTGCTTTTCCCCTGGGCAGCTTGGTGACTTAGGCAAGTCATTGTCCAACTTACCTGTCCAGGTACCAGGTTTTTTTTTTTTTTTTTTTTCCATTTAAAAAGGCTTTTAAGCATGAAAATCTTTTAGATGTTCATTCATTCTACCAAAAAATGTCATTAGTTTTTCATTTCATTCTAAGGTTATTTATTAAACAATCCCATAATCAGATAGAGGTTTTAGAAGAAAGAATGAAGTTCTACGATTAACTGGTGAAAATGAGACCAATTATATTATACCACAGTATCTTTGCAAAACCCTACAGTACTCTGAGAAAGAAATTATTCCTTTGCCTCATATATTCTTCTCTCTCTTTAACATTGCCAATGAGTCTTTTCTCCAATCTTCCTACTGAGCATGTCCACAAACACAATCAATCTTTTTTATTTTTTTTATTTTTTTTGGAGACAGGGTCTCATTCTGTCGCCCATGCTGGGGTACAGTGGCACAATCACAGCTCATGGCAGCCTCAACCTCCCTGGGCTCTGGTGATCCTACTACCTCAGCCGCCTGAGTAGCTAGGACTACAGTGTGCACCACCACGCCCAGCTAATTTTTGTATTTTTTGGTAGAGATGGGATTTCACCATGTTACTCTGGCTGGTCTTGAACTCCTGGGCTCAAGCAATCTGCCCATCTAGGCCTCCCAAAGTCCTAGGACTACAAGTGAGCCACTGCGCCCAGCCCAGAATCAATCTTATTAAGCCAAAAAAGTCCAGATTCTAAATATCTGAGCAACACACATACACACACACACACACACACACACACACACACACAAAACCAAAACAACATCACAACAACCACCATCATATTCTAATAATATATTATTAGGAGATAGTACTGTTAACTATGGTTTTTTGCAACATCACTTGATTTTTCAAACTAAGAAGAGCTGCATAAGTTGATGTCTTATAAGATCAGCAGAAATGCTCATACTTTAATTTTATTTATCTGTTTATCTTTTGGAAAGAAGAAGACTTTGTACGTGCCTCTTTATTCCAGTAGGTGGCTCTAAAGTACAATTGTTTATTTTTCTATAAACAAGACCAGAGCACAAAATTGTGCTAAATTTGAAAAATAACTTGAGTATTTTCTGCTTAGCTTCTTTCCTGTCAAAATAGAATAATTTTTTTCATTCAATAGTAGTTGAACTACTATAAACCTGAAGCTGGTTTACAGAAAACAATGCTAACATAAAATGTTGCTATAATATGTTATAATATAACCTAAGAATCTTCGTATTTGTCCACAGATAGAATCCAGACTATCTTGGGAAAATTATTCCTTGTTATGGGCTGTTTCTATAAAAAATAGTTTATTTGCAGTTTGTATCCTATTAACCCTAGTCGTTCACATTTTCTTTTCCTTGGAAGTACACTGAGAACAGTTCTTTTTAAAGATTACCAGATTTAAAATAATAATAAAATAATGTGTGACTTTGCTTTTTTCCCCTAAATCTTCCAGTTAAATACTTATAAGTACCCTGTTTCATTCTGGAGTTCTATTTCCCCTTAGAAAACAATGGACTTCTCTCAACAGTTTGAATCACCTCTTTTTTTGGCATCTCTCAAAGGTTTAACTTATTAGCTTCCTTTCCAACAACATGTTGACATTTGAATTGTGACATATTAGAACTTTTCGGTGGCTTCTCGGAAATAGTGAGGTTAAAGAGACAATAACCTGCAAGACAGTAAAACAGTGCAATTGTCTCTATTGGGGAATACTACTTAGATATGCATGTCAGGTCATTTTAAGAGAGTATTACAGTATCGTTATTTCTTTGTAGTCCACTATTAATCATGTCTCTTTTAATTCTATTTTAGATTTACTCAATCCAATGTGAACAGTCTAAGAAACAAAAGAAATTGATGGATACACTGTAACTATATATTATAAAGACAATTCTCTTTGCCAAGACATAGATCACTACTGTAATTTCCCTTTAAGTGTCCAGATTGTCATGTGAAGAATATTGAGTGAATAAAAAATAAAAGACACGGAAGAGTGTTGATGTTGGCTTTATTTACTGGAGGTAAAAGGTGACATTCCAAGCCATGAAAGGCAAAGAAAAGCAGAGTGGATTTTAACTTCAGGGTGTTCTTTTCAATTTTAAGTGAGTTTTTATGGTGCTCATGAAACTGAGGTTTGAAAAGAACTGGCAAGCGCCAGACATAATGAGGGCAGATTCTGGGCATGCTTCCCCATATAGCAATAAGAATGTCCCTCGAAGTTCCATTTGCCACACCCTTACAAATCTAGTCCTTTTCTCAAGGTGTTTCTACCACTTGATCTCCGTTACCTCTCATCCTTTAGGGTTTTAGAGACACTTAAGCAATATTGTTTTCCTCTTCTAATTACAATGGCCCAAAAGTATAATTTGAATCCTTGAATCTAGGGATGTCTACATATAAATTTAATTTACTTTCTAATAATATTAATGGTATGCCAGCAGGCATTTGAGAACTGACAGGAGTAATTTAAACCAAAACAAAATGACAATTTGTAGCCCTGAAACAATATAATGGGGAAATGAAGGGATGTCATCTTAGAGGAATCAGGCCTTTCAGAAAATATACTTTTATGTTATAAAATAGATCTTTCAGCAAATAAAAATGCAACAAATAAGTGATTTATATAGATTTTCTCATATATTTGTATATAGTATGACCATGCTTATAAAAATACAGTTATAATATCTTTAAAGTCAGTGTATTCTCAAAAATCTCGACTATATTGTAGTCCAGTGAATTACATGCCATCTGTGTTATGTGCCAGAAGCAGAGACACTGCTAATATGACTCTCTCATTTTTGTGTTGGAGAAAAATGGAAGGGAGTCAATTAGTCTGTTAAGTTCCATAAAAGAGTTAATAATGGGTCTCCTCTCCTATCGGGGTTTTATGTAAAAAGTTCTCTGAATTCAAAATAAAAATATCCTGGATCTGAAATTTTGGAATGAATATACCCCCAATAAATAAAGAGAGGCTCAAAAATCTTCAACACTTAGAAAATTTTGAATTAATACAAAAAGGTTGTTCATGTATTATTTTTGCTCTCTCTCTCTCAGAATGTTCTATGAAAAGGAAAAACTCAATTCTTCCCAATATAAGGTGAAAGATAAAAAGAATGGGGCCTTATAGTTTAAGAAAATAAATTATACGGAAATTCCATTTTTTAAAAAAGTCATAATAAATATTTTAAAACTGTGTTAACTCCTCCAAAACTTTCTACTTGGTAGCTAATACCAAAATCCAGAAGCACAACATGTTATGAACATAACCTAACTCCCATGAACCTGAAACTTTTGCCAGTTGAGATGGTTTTTTCATTTTATCACATAAAAAATTAAATTTTCCCAGTATCTTGCTAGGCTCTTTTTATTTTTCTATAAAGCAATATTTATACCTTTGTAAGTACGAATATTGTATTTGGATCTCTGGATACCTCAATTTATAAGGATAAGTTTTTACAGTAAATGTTTTAGTAACAGATTTCATGTTCTTTTATTTTTAAAATTTGTTCAAATAGCACACTAGTGAAATTTCTAAATGTTTATTTAAAATTCTAAATTATTCAAGAAGTTGAAAAGTAAAACTAGAAATCCAAAATTGTTCAGTTTTACCACTGGTAAAACCCACAGCTGAAGGCATAATTATAATGTTATACATGCATATAGAAATTAAATACCCTAAACAGAATTATTACAATTAATTTATTTTAATCAAACCCTGAAAGTATTTCCAAATGCAAAGAGAGTGTCCCTTCAGTTAATACTCACAAGGCTAAGTTAAGTATAAAAGACAGTGGTGATATGAAATTGATTTAGCAAATTTAGACTTCCAAATTGTACATTTTCATGTGGTGTTACTTATAAATACATATCTTATAATTTGACATAAATATGGCAAAGTATATGTTTTGGAGAAATTTTTTAATTTGCATATTAGCAATCTCATATTATATATATAATTATATATAATAAGAACGAATGCTTCATGGCACATGATTATTAGTATATATCATACAAGTTATATGTAATTACATATTATGTTTTATAAAATTTATATTATATATACTTGGAATTAGAATTAATCACATATCATTATTCATTTTATTTGGTTAAGTCCAAGAGGACAGCAGTAAAGCAAGTATAGACACTCATAAGCACTTTGCTAGGAAAGTTAATATGCCATAAAAGACTCTCAGTCTAACTCTGTTTTATACTTTGAAGGACTGCGTTCAACCAAATCCTCTATCATTAGTACTTACAAATGGTAATCAGGTGGGTCTTGTTTATTATACCAGAGAACAAAAATCTAGAATCTGTCAGATTCTTTATCTGTGGATTGATTTAAAGTATTATGTTTGTATTGTTGAGACAGAAAAATTCTGCACACAAGGGGGAAAATAAGAAAGAAGGAAAACACATTTACTTTTAAAAAGATGAACAAGGCTTTATTGTTATGAATCCCCGTTTATTTTTCCTGATCAAACACTGGAAGTTTTATTTATGCTTAATAGACTGCATTTGGCATGTCTAAAAATGACAGAAGTGTGAATTATGAATGACCTTCAACCTATGCAGGAAGTTGTAATAATTGAAATAATAGAGAAATGTACTCCCAGCAAAATCTGTACTGAGAGAAAACCTTTTCTGGCTATTGGTGTCTTTTCACTTTGAAGTTAACAGTTGATTTCTTCCTCTTCCAGCTCCCAGCATTTGGCCTAAATGCTTTATCTTCTATATCTTCATTCAATTTACTAGTCTGAAGACTAGGAAAAGCTGAATGGAAGTTCAGCAATTGGAGGGTCGGTAGGAGAGGAAGTAGGTAGCAGCAGTTTGCATGTCTGAACAAAGTCAACATTTCATATGGACATATCTGTCAGTCTTGGTACTGCAGAGAGGTGGCATCAAGTCTACAGACACAATGTATGCAATAGGAAACATAGTCTGGACTCCTGATCTATCCATAGTCATGTGGGAAACTCCAATTCAGGAGTGATGTAAAGTTTAATAGGAGTCTCTGGAGGAAGGATCCTATTATACATTCTGAGCCTAATTAATAAGAGGTAAAGAGAAGTGTCTTCAGCAGAGATTGATGACCGAACATAAATTTGTCCAACACTATGGAAGCTTTCTCATGGCTAAGCATTGCCAAAGCAAATCACACTTAGTTTCTCCAAAGAAAAAATATCTCATATTTGTCTTCAGGGTCACAGTCTAAAGACAAGAAAATATTAATTGAAAAAGATCAAGTGCTACCTTGCTATATCCCTTCCTAAATGAAAAATATGACTCCACGAGACCAAGATACCTTTGGTGGGGGAATTTTTTCTTCTCCACATCTTTATCTCTTTGTCAGTAACATGAAGAGAAAACCAAGTATAACTTATTGAATGAAACAAAACAGAGAGAGAATTGTTAGTTCTAGTTTGCATAAATAGGGCAATTGATAAAGATACACATTATTATACACGAAGCTTACAGTGTACCCAGCCTGAAAGCTTTGCATGATGTGTCCTTAAATAACCTCTGAGGGTCTCTCTACAGACCCCCCAAAAATATCCATTAGCCACCTGTCTTTAATGTGGTCATTTCATCTGACTGAATAAAAACTGATGATCATTTGGAATGATTTCCAAACCTTTGGGAAGAGTTCCATCATTACATTATAAAGAAGCTAAAAAGATCATCTTTGGTGTTTTACTTGGCTGGAGGCTTCTCTTGTGTCCTTGACCAAAACATTCTCCTCCTTCATGGCTTGTAAAGCATTCTTATGACTTTTTTATGCCATTCCAGAAATAGCTACAGTCTATTGTGGGTGTGATGCTTTGCGATCTTCCTGAATGAAAGGTGATACATACATGCAAACACTAATTACTTAAAATGTGCACTTAATACTTCAGGTCACCCTCTCTTTCAACTTATGCAGTTTGTGAATCTTAACAAAAATCCTAGTGTTATGTCAGTGCTGTGTCCTAGGCATTGTTACATGAAGGAAACTTCATTAGGGGCAGGGGATGAGGTGATGTTTGTTTTATGATGTAAAAATCAAATGGCAAACTATGTTTGAAAGAGTTTCATCTTCAGGTGAAGGAAGTAACTTATCAGCCAGACAACATCCCCCCAAAGTCAGCTTAGGCACTGTTCACAAAGCCAGTCTCTGGGTATTGCCAGCTGGCATTCATCTTAAAACAGCAGAGCATAACTTTGGTATAAAAGTGGAACTTGACTTAAAAGCAAAGCAAAGAAAATGCCCAAAGCCAATAATAACTTTAACATCAAAAGAAGTCGTACAAAATGTGGACAGATATCCTTGTAAAGGAAGAGCAAATTAACAAATTACCTGACAGTAGACACAAACATTTTTAAAAAGTGTAAAGAGGCTAACAAATTACATTTTTGCAGTATACATAGCTAATCTACCTTGCTGTTTTGCACAAATTGTACTAATTGAATGATGCAGGAAAGTGGATTTTTTTCATAGTAAAATCCAAACAAAATAACAATTGAGCCCATAATAAGCTCACAATAAAATGCTGTTCTAGTGTCACAGCAGTCTGATATAATCATTCACGTGGACCTAAGGAGAGCGAATGCGGGGTGCCACATCAGCTATGATCGTCCTGGAAGCAGTTAAAACTTTATAAGGTAAAGCACAAACGAGAACAATGCCTGTTCCAACTGAAAACACTGCAGAGTCTTGTTGCCGTTCATTAACCACAAGGGAGCTGGCAGAATCCTTAAGTGAATTCTGACTTTGTATTCTCTGAGGGGCACTCATTCTTCTGTATCTCATTTCTTCAAAATATACATCAGGCATTAGATAATCTCTTATCGACACATTTCTTTTTATTCAGAGTGAACAGCAGACTTCTCTTATTCTGCTTACTAAATGCCAGCTGTCAAGGGCCTACTTAAAAATGAAAGGACTTATCACCTTGTGTAAATGACAAGATTAATAATGTCTTGGGTTTCTGAGAACTTTATTCTACTCGTAGACCATGTTAGGGCAGGCCAGGAGTTTGAATAAAATTGTGTTCCTTCTTATGATACAGAATATACACACACTTACATGTACAAAACATTATCCCAAAGTACTCGCCCAGATCAGTCTATCAGTGAAAAGGCAGGTTTCATTTAAGTCAAAAAAGTCAACTTACATAAATTGTATTAATTATAAGTGGAAAGGCAGGTCTCATTTAAGTCTAAAAAGCCAACTTAGGTAAATTGTGTCTTAGTGACTCTCTGATCATTACCAATATGTTTTCACTATGAAGAAGTATTAGAGTAAAGCTGTTGTGTCCAGAGAACTACTCCATAAGTACCCAAACTTTGTGAATCTATTCAAGCATGAGAACTGGCCTTGTTTGAGGTAGATGGGGGTCTATGGGTAGGTAGCCCTGGTTCTGATCCAGGCGAAGGGTATATGTGGGATCCAAAGGAGACTTATCAAAGGATGGAGAGAGAGGTGAGAACAGGGTGAGACCGACCAAATCTAAAGCAATAAGTTACATCCACCAATCAAAATAGTTTGTACAAGTAAGATAGCTACAAGACTTTAAAGGAAGGAATATCTAAATAACCAGTTTTCTTCTTAAAAAAAAACAAAAACAAAAACAAAAAAAACAGTAAATCATGTAGATGTTTGGTCTACTTCACATTAAACACATGGGTGCTTCTGTAGTAAATGAAAACTCTGAATAATAAAAAAAGAAATTTTTATGCTTCCTCTGTATATTGGTCCTGTTGAGGACCTAGTCTGGAAAGAGATTTCCTCAACCAACTCTCTGCTTTTGCTCCTACCCTGCTCTGCCTTTCAGGGCCAGTTCTTGCTCCTGAAAGCAACCCAGGATAATTTCAGGTTGTTAGAATGTAAATATTTAAGCATTGTCTGTCTCCGTAAAAATTTCCAGCTAAACACTGTGCCACAGTCTTAGAACTATGTAGCATTGTAGAGAAATTTTAAGGGAAAATAATTAGAATGTCAAGGATAAAGAGACTTGGGTATATTTAATGGATCTACTATTTTATGACTTAAGTGTGACTGTGACTTAATTTACTAATGTCTTTGGTGTAGCTTCTTTCATAGAGATAAATTACTGTAGTTAATACATTTTTTCAGGGGTGAATAAAGATATCAGTCAGAAGCCACAGCTACTTAGAAATTATGGTTCAGCAGTGATGTCAATGTTTTCAGAATGTGTATCTCCAAAAACATCACTGCAATAATTTTGGAAGCATGAAATGAAAGAGACGTCTAAAATCACAAAACTTGAATCTTTCTAGGCAGTACTGACAAGAAAGAAAGCTGCCACAAAGCTCATTCTGTCTGAAAAAAAAATTCTGAAATGAAATAACTCACATAAATCTGCTGGAAAATTTAAACTCAGGAAAATTTCCTTAAGTAAAATGCTGGTAGAAACATATGGGGAAGTGGTAATTGGGTGGCTTTCATTTATAATTTTTTCTGATACAAAATAGATTACATCTTTTATCAACTTTACTTCAAAACCAAAACCCATGCTGTTTCTAGAACTTCTTCACCCACAAAGAAATCAAATACAGGTTATCCAGCATACAACGTTTTGCTTGTCCTACTACTATCAAACTGTATTATAATCTTAGCAACACATTTATTTTATTTAATATGGCTCCTCTACATCATTAAAAACTGATCCTAATTGATTAAACTTGATCTTTTAACATTAGAATTTTTAAAAATACGTATCTTTGAACAAGTACAATTTATACACTCTTGTTTTGTCCTGGGTAATCTTTTTCTTTCTTTGTTAGATGGCCTAATTATTACCATGACTAACGTGCAATTGAAAGCTTCATCTCAAATTCCTTTTTTTTTTAAGAGTCCAGGATTTATACCTGTCTTGTTCTAAAATTCATTTGATAAACTTTATCTGTATCTAAAAATCAGAGCAAAGAGAAACACTTTTTGTAATTTCTTGTAGAGCATTCCATTTACTTTTGTGTTATACAGGTGAGTTGATGTCATTAATGCTTAATAATTACTCCTATACCAGGGTCCCTCTATATAGCTAAATATTAAATAATACCTCCCACAATGGGAGTGTTCATTATGTGATGAGTTGTGCTTATTCACCATTTGGCAGCTCCTATTCCTCATGGAAAAGAGAGCAAAAAAACAGACCTAGGGAATCTCTTTAGTCAGCTCTTTTATCATGTACCTAGTCCAACAGTCACATTTCAAAGTTGTCTAGAACTGCTAGTTTTAATTGGATTTTAGAATATTCATATGTGCTTATAGGTGAATATGCTTATAATATATGCAGACACTATTTGGGTGTCTGTTCCCTTTTGTCTTGTCAATTGGGCTAAGAGTGATTGTAAACATCTACACGTATCATACAAATCTGACTTTTACTTCTGACTTTCCTCCCTTGTTGTTTATGGATGAATTTCCTTGAATTTCACAATTATATTATTTGATATGCATTTCTGTTAGCATCTTAGATTTCTGTCAGCATAATATAGAAGTTAAAAATTACCACTTAGGAAAAATATGTGTCTAATATTGTCCTGATCTGTTTTCCCAAATTAAGTATTTTCTCTGATTCTCTAGTCAAAATAAGTAAACATGCTATTCATTAAGGCATAAAACTGGCATTTAAAAAAAATGGGATTTTACAATGTATATTTCAAAAGTAACTGTGGTAAAATTATAAATGCCTACTTTAATGAGTAACCTAATTCATAGTGAGAAACAGGAAAACAGTTTCCCTTTTTTAATGCAATCAAGATTCCCAATAAGAGTACATTTATTATAAAACACTACACACATAAATATTAAATGAAAAAATGGCTGCAAGTAGACTTAGATTGCCTACAAGTCCCATTCTTAAATCATCTTTTCACTGATTCTACAACAGTTTTATCTGTCTAAGGAAATAGCTTCCATTGTCAATAAATATGAATAGCGAACAATTATTATGATATAATTATATTATTTCACCTTAAAGCTATTATTTAAGGTCCTCCAGTTTCTTTTGTAAGGAGTATAACATTAATTCACTCACAATACCTATGTATTTCCCACATCTACAAATAGTAGGTGCTCAAAAAATATTTGTTGTTGATGGCGACAGTAACTCATATGATAGACAGGATATTTTCTGCTCACAATCAATAGCTAATTTAATAATGTTTTCCCTTGTCAATAATTCCTCTTGTTTTCTTATGGCAAGGAGAAAAAACAATTGATTGGTTTATTATTTTTGATATATGTTGAAGATTTTTAAATGATTTCCATTTAAACCTAATTTTACAATTTACTACCTCTTACACAGTTTAGTCAGTAAAAATTATCTGGTAGCTGGTAAGATGCCAAATAATAATCTCACAATAATGAATGAAATAGAGTCTTAGACCAATTGACAGTAGCTTTATTTAAGTTTTCAATTGGAAACATTTAATTTAAACTATTCTTTTTCTTGGAGATGATTTCATAGTAGATTTGCCAAGCAACCACTTCAATATGGTCTTTGAAACATATTTGATTTAGGAAACCATTGGGTTAAAAGAAATAAACGATTATAACATAATTAAATTCTAACCCAACAATGTTTATAAAACAAAAATTAATGGGCTGCATTTCTTGTTATTTCAGGTATTGTCATATTATATTACAAGATTCATATGCTAATTTTATTAAGTATAAAATATGTTTCACGATATTTTCATGATCTTTATTTCACAGTTATTGTTATTAAAGTCAACCTCACTTCATGGTCCTCCATAATGTCACAAAGCAATTTCCAGCAGGGTTACTTTTAAACTTTTTAACATATACCAAAAAAAGTATTTTAATTAATCTAAAAGTAAGTGTTCTCATTTATAATTAGGCAAATCAATATAAAATGCATAATTAGATAAGTCCACACTGATACCATGCATATAGATTTCAAATAAAACCTATATAACATTTCAAGTATATCACTTCCAATTTCTGCATAAATTCAGAAGATGTTCTTGATTAGCTCAATACCTTTCATGAATGTACCTACTATGATAGCAAAGAAAAACTGAACAGTACGCAGTAATAATACTCAGTTTTAAAATCATTCAGTCAGACCAAGAAAACTGGTGCATTTATGAAGGATACTAGTACAAAGTGAATAGACTACCCAAAGAATGTAAAGAAGGTAGTACTAAATATGACTTTGTTCAGAATTTTACTTATATTTGTGCATTATCTTTCACAATATCAACAAACAGGCCACAAGGGTCTACTGCAGTTCACTGTTACTTTTATTCTTCAGGCTCCACTGATACTTTAGTGCTCTCAAGGAAAGACAAGAAAATCCTTGCAACATACCTGATCATTTATCTGGCACGCAACGAGGTTGTGCTGATCATAACAGCCAGCAAATCTAATGTACTTGAGCCAGCTTCCTACATCTGGTTGACTGGCATCTATGCAGAACTTCACATTGTAAAACTCATCTAAGATCTGGAGGGAAGAAGATGAGAACAATCAATTGTCATATTGGCCCACTCATTAAAATAATCAGTTGTTTGAAAATATTTCATTGAAATGTATATTCCTTCTTTGGATCCTTAAAAAAAGTCAGATCACAGGCACATTAATAGAGGGGAAATGAGAAGTTACCTTGAAAATGACAACACACTGCTTTTTTTTTTTTTAAAGGAATAAAGCACTTGCAATTTGTTACAAAAACTGATTAATTGGTTTCAAAAATGCTTATTTTCATATGCATAAATTAGTGCTAATTTTATCCAATGTGATTTTTACAAAAAATAATAGTGAACAGCATATATTAACATAATATTTCTAAACATTATAGTCAATATTTCATATTTATATAGTCTCATGTAAGCATATATTTTCACATTTTTGCACTTTAAAAACTTCCATCTAATTTTTTTTCATAGTTAGCATTTCATCACTATGAAACAAATCACACTCTTAATTGAAGGAGATAATAAGATTTGTCTTATAGGTGCTTCCGACCAAACTAAAGGAAAACAAGTTAAAATAATCGATTCGGAAACACTCATGCAAAGTATGGCAAACTCAGTTAACACATGTCAATGTATGTTTCAATATTTTGTCTAGTAAGCAAAATAACAAAGCTGGCTCCTTGTGAACAAATATAAAATATATTAAAATACTGTAACGAACTGCCATCATTAGGTATACTTGTACCTTGTTATTTTTCATGAAATTTTACATTTGGCCCATCGCAATGTTAATCATTAGTTAGGACACACTAAACAAAAATTGAAGAGGGAAACTTCAATTTTTAAGGTCTTGTGTACTTAAACCAAGTTATTCTGATTCACTAACAGCAATAATGTCTTAAACATCAATATTAAAAGCTGAGAGTTGTTGACCTGATGGTGAATACTACAAAGCCTGGTAATGTTATGTCAATCAGTTAATACAAACGAGGAAGTTTCCTATCAAAGACTAAGCAATATACCTAGAACAAAAATTATTGAATTAAATAACTCCTACAGATCTCTGCTGTATGCATACCCACATAAAAGTTAAAATTAAACTCTTGAGTACTGAGACCAAAAGCAATTTTGCATAGAATTCAGGCAATCACCCAATTGCAGATTCAAGTCATTAACTCACCATATACTTCAAGAAAAACCCAGTGCTCTGAGCGCTTTAGTCAAGAAGCCCTATGAATAAGCCTTTGGCCATGAGGAAATTGAAGGGCAATAAGTTGTCCCACAATTTTAAAAAGAAAAATTAAACGTAAGATAGGGATATTGCTAAACACACACACACACACACACACACACACACACACACACACACAAATCAAACTCTTCTTTTTCAAGGACACCTCTTCACACTAACAGAGACAAAAGTGTACACTTAAATATCCTTTCTATTAAGAGGACAAATTCTAAAAATTTGTTATAAATAAAATTACAAACTTCAAGATGTTACTTCAACTCTCAGTGCTGAGTAACTCAAATGGCACTTTGAGATTTCCCCCCATCCCAGATGTTGAGAAGGTACATAAATAACAATAGCAATGCACATTTTTAAATAGTAAAAAGTTGGAGTTTGTTGTTGGGTTTTGTTGGTTTGCTCAGTCTGTTTGGTTTCTGGTTGATCTTTTGTTGTTTGTTTCCTTGACTGGCAAAAAAAAAAAAAAAAAAAAAAAAAAAAGGCAGTTCTCCTGACGCACCAAAGAAATATTTAATAAAGCCAGTGAAATGCAACACTAATTCCATTTCATATTTGCAGAGAGACGTGGAAAACTTGTTAATTTCAAAGTCAAGAAGCATCCATCCCCTTAGCTTTCAAGCATTCCCTTTTACAGGGGCAGGGAGTTAAGTATTACATATACTGCACATAAAAATTGTAGGTGTAATTTTATTCCGTGTTAACATTATTAGCATTGCCACTGTCAACAGCAAAATTAATTTTTTAAAAGGTTCATTTTCAAAGAATGTCTTTTTACATAATCTGTTACATGATTATTCAAAGATTTCACCATCATATTAACATTCTTCCTCTCAATATTATTGCCCCAAGACAAAAGCTTAGCTTTCTCCAGAAACGTTTGCCCCCTGGGTGAATTATTCACTTTTGATTTGCTAGCAGAACTGCATTTGTCTCCCAAATGTCTTAATCGTGTCGGAAATCTCGAATAAAATGAAGTAACGACACATCTTCAGTCATTTCATATAACACACTCCTGTGTTTTTAAAAGCTGTCAAGCTCCAAAGATAGCTTTAAAAAAAAAAAAAGAAAAGAAAAAAAGAAAGAAAAAAAAAACCCTTTAGGTAGACTTTAGAGAAAGGCCCTTTCAAAAAACCAACAGCAAAAGGGGGAAAAAAAATCCCCATAATCTAGCCAAAGGGTCCGAATGTGACTTTCTCGCGAAGCAGCACACGATGTTGGACAGCAAAGCTGTTACTTGGCAAGGTGGAACTCGGCCGAGAGCGGCTCCAAAGTCGCGTGGCCAGTGCCAGGAATTCAGATTTTGGCAACCGCACCTTGTGCGTCCCCGAAACCGACGGACAGAGACACACGGAGGGAGGGAAAGGAGGACAAGAGCGCAAGGAAAAGAGGCCGACAAGTCGGCAGAGAAACCCACCGAAGGCCGGACGACCCACCCCGGAGACGTGTCCAGACCGCACCGTTTCGCAGGAGGAACAAGGAAATCGCCCGGCTTAGCAACGTAGATAAGCAGCAGGGCTCCGCGAGACTGCGGGCGAGGAGGAAAGAAGGCTGGGGGCGGGGGGCGCCCGTAGAAACGGTGCCCGGGCAGGAAACTGTCCGAAGTGACAAACTTTCACATCGCCCAGACTTTTTTTCCTTTTAAAGTGAGGAGTTCTCTTACCTTTAGATTTCTATGGCCTCAACTCAGCAATAATAGGCAATCACAGAAGAATCAAAATAAACAAAATAAAATAATCAGCAGCCCCCAACGCTCCTGCACGAAAATCCTTTCAAACGATCCCGAGCAACATTTCGAGATGTTTAAAAATAATAATAATAATTTTTTTAAAGCCTCGCGTCTCGATTTCCAAATGGGTCTCTGACAACTTTGTCCGTCTCTAGGATCTGCTCTCCAGCACCACGCGTTTCGGATTTATTGTCCGCCAACAGTGTATTTTTAATACAAGAAATGAAGTCTTCTGTCGTCTGGGTGACCCGGGTTTGGTGTGTTTTGGCTTTTTCCCCCTTCCTAAATGAGCTCGGAGCTATTCCTTCTGGTTCACATCACCTCCCTCTTTTCTCACTTTCTCTTGCTCTTATCAGCCCGATGTGTAATGAAAGTTATCTGAAACCCACTAAAACTTCTACTTCTCCTTCCCAGTTCCAAGGGGGGAAAACAAGCAGGAGGAGGAGAGTTTGAAAAGGTGGGGGGCCTGGGGAGGCGAGGGGAGCTCTATCCCCCTTTCAGATCCTCCACAGCGCCTTCGCGGGTCCTGGACCCTCACGGGATCGTCCCCTTTCGCAACTCCAAGCTCAGACGCCGGGTTTCTATTTCATGAACTGTCTCTTTAAAGAGGATCTGCTCGGCCATCCAGAAAGAACCCGGGGCGAGGGAGAAAGGGAGCTATCTCCCGCCGCCCAGAGAGATCTGATCGGAAGCCAGACGGGCTCCTCTTTTAAATTTTTAAAGTGACAGCAGCCTCCTCTGGCGGGAGAGGTCACAAAAAGGTCGCCAAGACCCAAGTCCTATAGGGACAGACTGATTATGGATGCACCATCCCCCTTAAACATGTAGATTTATCCGGGTAAACAACCAATGGGGAGATCTCGCCAGGCAGGATTTCTTTCCCCAGGGAAATAGCCTCTGTTTCGATGTCCTGAAAGCACAAGTGTGGTGTGTGCGTGTGTGTGTGTGTGTGTGTGCGCGCGCGCGCGCGCGCGAGTGTGTGTGTGTGTGTGTGAGAGAGAGAGAGAGGGGGGGGGGGGGCAGAGAGAGATGGGGGATGGGAGGGATGGGGAAGGGTGGAGAAGTGCTTTCAGGGGTGTGAGGGTGTGTGCACCGAGGCGGAGGGGGCGGGGGTGGGGGGAGAGGTAACGCTGGAGGGGGCGAGGATAAAGCTTAGGGTATAGGGACGCTAGTTCAGACTAAATATAAATAGTTTGGAAATTGTCAGAAAACAGCAACCTCAAGAGTGAAAAGTTGATACGTACATTTCCAGTTTTCCACTAAGCATTAATTTTTTTTTAATTGAAACTCACACTCTAATTTATTCCCTTCCTTCTTGTAGCTAGGTCAGGAAAAGGGCGTGCAAAGTTTTCAGATCATATTTTTCTTAAAAGATATTTTAAAATCTGAAAAACTATTGGCATATAACCCATCCAAATAGCGTATTATGGGTTTAGAGAGATTGATAACTGTCTAGTGAGTTTTTCCCATTTTATTTGATACATTAATTAAAACACCTTGAACGCCAAAAACTGCAATAAGCAATTTGACAACTCAGATTATTTTTGAACTTTTAACATCATAAATGCTGCTTTTAGTAATCGGCACTCTCCTATGTTTGATAACTTTCTAATATACCTTGGGAACATTTAAACCAACACATTGTAGAAAAGACATTGGAAGAAGGAATACAGGGGATACATAGCGAAATAAAAGGGTCTACAGATTTATTCATGACCAACTTTGTAAGATTTAGTAAATCCCACTGGCTAAATGGAAGTTAACGCGTTTTTATCACAAAACTCCATTCATAAAAACAAATGGACAAAATCCAACTCCCCAGCTCAACAATGGAAAGTAAAGCAAAGTAA